>NC_073724.1:94941897-95254992 GCF_023634155.1 Falco peregrinus | reverse complement strand
GTAAGGAAGGATTGCCTTTCTGGATTTATTCTGCGGTATTAAATATACAGCTGGTGTAAAAAAGAATAATAGGCAATGATAATTAAAAAACGTATAGCAAGCAGTGTAATAATTACTTTCTGGAAATGCTATAAAAATGGCAGCATGGTGTTCCAGATGTTTTAGTGTAGGGACTTCTGTCTACAAGGAGCTTATTTTACACAGTGCTGGGATATGCTCAGCATTGCAAATTAGATAATATTTTCTATGTAGTCAGCCATATCCTCCTGCAGTGAAATCATTGCTTCTCTGCAGCAGAAATTTTCTCCAGTGTAAATTTTCAGCATTCAGGGCAGAAATCCCAGGCATATGTGCTGCAGGTGGGCCCTACACATCATAGAATTCTCCCTGGTGCCTATACTGTAATATATAGCAAAAAATTAGGCTGAAGGTACTCAGCTCCTGGGACTTCGTAGACAAGCACAAAACATTCATGACCTTAGCTGAAAGAGATGATTTTCAATATTTGCATTATATATGTTACTGAGCTTGGTGCAATATTTAGGGAGAAATAAGGATTATTTAATAAAAATGCTAGTGTATGAAAATCATACTTGCACAGTCCAATTTTACGGAACTATCACTATTAAACATTCATGTTAAGTGTAATTTTTGAAGTGTGATACAGGCGTATTTTATACTTTCTGACTCCAAGAATATTTCATTCACCATCACTCACCAGTATAGAAAAAAACTAAATAAATGACACTAACTGTCATTCCCAACAGGATGACATCCCTGCAGGATGACTTCTGCAGGGGCTGTAGTACAGGAAGAGCCTGAGGGCTGTGCCAAAGCAGAACCCTTTCTGCAACATGACTACAAAGGAGGAATGGTCTAGAAGATACCTTCACATCTCCTGTTGCTGCCCCCAAAAGAGTGTTTCAATTATTTAGTGGTCTCTGATGAATGTATAGGAAATCTACATTGACTTTACTCTTTTGGGAAACCTGGATCCATCCCAGATAACTTCAGACACCCAGCCAGAGCACTTACATTCCTAGTAATGTAGAACAGCAACTGATCAGAAGTTCATTCATCCAAAGTACAGATGGGTTTGTTTTGCAGTCCTGTCTGAAGTGTAGGAAGGAACTGAACTGAAATGTGTAATTTGCTGGATGAGTGTGAAGAGGGTTAGGGTAGCATATAAAAAGATAAACTTGCTTGCTCCTCCTGTTTTAGAAAAGAGCATTTACTGTCACTTCATGTTGTGTTGGGGTTTATCTGGGAAGAATATGAGAAATGACTTAATTTATAGTTCCCAACCGGACTTTGGAGTCAGTTAGGCATCTAGCAGATAAGCAACTCAAAACAAAAGTGCTTTGGAGCTTGCACAGGAACATGACTTTAGGTATATTGAGAACAGTGTATCGAAAACCAAGCATACTACAAAGCACGTGAGTCTCGTGCTTAATCAAGCAGCTGCTGAGTACAAACAGGATTCAAACTGGACCTTAGCTGCAGCTATGTGTGCGCTTAGGGTGCGAGCAAGAAGAGTGGGACAGATCTTCCCTGGTGAACAGAACCTGGTGAACAGAACCTGTCTCAACTCTTGCTAGCCCATGGGATCTAGCACAAAAATATTGTCCTGCCATTGCAATTTAGAAAAGTAGTCTGCAGGTAAGGCACAAGTGAGAAGAGATGCTGCTTTCTATCCTGTATATGCCTTCTGTAGCTGACAGGCATTGCAAAACTCAGTAATGCCTCTTTGTGACATGTCTGAAGACTATGCTCAGTAAAAATGTCACCTGAAGTGACAGTGTTTATTGGCTTATGGGAAATTGTTCAATATATGACTTTTTTAGAAGGAGGGAACTGATCTATAAATTATAGCAACATCACTTTTCACTAAACGTTCATATGTTCTCATATGCTTTAAGTGGAAACAGGCCTGTAAAAGTAATAATACTGAATTGTACCTATGGTTGAGTTGATGACACACTGAAAATTAAAAGGTTATGTGAATTAATAAAGAAATGAAGCAACATGATTAAGAGAGTGACCTCGCTGAAACAAGGCTCTTGCACAATAAAATGTAACACTGGATAACTATGGCTTAATTTTACAGTGCTGTTTGAAAATGAAAAGTGATGTAAAATGGCATTCTGGTGTACCATGTTTGTTATATCTTAATTACTTTCAGATCAAACCCATTCCCTTTACCAATTAGAGACGTGCTTTGCTAGCCCTGGCAATTCTGCCTGCTTTCTAATACTCAGACTAGCTTTTTTGCTCATTATATCTGCTTTAATGCCTATACAAAGTCAAGCTGTGAATTCACTCAAGATTTGTCAGCCCTAAGATCTTCCAACTGCGCTTTTCTAAAATTTGTGCACAACTCCATGACTCCAGGTTTGGTGATCACCATGTTGAGAATACCCTTAAGGGATTCAACACGTTCAATTTTAATGTTATTACGAATACAAGGTGCTTGCAGAACAGAAACACAGTCTGTCACAAAATAGGCAGATCTGACTGTATGCACACAGGGAAGTTGTATGTTGAGTAAGAAGATGTCATTTTTACATATCTGCTTTCCAGGGCATGACTACTCTATAATTATTTTTGACAATACATCAAATTAATGTACTCTGATATATCCTGTAAAATTAATGAAGCCATAGTAATGGCAGGTAGACCAGCAGCGCTTTGCTGTGAAATCCTCAGTGAGTGGTTAATTATAGAATTAGGGGCTTTTTAGCAAGAACATGTCTATTTCTCTGCTAATGCAAGTAGATTCTCAAGAGCTTTGGAAAAACATTATTTCTGGGTTAATGAATTATAAAGAATATCATAATTACTAAGATACCTCTGTAATAAAAAATGGCAGGTCTTTTATAGAAAAGCGACAAATTATTCTGTTCAAAGAATCACTATGTGTACACCTGCTAAACTGATTTGTTTGCTGTGACCTGCTTCTTTAAGTGCCAGCTGTTCTGTGTGACAGTAGTTACAAAGGATGCACAGTCATTTTAGCTCCTCCATGGAGCCTTAAGAGTATTTATTCTAGCTTGTTTTTTAACCCAAGAATGACTTTTTTTCTGAGAAAGCATGTTTTCCCCACTTTAGTCATTGTAAGCGCGAGAATAAACCAAATTATTATTTTTTTTGTTGGATGCTTTCAATACAGGAAACAATGTTGATTTCATCTTCCTGAGTCAATCAATTCCTTTCTAAATGGAGAAGCATCTGATTTTGCCTTCTAAGTCCTTGAGGGTTTTGTTAAGGGGTAATCATTTCTGAAACTACACAGGCAGTGAAGGTAAATCCTAGATTGGTTCATGGAAAACCAAAATCGAGATCTATCTGGAGCACTGGATGGTTGAAACACTAAGCAGATGGCTTGGCGGCTTGGCAGACTGTAGGTTCGTACTCCATCAGTCTACCTTCTGTTTTTAAACCTTATGCTAATTCATACCAAAAGTCTTCAAATAATCAGAAAATGTTGACATATCATCAATCTATTCTAGCAGCAGAATCACTTTGAGTTTGATATTAGCACTAATAGAAGTCAAGTCACTCTAGTACCTTCAGGGTTGGCCAGGGAGCCAGAAATTCACTGTTTCTCTTGCAGAGTGGTGTTGTCTACATCTCTGTATAATTCTGCAACTTCATGCAATTAGGCCCAGTCAGTTCTACATACATGCTTAACTTTAAACTTGCCTGTTGATTTCCCTGGGATTGAATGTGCTTTCAGGTATGCCCTGACACCGCTATTGCATTGACTTCACCTGGAAAGCTTACAGTGTACACTGGTAAGCTTGTGCAGAGCCCTCTGCAAGAGAATGCAGGAGATTGCTGGCCATATTGCTCACTGCTAAGTGAAGAAAAATCCTAGCCTTAAAGTTGATAATCTGTCGTAGGCAAATCAGAGTAAGTGGAAACAGAATCTTATTCTAGAGATGTTTAATCCAAATAACGCTTCCCAACACCTTGGCACTCAAAGATGTATTCTTAAAAGTGAAGCCATTATCAGCAGAATTATAAGAAACAGCTGGTGAGACATGAAAAAATACTTAATCATATTCACACAATGTAAGAATAAATTCATAAGTTCCCTATAGTCTTATCATTTAACATATCTTCCAACTGAGCAGATAAGAAAACTTTGGCAAGACTACAATACCTGCATCCTCTTATTTCTTACCTACTGGCAACACAAATGAGCCACAGAAATCTAGTGATAAAAAAAATTACAGATTTGTTTCCACATTTCTTTTTTACTTTTATAATGTCAAGTGAAAAAAATTAGGGTTCTTCTACCTTGTAGACATATAGAACATTTTAATCACCACTATAACAACTCTCATCAACTGTGTTTCTAACAGAGATGAGAAACCTGGCACTGAAGTGAAGTTAGTTACGGGCTAGTGAGGAAGAAACGGGTCCATCGCTGATGGAGGTTGTCAACACTTCCCTTGGGTGGGAAGTCGCCAGCTTCTGTTATGGAAATTACAGTACCACAGCTACTCAAAATGCAACTCCAGACACATTCACACTGACTCTGAACTCTGGTTTTTAACTTTCTGTTTCTGATGGAGAGGTAGGTCACTGTGAGAAAAACTTCAGGTTCACTGGTTGCCTCAGATATCCTCTGAGCTTGTCAGCGTGGGCATGACACAAGATCCAGACACACAGCTAATGGAAACCAGGAGAGATCTTTGAAGCTGAGGCCTCAGATATTAATGATGATTTTTTAAAACCAATTTTGCATCTTCAGGGCATAAAACACAGCCTATTTTTGCTCAGATATCTAAGGAGAAAGGAGCACACTAAACAGTGTCAGGGTCTCTTTAATAGGATACCAAGTGTAGCACCAAGGGGTTCTAAATAGATTTGCAACCAGAAAAACCTTGTGAATCTGTGTCAGTCCCTTTGAGGGGGACATGGTGATGTGGAATTTAACAAAACGCCAGTTCAATATACTACACGATGTCTTAAAGGTTCAGGCCACTTTAAGATTGCCATTTGTCAGGCAGGCATGTGAAATCCCACTCCTTTCAGTTTTCATTGCTTTGTAATGCCTCTTCATCCAAAAAAAAAAAAAATATTAGACAAGACAGAAAAGCCACCATGTATACCTTTAAATTCTTTAGCCCAAATTGTCTCCAGTCATGGATTTCATGCTGATTTACCACAGGTAAGAACAAAACAAGATCCTGGCAAAGAATATGCTGTCCTTCAGTGATGGAATGGGTAATAGAAGGCTGATAATCCCTGTGCTGTTAAACCAGTTTCAGAAAAAAGCTGAGTAATAAAAGCTTCAGCACACAGTGGTCACAAATACTTGTGAGAACCTCACATTTTTATTTAAAAAGACCATTCAAAACAGGCACTGTCATATTTACATCATTCCAATTACAGAGCAGGATACCAAAATTCTTGATTTTCATCCAAATATTCCTAGGATATCATTAACCAAAATTAAGTCCAAAATCACTCTATCTTCTTATATCAGAATAAATTAGCATTGAAAAGTATTAATCAATTACAAAGGAGGCTGCATGGACAAAGTGATCAAAGCAACAAAATAACTGTCATGGGAATTCATTTCCTGAAAGCAACTCTGCTTGCTTGGACTTTTAATGTCCCTTTCAGATGTTTTATGAGTTAAATCCTGATACCCTTACTCAGTAGTTCCACAGTCAAAAAGACATTAGTGGTTTTGCCTCAGAGGAACGTCAGATGTGGTTACTGACTGAAGAACTCCACAAGCCAAACGCTGTTCTCCCTAAGATCCTCCCCCACAGCTGGAGGCTCACTCTCCCAGTTTTGCTAGTGGACTGGACAAGGCAACTGAACAAAGACGTACCTTTTTGAATTTGTTTTGAGCTTGATCTAGTTCCTTATGATATTCATGGCATAACCTCACAAACAGCCCTGCCAGCACAATTGTAAGGGAGCTGCCTGGCAGTGCTCAGGCTGAGGATGGGGAAGATGGCAGTGCCTTCAGGCATCATCAAACCACAGCCTCAGACACTAGAGAGGTCTCTAATTAATGCATAGCTTGTAGTACTGCTTCTATAAGTTATGATGATCTATGCAAACCAATTGGTGAATTGATTGCCAGGTCATGTAAAAATAAGCTGGCTGTATTACTGGCTCAAAAGTACAAGCTAGTTAGAAACTGCTGCAAGTAGTCTACAGTTCATCAACCTCACTGAAAAGTTACCAGTGCTCCTCAGACAAAGACAGGTTCTTCTGTCCAAGGAATACTTTTGATGTTGAGTACAGGATCTTTAACTTAGTATTGCATATAGCAGAGCATCAAGTCTGTTTAATTCTGGCAGATGGAATTTGCCATGGTACTTGGAAAATAGCTTTTCCATTAAGATGACATTGATTTCAGCTTCAAAATGTGGATGTGAAATTAAATACTATGGCCAAGTCCATCTAACATTTTGATGCTGAGGGGGAGAGCTTTGGCTTCTCCCTCTTTCCTATGCAGTATCCATATGAGGGTCCTGCATCACCACCTTCACCTCGCTTCCAGTACAGCTGCCTGTGCTCATGGCCAGCTTTGATACCAGAAAGCTGTCCGGCCTTGAAGAGCTAAGTGAGAAAGATCTGCAAAATGCCTCTTTGGAGTCAACAGCCCTTTGCTTGGGTGAGGCTTTTAAGGTGATCCTCTTGGCCTTAGTCCTTGCTGGGGCTCCACTGTAGCCATGCCTATGCGTGGCGATGCATCTCACTGACATGGCCACAGTCCATTGGACTTCACTTCCTGGCTTCACCTCAGGCCCTGGCTCATCACTGTGGACTTGTCCAGTAATCTGGGCTCTTGGCTGAACACAGCTACCATCACAGGGTCTATTTGGCTTGCCTCCCTCAGGTACTGTGGGACAGGGCTATGGGGTCTCTGCACTACCTGCCCTGTTGCTACCCTGTCTCCTGGCTCCTCTTTCCTTGCAGCACAGCCCCGCTCCCGCTGCTCCCTGACCATCCTGCTGATCTGAAGGGACTCTCTGTTCTGGCAGTAAGCAATTCACCATTTTTTCAGGCCAGTTCTCCACTGAGCATTTTTATTACAGAGTATTATTACCATAACATATCAAATAACATTGACAACACAACCCATGGAGGTAATGGCCACATACACCCATGACCTGGCTCTCCTCTGATGTTCCAAGATGTAGGATGGCATCCCTGGCGGCATTAGGTGGGCAGCTGGTGTCATAGCTAATGCCAAGGACCCTTTTAGGAACGGTCCTGCAGTCAATACAACAGCGCAGCAAAACCGGCAGGCTATTTGAAAAGAGGGGTCAGATAAGGTGAGCCAAGTCTGCTAATACCCAGAAACACCTGAAAGATAGTACAGCTGTGCAGAGTGCACCACCTCTGTTTTTCACCCTGCTAACTGCACGAGTTCACAGTGAGCCAGCGATTAATTATATCATTTGTCACCTTGATAACATCTTAAACTCTGTTTTTAATAACTGGGTTATAAACCAGTAAAAAAATAGGAGGCCTTAATGATGTGTTTCTACATTCAAGATATCTTCATCTTTATGCCAATTAAAATTTGTATTAATTTTGCTTAATGAAGAAGCCACATTCCCCTAGAAAACTAACCATATCTGAAGGACCTAATGTCAAGACATGAGCATAGTGAAAGAGCAAGAACTTTCCCTCTCTCTTCAGTTACAAGGGGGAAAAAAAATTGCCATTTTCTCTGCCGTCGTTGGTCATACTGCTTTCTCAGCTTTGAAAGTAAAAAGAGTAACTTAAAAAAGCATGGTTTTCTGAGGACAGACTTTTTAGTAGTGCCTGTAGCAATAGGATAAGGTATAACAGTCTTCAAACTAAGAGAATAGATTTAGATTAGCTATTAGGAAGAAATTCTTCACTATGAGGGTGGTGAGGCACTGGCACAGGCTGCCCAGAGAAGCTGTGGATGCCCCATCCCTGGCAGTGCTCAAGGCCAGGCTGGATGGGGCTTTGAGCAACCTGGTCTGGTGGAGGGTGTCCCTGCCCACAGCAGGGGGGCTGGAGCTAGATGATCTTTAAGGTCCTTTGCAACTTAAACCATTCTATGATTCTATGAACTATGGTCTCTCCACAGCAGAGAGGCTCAAAAAAGCAGCAGTTGCTTATAATATCTTTCTCCCTTCATCAGCTAGAGTGCTAACTGGAGACTGCCCAGGAAGCAGTGATGCTGAGAGCAGCATAAAAACTAGTATGAAAAAGGAATAGCTAGATGCCTAGTGAAGTGGTAATGCCAAAAGTCAGGAGAGGGTTTAGAGGCAAAATAAACAGCATTGGACAATACAAAAAAATGTTAGTCCCTCTAAGTTGTGGGCTTGATCTTGACTGCCTTACCTCGTACACTAGGTATCTACTTCAGAGCATTCAGGGTTGCCTTTACTACCCGTGATGAAACATAGGCACTGTGAGGGCACGCATGACGGTCAAATGTTTCTAGCTACCTATTTTACAATTAATACACTTATTCACTTCGCTGACAGAAAGGGATGCCCAAAGTGGCAGCTATAAACATCCCAACCATTATCTCTTGCATTTTCACAGATACCTTTCAAACATCTGTCTGAACACAGGATACTGCTTACCGCAAAAAAAGCTAAGAAAAAAAACCAAAAAACAAACAACAACCAAAAAAGAGAATAAGGTTCACTGAGAGGACTAGAAAGGAATTGTGAAGAAGTTGTCCCCTCCTGCATGAGAACTTTTACATCACATTCAGAATGTTTATTTCACAAAAGCTTAGTGCCTTTTCAGAGGGAGATGAAACCCAGTCGGAAAGTGTCTCAGCCCTATATAGATAATTATTGTGAATGAAACCAATTTGTCATGTTGAAATGCAGTTTTGTGGTTCATTACAGAGATTACAGACAGAAAAAGTGCATCCAGTTCAGGTCTTAAATTAATCTTCTCATGGATTTACAAATGTTAAATGGCCTGAGGTATCCATACTGTGCCTAGAATGAAAATAAGGTTAGATTCTTTCAGAGTACACATTCAGTTCAGGAGGTGTAAGTTCATTATTTTAGTCCTGAACATCCAAAATCTGTGCCACAGAAAGCTTCATTCCTCATTGAATGCTGACCAAATGTGGCAGATATCCCTTCTTGGGCAAACAGATGAATAAACACTTGAATGTGACAATCAGTAGCTGGCATTTTTTACCAATTCTAAATGAGTTGGTTTGGTTTCAAAGTGACAGTCATCAGAGGAGAAAAATACATCAAGTCTCTACAAAACATCATAGCATGCTCTCTCATCATGGAGCTATCAGTTTGAGGGGGGAAAAAAACCCACAAAAACCACCTACTTCAAAGCTAGGCTGACCTACACTAATTGTGGTCACGGCAGTAATTGTGGTTTATACCCAAAAAGAGTACAGGCTGTATAGACAAAAATGGTAAATAGGACTGTTATTGCCTCCTGCCTTTGTTCCTCAATTGAGGAAATGAAGGATTAGTCCTAGATCCTCAAAGATGATTAATCATTAATTCAGTGGAAGTGTGGGACTCATTATGTCTGAGCATCGGAGCCAAAGTGATTTGCTAAAGGTCACCAGGAAGCCTGTGGCCATTGCAGAAAAGCAACTTGAATCTGGTAAATACAAATCTAAAACTACAACAAAACACTGTTTCTGACTTCCACTTACAGCATTTAGGAATCCTGAGGAGACCACTGCTAACCTCTCTGATACTTCAAATGCAGCAACTCTGACAATTTACTAACAGGTGACAGAAACTGTGACTTTGCAAAGTACTAGTCACCCTGCAGCAGCTGTTCTTTAAATTGCGGTTAAGTGTCAAGTGGTTTGTGCCTTGGTGAGTACAGGCTAAGCTACTTCACGTTTGCTGTGGGGTTAAAACATTCTCACAGGCTTTCCCAGCAGAATAGCTACTGTGGTGTAAACTTGCCTTGTAGTAACCTGTTCACACAGTCAGTCATTCTGCTAACTTCCAAGGATTAGTTGAAGACATGGTGAATAGCGTCCACCTCTTTTTATTTTATCCCATTTTTTTGTGATAAAGTATATTAAAATATTTGGGTGTGGGTGTGTGCTTGTCTAGTTTTCAGTATGAAATAGTTTAGTGCAATTCTCCAACAACAGTTATATCATTGCTAAGCTGACTGGAAATCCAGGAGGAACACAGCTGAGCTCTGTTATAAGCCATCAGTAACAATCACCGCTAGGAGTTACTGTGTACTCCTAAAGAACAAAATCCATTTTAAATCAGAATGAGAGATGTGGGTCATTCAAGGAAGCTTGGAAGGTGACTGGGTAGTTTCATCAGTTAGATGGATTTTATAAAACATCAATTTTTCAAAGCTTTACTTACTAATACAATATAAGACCAGGCCCTCAGGGATTCTGCATCTCATCAGGGGTAAAACTTGGCAGCAAAGAGAAAGCTGGGCTATAAATCGTTCCTGATGGCTTGATTCCTTGAAAGCCTGCAGCAGTGTAATCACTGAACTTTTCAGAGTACTTGATCCCACAGCTGGCATACCCTAAAAGAGAATTCCAATAAAATGCCCCTGACATGCATTTTCAAGCAGCATACAAAACTGCTGCACATGCAGAACCCTTGGCATGAATCAAAGCCTTGAAGGTTGCATTCGGCTGATGAGGGGCTTTCTGAAGTTGAAGAACATTTGCCCTCTCCCCACTGGTGTCTGACATCATCATCACGACCTGTGTCTGATGCAAGTCAGCTATGTGCCACTGCACAAGTGTGCGAGCTGCCAGGGAACGTGCCAGCAGATCTGTTACAGAAGCAATCCTGACAGTTCCATCCATTGAACAGTGCGGGGTGACCATATGACAGCACATGGTGGCATAGCAATGGCAGACTAGTAAAGTGTCGAGCTCAAACTGTCTGCATCCTTACATTTGTTGTAGAACAGTGAGCCCAATAACTATAGTCTTCCTCCGAAATGGACTCCTGTTGTTACATTGCTGCTGTTTGATCCTTGCTGTGATCTTGACCATCTCCCTGAGAAATCATTGCTGCCTCTGAATAAGGAAATGTGGTCTGACGTAAGCAGCTAAATAAACAAGCATTATGGTGCAGCAAAAATATTGCAAATTTCCACCAACTTCTTTTTTGAGATACTTCCTTCCTAATTGGGAAGAACTATCTATATGTACAAGAGCAAACCAAAGACCCCTTATAAATCCATTATTTTCTCTCTTGAAATAGCCAACACACACAGCAAGACAAGAAAGAGGTCTAGGACTGAGACAATTCTCTCTCCTCACAGACCACCAAAGACCCTTCCAATTCTCCATTGCTAGCCATCTGGACCATATGGCTCAGAATGATCACTTGTATGAGTATCTTGGAACACGTGTTAGCTTGCTTTTGAATCTAAAGGAGAATGCACTTGCAACTTACATCAAAGGGTCATCCCAAAGCCCCAACTCTAATGGCAACCTCATCTGGAAGTCCTTACAGATTGCTATCATTTCCTCAGGACCCTGCACTTGAGTGTGTTGGTTTGGGATTTGGTTTTTGTTGGGCTTTTTTCTCAATGTGACCTCCTCTGGGCACTTAGATGCCTAGGTTTTTTACTCAAATCCCCAGACAGTGAAAACTACCATAACAGAATTTGGCACTGACTGACATGGATCACTTTACACAAGATGTGGGAGAGACAAAGTATGCTGTGGGGTGTGGATTGCTGGGGGTTGTGGCTCCTGTTCATAGGGTAACTTCTGGTTTATTCAAGGATTCTGTAAGATGTGTGACCACTTCAGAGGAGTGAGCCCAGGTCTCCTCCTCATAAAATTCTCATCTATGAGACTTAGGGCCTCTTTGAGGACTCATCTCTTGACCCCACTGTGCTTGCCTTCCTGGCTGCTTAGAGACTTCACTTGGAGGGAGGTGCTGTGGGTTCCCTGCCCCTCCCACATGTGCAGCCTAGAGGTCAACACACTGTTGGAAGGAAGGGTGGATGGCTTGCATCCTCTGAGACTAATGAGGATGCTGAATCCAATTTGCACATCTTTCTGGACAGTTTAGACTCTGAGATGTGAATTCTTCTCTGTGAAGTACTTGTGTCTGGATGTAGCACTCAAGCTGATGGAGGCACAATGTGGGTTCCTATCTCTAAAGGTAGTGAAGGACTGGAGTTCAACCACCTCTTTCCCCATGGACTAAATCCTGGGCTTTCTGGATTGCTCTTTGGAGATGCCCCAGGACATGCCTATGTTATTGTGCAGAAAATAGAGTGAAGTGCTGGATTCTTTCCTACTTTTGGGTTCTACTGCCTCACTCTAAAGATGGTTCTAGCATTGCCCTATGTGCTCCGTGTCTTAACTCTTCACACTGCCTGCCTCGACTCCTAACTTACATGTTCTGGTTCATTTGCTGAGGCTAGAGGGCTACTTAGTTGTTGTAATACCTACGTGGGAGGCACAGCAGCAGGTATTGTGGATCTTTTTAAAATTAACTAACAGAAGGCTCATTGGCTTTGGTCATGGCACTAATCAGTCCAAACTCCCTGTAGCAGCTAGACTTCTAAGTTCTACAGATGCCAATACAGATATTTAACTGCTACTGGGACCTGTATCACGGGCCCTTGACATTCCCTGTTGCCCAGATTTTAAACCCATTACTAATCCTATGATCCCATGCCAAGATTCTTAATTTCTTACCCCCGTCACCTCTCCTGTTGCTGGTGATAGCTGCATCTGCAAGAGAATTATGAGTCAGTTATGAGTCATGACAAGCCAAATGTTGTGCACAACTAACTGCCTATTTACAGTTTTAAAGAGACACTGATCCTGTTAGGGTTGCAGTGACTTATGAATAATTATGACTCCTGGGATAGATTTCATGTTTCCTGGACTGACACAGTCAGACAGCACTGTTTTCACATCATAGGCCATTCACAAATATGTACATTCTTGTGCAGGAAGATCTGGTGCTGGAAGCCGAACAGGAATCTGCAGTTTATAGTATGCACTTGTAATTCCAATACCAGTACTTGAACACAGAATGGTTTTCCTAGAGTTTTCATATATTCTGCTCTTCTTTACAAATGGCTCTTACAGACTCGAGGCTCGCCTATGCTTTAGGCAACATTTACCATATCTGATAATAGTAGGTCAATGACATAGAACAGTGCTTATACAGAAATGCTCTTTTGTACACCAATGTTATTTGCCATGTGGTTTGCTTTAAGTTGTGCAAGTGAGACAGCAACTGACCATAATGTAAAATCTTTTGCCTACTGTGGTCACAGTCAGGGACCAGACTTCACAGAAAACCATCAGATCTTAAGGTACCCCATGTGACATTTGACATTTTTGTTCCACCCCCTCTGAGTACTGGTTATGCCTTGGGTGTGCAGCTGTTTATAGATCTACCTGTGAGAATTAGAACTTCTTCAAATTGTTTTAATAGAGGAAAATCTTCTCATACTATAGTTGGCAAACGCAATCGACATCAAGCCCAAAAGACAATGCAGGGCAGATTTTCCTCTTCTAAAATCTTTTATATTAGATATGGCATGAAACACTAGGGACTCCACTCGGTAGTTACTTGCTCATCTTCTATTCCAAGGCATTTCATAGTGCCCTGGTTTCATCTGGGTTAGAATCAGTTTTCTTTTTAGTAGCTGGTTACAGTGCTGTGGTTCGGATTTGGGGTGAGAACAATGTTGATAGCACACTGATGGTTTTTGTTGTTGCCAGGTAATGTTTATTTCAAGGACTTTTCAGTTTCTTGGGTTCTGCCAGTGAGAAGTCTGGAGGGGCGCAAGAAATTGGGAGAGGTCACAGTCAGGACAGCTGACTTGAACTGACCAAAGGGATATTCCATACCATAGAACATCATGCTGTGTATATATAAGCTGGGGGAAGAAGAAGGAGGGGCGGAGTGACATTCAGCATTTTGTCAGCGTCAGTGACATATGGCGTTTGTCTTCCCAAGTAACCATTATGTGTGATGGAGCCCGGCTTTCCTGGGGATGGCTGAGCACCTGCCTGCCCATGGGAAGTGGTGAATGAATCCCTTGTTTTGCTTTGCTTGCATGCACGGCTTTTGCTTTACCTATTAAACTGTCTTTACCTCAGCCCACGAGTTTTCTCACTTTTACTCTTCCAATCCTCTCCCCATCCCACTGCTGGGGGGAGTGAGTGAGCGGCTGCGTGGGGCTTGGTTGCTGGCAGGGGTTAAATAATGACACACAGACTGAAAGAGAGAGATCAAATGTGTTCCTGATGGAGAGAGCAGAAATCTGTGAAAAGGGATGGCCAAGTATTAAAATGCTATTGACAATGTATCCAGCATCTGCTACAGACACGATGCCATGCATTCCTTGTTGCATGTAGAAATAAGCATGGCCTACTGCTTCAGTATTTTATTGGTGTGTTGGATTCTTGAAGATATTTGCCTCAGAAATCTGCGGTAAACAGTTCCATGGGGTCTTTTATATGATTGACTGAACTATGAGGAAAGGTGGTTATGTACTGCAATTTCCATTTTTCTCTTGTTCTTCCACTGAATCTTTTAGAATCAATAGTTCAGGGGGAAGGCCAGGTCCAAGACTTTCGTGGAGTTACTCCAACAAAAAATTTGGCCTCAGGTTTCCTTTTGCATATGATGAATTGACAGCCTTGTACCTGTAGCCAAAGGGAGCAGATGGAAGAAATTATAGTGACAATTTTGATCTAGTTGTATACTTCAACAAAACACAAAATATTGCAAGGAAGTCTTTTCCTCCTATAATTTTATCTATCAAATGAGGTATGAGGAAGCCAGAAGTGACTATTTCAGTTTACATTCAGCTCTGGAAGCCACCACAGCACCCAGCAACACTTTCATAATGGCCAGTGCATTAACTGTTTTGTTGTTCTTCCTCTCCAGCTTCTGAGAAAAAGACACAGCTTCTGACATTCTGTGATATTTTTATTATGACAGCAAACCCCACCGATTAGTGTGATTGTGGCTAATGTAGAGCCCCTGGGGTTTAATCAGTTCTCCTGCTGTGGACCTGAAGGTGTGAACTCAAGCCTAGTTTGCAGATGTAGGTCTGGAGCATGTCCCTGGTTGATGCAGCTATAAATGGATACAGACGCGTGGCCAGTCAGGCTGTGAGCTGCCGCCTACAAGAACTACAATGCCCTTTCCCAATCAATACAAACTGTGTTTTTCAAGATACTCATCTCATATTCACTAGGATATTAGCTACTAGGCTCAATGAATTCTACAACTGCTACTATGAGTTAGCTTAAGAAGAAACTGTGGCATCTTTTCCTCGTGCTTTTGAGAATATGGAATTGGCTGGACAGGGTCAGAAGAATGATCTATCTAGCCCAGGATTCAGCCTTCAAAAGGAGTTACTGTGTGGTTTGTCAGAGGTAGCACTAGATACGTGGTACATTTGGCTGCAGACACCTTAGTGTAGCTATGCTCCTCTTTGCAATGACCTTCCATTTCCCAGGAGCATGGATCATCAGTAACTGCCAGTCTCCAACATCAGATGCTAGGGACTGGTCCTCCTGGAAATCACAGAATCAGAATACAAGAGCAGTGACAGATAAGACCCTATGAAATTCCCACTTTTTTATTCCATTTTCTCCCACCCACTGACAAAAGAACCATCTAGCAGAGTGGAGCAAGGCTTTGGCCAGTCCTGTGCCCACGGTAGCAGCTAGACTTCAAAGGTGGCAGGAATGGGTGGTAATACTCTTCTAGTTAAGGGACTTTTGGAGAAACACTCCCGAGAGCAGTTTCTGGTACTCAAATCAGTTAGAATGGTTTCTCTTGAGGAGAAAAAAAAAATTAAACAAGGAAGAAAAGAACAACAATCCCCAGGAAAACAAGAAAATCCCCAGGTTTGCATGCTTGATAAAGGCAATAAGAACAGTACACTCACAGCAGTGCTTCCTCCAAATGCTCTTATTACAGCCAACAAATAATCATTTAAGGACTTCCTGAGTCAGAGATATTGTCTATATATAACTGTATTATGCAACTGTTTAATACAATTGTGGTGTACACAATGTATATTTAAAATATAAGTTGTATACTATCATATACAGTACTATTGCACATAACACAATACATCCGCATTTTACTTTGCTTGAAGTTTTTTTCATTAATTTGCCCAGTCACTTTTTGAATTATGCAAACTTGTAGCATCCATAACTTTCTGCAGTGAAAATTTCCACAACTTGTCTGAATACTGTATGAAAATTCACCTTTGTTTGCCTTTACCTAGTCATCTGCTAGTTTCATTTAAAGTTCTCTTGCTTTTGTACTGAATGAGACAGCTTATAACAATTTATAATTGTCTTTTTTAGCCACTTATTTTCATAGACCTTTCTACCCTCTCAGTTATCTTTGCTACTCTACTCACTTGTCTATTATTTAGCAGTTCCATACCTTTGATCGTCCTTATCATTCATGTCTGTATTTCTTCCAGCTTTGTTATCACCCTTGAGATAGAAGCACCAGAACAGTACTGAGCACTTCCAAGAGGCATACTGTGTATATTATTTTCTGTTTGGTTCGCTATTGCTTTCCTAATAATTTTTAATATACTAGTTGCTTTTTGCTTAAAAACAGAACAATTAATAATATATTAGAGAAATAGCAAGGAAATTACCTAGATTATCTTTTAGCACCAATGAGGTATAAACTGATCTTGGCATACCAAGTGCAAGAGCAGCAAAGATACTAAAAGTCCAAAGAAGTCACACACATGCTTATAACTCAATAGAAGAAAGACCACTGCCTTCAAATGAACCCTAAGGAACTGTCTTAAATGAGAGCTTCTATCAAAAATAATGCTTTGATTAACCTTGTGCTTTTCCTGCCAGCATTTATTGCTCTATGGAAGGGTGATGACATTTCCAAGGGGCCAACATTTGAGCAGAATTTCATAATTTACTGGGCAGAAGGAGATCTAGATTAAGACTTCATGGTTCTTAGATAAGGACAGCCTCCTAAGGATCTTTAATCACCTGGCATGGAAACTGGGACATCTGAGAGGACTGCTTCCTGACACTGTTAGGTACCAGCCCAGGAGAAGGCTTCTCCAGCAATTCCAGAATTTTCACTGGGGGGGAACTACTTCCACATTTTATAATTACAAAGATCAAGACTGATTTAATTTCTATTCAGCAAAAGGCCTTTTATTACTAAAATAATTATCTTAGCTCAGTGTTTTTCCATACAGATTTGGTTGGAGTCACCACAACCACATGGCACCATTTGGAGGAGATGCTCTGTGAGGAAGCTTCTTCTCAGTGTTTCCATGGCTTTGACAAGTAAATGAGTTATGACAGGCAGAATTTTAATCAGGGAAACAAGATAATGAATATGTAAAGAAAAGAAAAGACAGATTAGCATCCACTGAATGAGAGCAAAACCAGAACTACCATGGTCATGTTATCACAACTTTGGAGAGAAATGCTGAGATGTTTTATGGCATACATAAGAAAACTGGGAAAAGAGAAGTTTTGAGAATTTTGAGAATGATCAATAAAGGAAAAGGAAGCCAAAGGGAAGAGGACTAATTTAAAACTAGATATGGGTTATCCGTAACATTTCCAGTACCAGGTTCAACTTGATTTAATAAAGCTATTCAGAGATGCTGATGCTGAAAGGAACATTTTCAGTTCTTGCACCTCATCTACAGAACAGATCTATCGTGAAGAAAATGGAAAAAATTAAAAGTCTTAACAGTATATTCACTTATTTACGTGTCATTCTACATTTTGACTCACTAAACTAACCTATCACAGCTCCAGCGGGATCCCACCAGCACTCACAGTTTCAGGCATCCTTTTCTGAGGAAATTGAGAACATTTCCATATAAATACAGAGAATCCCATGGAATTGTTTGAAGACAAATCTGACTCCTAACCTTCAAATCAAGAAGAGAAGTTCATTTTAGATCAAGGCTAGAGTTTGCTATTTCAGTAACAGCACTCTAGACTTTTTAAAGAATGAGGCAGAAAAGAAAGAAGACTAATCCTACTGAATGAAATCAGCATTGGTGGATTTTCTGGTCATATAGGGTTCTTCCTTCCTTACTGAAGTGTAGCTTGTATCCTGACCCCAAAATCTCTGAGAAAAGCATACACAACTCAGCAGGAGCAAGACAGCAATGGTCCCTCATTTTTATTCTAATGTTTCCATTTTTCTAATTGAGTCTTTTGTTATTGTGTTTTGAGAGGGGTGAGAAAAGTGGATTTATTAGACCGTTTTTTTGCCTTCAGACATTTAATAAACAGGTTTTTCAGCTGTATGTTTTTGGCTTCAGCCTATGTAGCCTGTTTAACAGCTTTTCACATATTCAAATAGTTTTAGTTTATGTCTTTTTCTTATGATGATTCTTGGCAACGCCAGTTGATGATTCTGGGACTCTTGGTAGGTGCAGCAGAGAAAATGACAGTCAGTCTCTGTGCCACAAGGATTTCTGGGTAAGTACCATACAGAACACAATCCAGTAGGTAAAACATACCTCACCCACATGAGAATAGGAAGTGAGAATTTAACACATTTTCTTTACAAGAATCTTTTCTTGATGGCTCATACCTCATCCCTCCCCTCTCCTCCCCTCCCTCCTCTCTGTGAAGTACAAGTGTCTTCTCTACAAGTAACCTCAAATATTCACAGCTAGAGATGTAGGAACAGTTTTTCTCAGGCTAGAAGCTTGTATTCTTTAATTTTGGCACATAGTTTTTTTTTGTTACATGAATATCAGTATGGGTACTTATTGGAGAGTGGGACTAGAAAAGAATTAGTTTCCATAAAAAACCTTTAAAGGGAAAGCTCCGGTCAAGAATTTTCTGAACTACAGTTTTAACCAATTTCTTTCTTCTGGACCAGAAGTCAGGGGATGACTTTGAAAGCTAGAAATGACAGGCTGGCAGGGGACAGAGAATATGTTAATGTATGTTACGCTTCCTGGTTCCTGCCAGCTATAAACTCCTCAGCCAAAACTTTCTGTTGGGAAGCCTTTCTGTTGGCATACACACGGAAAGAGCAAGATGAAATGCTGCTTTTAGAGGGGAATGGAACTTGAGGTATAAAAAGCTTCAGAAAGTGACCTTTGCTCTGAGGTTGCGTTGTCCCTCCGTGGCAAGGGCTGCCAGCGTGTCATAGGGTTGCCCTGCTTGCAATGCTGAAATTCTTAGGAAGGGTAGAGAAAGAAAATTTTGCCTGTTTCTTCTCCTCTCCTCACATCTTCTGCAAAACTTGTCCCTCACCCTGGTGGTACTGCTGTGGTGTCAGCCTACTGGGCAGTCACTGCAGTGGCAACTTCTAAGAAAGCCCTTCTTTTTCTAAGATCATTCAGGTTGAAGCATTGCCGGAACCATTTCAAATATATAATTGGTTGTATATGAAGCTACCAGACCCTTCGTTGCTGGGCCTCTTTTGAAACATGAAGTAGCAGCATTATATAAAGATGCTTTGCTCCATCTAATTGATACAAGAGCAGATACAAATTCCCAAACTGCTGTCCAACGTGAAGAAATCTGAAAACCCTGTGCAAAGCCCCAGCAACTGCACAGAATTGAGCCACAAACAAGGAGACACCCGACTGCCAGCAACCCTGCTGTGCCCCTCTTAACTGAGAGAAGGACACCACAGGTAGCAGTGTTGACCATTGTCTTGCTGAAGGAAACTCCTGTGAGTTTAGGGAACACTTAGAGGTAATAAGGGAAGAGGTGGAAAAGAAGACAAGTTTCTCCTTGCCACAGTGAGGAAGACACAACACTACATAATGGAGGAATGACCCTTCCCCAGAATACAGGGAAAGGGAAAGAAGTATCTGCAGAGTAACCCTCCACTAGATTTGGTTCATCTAGTATATTTAAACAATAAACAGTTTTGCAAATTATTCTAGCTAGTTTGACTAAGGTCTATGGTCCTGGACGTTGATCACCTGAGCACTATCAAAAGTAAGATTTATGGTACCTATAGTCGAAAGGAAGGTGGTTTACAGAGTTTAAAATGAGAAGGGGATATTAGATCACCTGATTTGAATCTCCAGTATTTCACAAACCATTTCACAGACGTATTACCCAGCTCCCCTTTTATTCTGCTATCTTGTGCTTGGCTAAACACATTTTCCAGCAATTAAGTTAGGCTTGAATCCAAGAAGCAGAAAGCTGGAGAATCCACCACTGCTTTATTAGCTTAATCCAGTGGTTAATCAGCTTCACTGTTAAAAATTTATGCCTAATGTCCCATTTGAATCTGCATGACTTTAGTTTTCAGAAACTTTTCTTTTTTCTGTAGCTTTCTCTATATAATTAAATTTAATTTGTCTCTTACTATTATTTTATCTTCAAAAAGGTACTTATAATGATGTCATGTCTCAGATCTTCTTTTTGAGTGAACTCACATCTCACTCTAAAGCCATCCCTGTGCTTTCCTTATTTCTCTTTTGTGAAGTTTTTTTTTGCATATATTCAATTTTCTATACATTTTTTTAAAAACCGAAAAGATAGAATTGTAAGTAGCATTTCAAAATCAAATTTCACCAGTGTTCTATAGGAAAATTAACTTGTCTTCCTAAATGTGAGTATAAGAAGTGACACTTTGACCTGAACATCACAGTGGCAGTTTTTGGTGAGATGCTTGCACATTGAGACCTTTAAATCATTTGCAGAACTACATTCTTGTAGTAAAAGTTCACCACTCTGTAAGCTTGGCCCGAATTTCATGTTCTATGCTTTGCATTGTGGTAAACTATATTTTTTGAGGGTGCTAGGGACAAAGCCACAGCCTCCCTTCAATTTACCATACCATGTATCTTCATGTGGTCTGCAGATTTCATCAGCTCTTTATATCTGCTTCTACATCATTAATTCTAATGTTTAAAAATATCAGGATTTTAATACAATTCTACATAAAATCCCACTACAGACATTCATATTCAGTTATGACTCTATGTGGACAATTCATTGCTGGCATCTGTTTAAAAAATCACTTCCCAGACTATTTTCTTACAGTTCCTGTACTGTTCATATACATACTGATCTTTATCAGAATGAACTGGTATACTGCCAGATTTCTTACCAAAGTCTAAATAAATTACATTTTGTACTTTTCTCAAACAAACATGTATGTCCTGGTTTCAGCTGGGATAGAGTTAATTTTCTTCCTAGTAGCTGGTACAGTGTTGTGCCTTGGATGTACTGTGAGAATAATGTTGATAACACACTGATATTTTAGTTGTTACTAAGTAGTGCTTACCCTACCTAATTCAACGACTTATCAGTTTCCTGTGCTCTGCCAGTGATGAGATGCACAAAAAGCCGGGAGGGAGCAAAGGCAGGACAGGTGACCCAAATTAGCCAAAGGGATATTCCGTACCATGGAAAAACATGCTTAGTATATATGAGTATATAGACTGGGGCCTGGGGGGGGCGGGGCTTGCTTGGGGGGGTGGGGGTGGGCTTGCTGGGGGGCTGCTGGTCGCTGTTCGGGGGCTAGCTGGGCATCGGTCAGCAGGTGATGAGCAACTGTGTTGTGCATCACTTGATTGTCTTGGGGTTTAACTTTACGTCTCTGTGTCTCCCTTTTCATTACTTCCCCTCCCGCCAATTATAACTATAACTGTTCTTATCTCAACCCATGGGTTTACCAATTTTTTTTACCTAGATTTTTTCTGATTGTCCTCCCTATCCCACCGTGGGGGCCAGGAGGAGGGAGGCAAGTGCGGGTCTGTGGAGTGAGCAGCTGCATGTACTTCGCTGTTGGCTGTGGTTAAACTGCAACAATATACTATCCTAAAGATACAATTTAAAAAACCCCCAACAACCAAAAAACCCCAAAACAAAACCAAACCAAATCAGCCTCACTTTAAAACCCTTATTTTCTGTTTTAAAAGATCTTCACTGGCACATATCCTATGTTTGATATCAAATTCTTTAATAGCTGTAATTCATGTCTAGTCTTCTATACTAAAGATTTATATACTTGTGACTTACAGCAGGATAACTATATATATATATACCACTTTGAGTCACCATCCCTGTCTTTGGAACATTGCTGCAGCATTAACAGTCTTCCTATCTCTTGGAACAGCTGTGGTGCTCCAAGATCTATTAAAACTAAATTGCAACAGAAGTCTACCCAGGTCTCTGGGTACAAATTGTATAGGCCTGTAGACTTAAGCAAATTTCTCTTTTGCTGATGTTTATTAGCCTCCTTAGTTGCTATGGAACTGGAAAATCTTCTTCATTTCCCCTCATGATGGAAAAAAAGCATGATACATTTTCCAATGAATTAACAGAAATATTTATTAAATTTCTATTTTTATTTTCCTTAATAACAACTTTATCATGTTTATTTAGTAGCGTGCCTAAGCAGAATTTTTCTAATAATCTTCAGCTTCTAATCTTTTCTATGTGATGCTAACATTCTCTAGCAATTTTTCTACATTTCATGATTGTATATGGTCCTTACCTATTCTTCATTACGTACAATTTTTCATTCACAAATCCTGCCTTGGCATCATTACTGTGCCAAGACTGGCTCTAAGCCAAAGTTGTCCCTTCTGATAGATTGGAACTGTCTTTTTTGACCATCTAATAATTTTTTCTTTTAAACCTACTACTTGCATTCTTCTTTTTTTTTTTTTCCATAGTTTTGCTCACAATTTTTTTCTGTTTTAAAAAATAACTCTTATACACATGCTCTGCATGTTTATGTGTAGTACGCATTTTTATAATTGCTGAATTGCTGTTTAGGGTAATTTTTTTCCACAGTGACTGCAATTAGTCTTGGCTACAGGTCCACCAATCTTCCACTCTGTGATTAATTCTCCTTTACCATAATCTCGCACTAAACAGTGCAGTATCTCTTGTGTAAGAAAATTACCGTCTCAAATTTTTAGAAAGTTTAACAATGTCTTTGCACTGGCAGTCTGAGCCCTCCTGCCTTGCCGTTCTATGCTATATATATATACATCCTCTATAATAGGATGACGTATTTGTTATAGAATAAGCTGCTAAAGGATCAAAAGTTTTGCTGATCTGCCTAACTAGGACATGCTTGAAAGACCATTACTTTAAGTACAATCACTTTATTATCTAGGAGTAAAGAAGCAGATAAGACTAACAAGGCTAGACAGGGGTTAAAGAGCAACTCTCATGGATTACATTAATATATTAAGTAGTGCTGGCTGTCTTGCCTGTCAGCAAGCTACCAAGAAATTAAGGATATTATATACAGGCTCACATCTGATGCCGGTGGAAATAGGCCAAACACAGCTGCAATTGGTCACATCGTTGTGAACATCTGACACACCCTTGTATCAAGAGATCTAGGTCATGGGCAAACTGGGAAGCCTAAACACAGTAAAATAAATTATTAGCCTTCAGGGATATCACTGCAGTCAGTAGTGGTGACTGATTTTTGTGTTAATGTTTCTTCTTTTTTTCTACAAGCAAAATGGATCTTCCAGACGCTGTCTGAATAAGTAAAGGCATTGTGACTTCCTTGACAGTAAGGCTTAAGTAATAGAAGAGACTGTCAACAAACATATGGCTTCAGGTCCAGATTCTGCTTTGAGTGGTATTTGCATAGCTATGTAGAAATTGGCAGGGTTCACTTTGTTCTTAAGGATTTTGGTGTGGCTTGCTCAGTCTTTAAATCAGAGCTGAATTTGGCAATTAGCAGTCCTTCATACTAGATAATAAACAAACATATATATGCATAGATTCACTTTATTAATGCTATTTTAAAAACAATCTAACCAACTGTGCCTATTTAAAATATATGAGAGGGTAGGCGGTAACATCTAGATTCTCTGCATCTAAAAATCTTTTGTAATACAGCCGGTTTCAGAGGAGCAAAACTTCCAGCTTCTGTTTATTATCTAATGCACCACATTTGCATTTTTCATCACCACTAATGAAGTCCAAAATCTGCATCTGTACTCCTCAAACTGCAGACTGTCAATTAGCTTTATCCTCAAAGCACTGGCCTGAAGCTACAGGCCCTCCTCATTTCATGGTAAAAAAGCAGAGGAACATCTTGGTGGAGTGGCAGTGCCAAAGAGAAGAGGAACAGATTTACAGTTTTCAGACTTCTACATGTTTCTAAATGTGACGTACAATTCTTTACTGAGAAAAAGCAGCTGAGCAAGAATTACCTGGTCCTTATTCAACTTTCACACATTACTTGGAATAAAATTGTCTTCAGTAAAACCCTTGCGTGAAGAATACTTTATAATAAGAAAATAATACCACAGGAACCACTTTATTTTACAGCATCATACAACAGCTGCAATCTAAGGAGGAACATTTGAAGTAGTGAGAATGTTTTTATACAAACTATCCTGTTGAAGAGAGGATAAGTCATAATTATCCTTATGTTAATATATGGGGAGCTAAACAAAATTCCTCAGTGGTTTGAGATGTTCAAATTGCATTTTAAGCTCCCTGCTCCATTTTCAATATTGAAAATGCCCAACTCTATATAGGATGGACAAAATAGCCTAGACATGTGAGAGTGGAGGGCAGAAAAGTCCAAGCTGCACAGTTTTCTTTTCCCTTCCAAATACAATCCAACGGATGATCAGGAGAGTCTGACTGTGTGGCACATATAATTATTGCTATAAGACTGCTTGCAAAACAGTACAAGGAAAGATGCTGAACACTAACAATTCATTAAGCCTACAAGATGCTCTCTGTTCAGAACACTATACAAACTTCATCATTACATATACAAAGTCCTTAGGAAGGACTTGTCCTTACTTCTCTCAACATTTAAAATGACAAGACCCCTCAGCACTTTTCTTGTGTTTTCCATCTAGTTATCCATGAATGTCTCTACCTTGTAAGGTAGACTTGCAGACTCAACAACTCATTTTCTGCCCTAGGACAGTACCTATGGTCCTTGGGAACTGAGGAATCCTACTTCTCTGCATTTCACTTACTCCGTACCATTCATAAAGTTTATTACCTACTGTCAACTTATAAAAAAAATCACACAACACTCCACCACCACAGTCCAAACAGCTTGACTTTCCTGTGCTAAACAGAGTTACTAAAAATCTGCAGCAGTAGCAGTGGAACTGTTCAAAGGGGAACATGTGCTCTGCTTCTTTAAGGAGGTGGTCTCCTCTGAGTGCTATGACTTGAAGTAACACAGTAGCTCCTTCACAAACCTCCATGAATATCTGGTTCTTCTTGGAAACGTTCTGGATCATTTCCCATGTACAAAGCAGTACCATCTTCACTCATTTTCCTGTACCAGAATATGCGACCAGTAGCATTATTCAGCATAGCCATTAAGTCTGCAGTGACCAAATTAACTTCTGGCCATCATATGCCAATAGCCATTTCTAAAATAATAACCAGGATTTGGACAGGGTCTGAGTGTCTACTGAATAGTACGAGCCATCGATCCCAACTGGGAGAAGTTCAGCCTGTGAATCACAGTATTTATCCTTCTGGCTGCAATGGATAAGAATTATGCAGAAACAGATGTGCCTCAGCCAAATGGGTTGGCAGGCTACAGGCACTTCTGGGTTCACAAAGAAGCTTCTAAAAAATGTACATGGAGCTCCTTTGCCTAGAAATGGCTTTTGATGCTGAAGTACAACAAAGTCTGTGATATGCCTCCATAATATTTGCATCAGGTGTATGTAGCTGCAATGCCAACATGGTAAAAAGACTATAAATCAATACGAATGCTTGAAATGAGGTTGTGTGATGTGACCAATGAACTCAACGTTTGAGAAAAATGTTTCATGTGAAGTAGCAGTCCCAGGATATCCAGTAACTAACCAAGAAGCTGGACCTAGATCTCTGAAAGAGAAAAGGATAAAGGCAATTGGAATTAAGAGATACAAGCAAATGACTAAGCAGTGCTCTGATGGCCCATTAATGACTCCCTTTTGAGCTCTCTGAGGGCTGGTCTAGGTTCCTGTATCTGGAACCAACTTGATCCAGTTGGTCTAGGCCCTGACTCCTCCAGAATTAAACTGTTTAAACACGCAGCTTTAATAGAATGGCTTTGGAAACAGATGGGTCCTCAAGGACTTTCTAACAGGCTGTTGATCATGATGTTTGTGAGCAGGCATTCAGGTCCAAATTAGACACGTTCTTGGTTGTCAAGATGAAAGGCAGAGAATAGCTGTACACACACAGTACAAACACAGCATACTTGTCTAGAAAATGTTATTCCTGTTCCTAAAGATCGAAGTCTTGTAACATCAGTCTGAGAAAGGACAGAAGAAATGGCTTCATAGGCACAGATTTGTTATTTGCTGAGGATCAAGACATGCCTTAGTCCTGCAGAGCACCAATTCCTTCTTGTCTCTCCTGCAAAAATGAGTCCCTTTCGATCTCCAATAGTCTGAATCTGATCATACTGAAGTCCCTATAATATAAACTCCCTTTGTACCTGTATTTGCCAAGCATTTCAAAGAAAACAGGAATTAGTTATTAGGCAGAATACAACAACAGAGTTAAAAAGCCATGAATTTGCTTTTTCCCTGACTTTCTGTAAAGAAGATGAGCGGGCTAGCAAATCATGGGAATGAAGAGCCTACAAATCTTATTTACTGACAGTTCTTAACATGCAATTTCATACCTCAGGGCGTTTTGACTTTCCTGTGTCAGGAACATCCTATGAGTCTGTCCTTACTTTTATCCAAGAATGGGTGGTCTCTCAATCACTGTATTACAAAGACAAAGGGATTGTGATTCCCTTGTTTTTTAAAGAATGGTGGCTTAAACAGAACAAATCAAAACAAAACCCTCCAACTTCATATTGAAAAAAAACCCACAAAAGCCTCTGTGACTGTGTGGAAGAATTGGTAAAGTTGCTATTTCACAGCTTCAGCAAAGTGATAGCAAAGTGTGTAAAAATAGCTCCAGTTCAAAAAAAAATTCCTGTTAATGGGTTAGAGCCATCCTCATGCACAAAGGAGTCTCTCAAGTGTGAAATACACCTTTCAGAAAAATTAGACACCTTTAATAACACCTATATGTGAGAAAGTGTGGCACTAAGACAAAAATAAAATATAAATATTGCTGTCCAGATAACTATGCCAGAAGTAAATCTTCAAACTCTTGCATAAAATGACATGTAAAACCTATTCGTGATAACTATACAGAAATACTTCACTGCTTGATTAAAGTGAGAAAAGACTACTCAGAACACAGCCTGTGTGAGTAACCCTACAGTAGGAGGGACCCCAAGGCATGACTCCCTTAGAACATGAAAGAAAGGTCAAAAAATGTGAGCATTACCACTTGTTTTAAGAAAGGAAGGAAAAGATGCTGCCATTCAGATACAGTTATGCATTGCTTGTATTTGGCAGTCACAGATGTTAGCAATGGGCAGAGCAGCTAATCTGACAATATTTCCCTGCCAACAGATTGCTTCCCTTACCTAGAGCTTTGCTTCCATCTAGTTTTAACTTTCTTAATAAGTGAGGTTCTTGTTATTTCTACTGGAAGAGTACATTTCATAGTCCGAAACTGAGCTCATTACATTTTTTTTTTAATTTTTGTAAATTTATCCCATTACTTATGTTTACCGCTTCATTAAGCTGAGTGACTATGCTTACTTTTGCTACAGTAAGGAATTTTCTTCTCCATTATTCACGCTTTCTTAGCTATAAGGATAGAGATGTTATTTTAAAGTAGGCCTGAATCAAATTATTGAGACTGAGAAGGAATCAATCTGTGAAACAGTAATAACTAGAATTAGCAGGTACTCACCTTTGCCAAGATGATAACTGTTTCATGCCACAAAGGTGTATATCATGACTCACACGGAATAGGAGACATCTCAGGACACATTCAAGGATGCTGGCTCTACATAGGGGGAGAATATTCAGAATGACACTGGTCCTGCTGAGGTGCTAAAAGGAATGATCTCCCATCCATTCACTGTGAATGGAAATCACATAGACTAACAAAATGGGCTCCAGATACAGTCTACTTCAGCAACTGGAAAGGGCATCAAAGACACACTGTTCTGAGATTTAGAAGTGTTCTAGTAATTAAAGCTGTTGAGAGCACAGGGGTTAATAAATGTCCAATGCGAGGTTCAAGGCATATTCTAACTCCTGTCCTGCACACTTTCATGCAGCTTTATTTTTTTATTGCTTTTATTGCATTCCAGTTGTTATTTTTATTTATATGTCTAATTAAATGTAAATAGATGAAAAGGGAGACTTACTTTCAACAGACTTATTTATCTGTTGTCATGGGACAAAGGTAACCATGCAAAATGAGAAGGGTCTGGGAAAAGAAACCCATTACTGATGGCCATTTTATGTCATGCATATACTAAAACCAGAATATATATCCATATGCAAACCAAACTTCTGCTTATTTAAGAGGCTTTAATTTCCATGATTTGCAAAAATAAATTTGTCTGTAATTCATAAAGCCCAATAAATTTCTGACTTCCTAGTATTGTTGGGAAACAGAAATACTTGGATATTATAAAAAGGGGTGTTTATAAGATTTTATAAAATTGTCATCAAACTTCTGTGCACTTATCTGAAAAGCAAGTTTTAATAAACTGACTACAGTAGCTTAAAGTTATTTGCTTTGCTATTCATGGTAAGACTTCAGCACTCACTGTCACCTGGAAATCTGTATCGGTGAGCATACTGATCGTTTTGCACTTCACCTTGCTTTGAGAGATCTGATTTGAGGCTGCTGAACGTTTGAACCTTTCCATGACTGTATCACTCTGCAACTTGTCTGGAACCCCAAGAGCAGGTAGGAGGAATAAAATGGGGAGATTGCTACGCAGTAAGAGGTAGAATAAAGTAGAAAGATCTCTCTTGAGTATATACTTGCATTTTGATTCCTGCATCAAATCTTGTTTCTAACGAGACGTGCTTTAAAAATTAGTTCTCAAGTTCCTCCAGCAGCCTTCATTCCCTTGCATCTTTCAAGTACCTTTCACATCTGTGTTAAAAACTCATGCTCTCCTTGAGTTGACCTTTTAATTTTATAACAGAGTAGTAAGTTTACAAGATAATTTGCATTTAGATTATGCTTTCTTTGCAGGGATACCACAGCACTAGATGTATGAATTCCATAGTCCCACTTCCCACAGAATTTCTTAGTATGGCCTGCGCTCTTCAAAAACATGATAAAGGCAAATGTGCTTCTGTGTAACAGACAGACAGACAGACAGATATTGAGTGAACAGAATTCGTATCATCACTCATAGGAAAATGCTGAAATAGCTTTCACGGTCTGAAAATATTACCACAGCTATAATCATTAGCAATGTCTTAGTCTGTACATAGGACAGATCAGCCTCTCCAATGATGATTACCTCCCTGAATCTTATCCTGCATCTGTTTTTTAAATACATGTTGTTTCCCAGGTCAGTTAAGAATTGGTTATTAAGAACTTCACAGAAATCTAGAACATTAAAATTAACTACTTCACAAACACAAATGAAAGAGAACAGAAAATTACAGAATCTATTTAAAAAACAAGCTGTCAGCTTAAGGACAAATGAATTTATTAGATTTCAGTAATCATATTTGGCATCTCCTCTTAATTGTACCTGGCAAGGCAAAACATGGTGCAGCTGCTCCTGGATGCATGGCAATGATGTATAGACTAGTGACAAAATTTTCCAAACATGACCTTCCATCCCCAAGAGCTGGATTGCCAGAAGTGCAGCCCAAGGAAACTAATACTTTGCTTGATTTCTTTTCCATCACAATGTCTCTTTTCTGAGCAAACCAGGCAGAAAAAAAAAAATGGTAGCTTTTTTAAGAGGGGCTTTATTTGATAGTTGTAACCAATTTAATTCCTATTTATGTTTCTACGCCTTCAAGCAAGCAGATGATAAGGTTCTGAGCTAAAAATACTTGGATAATACTTCACATTGCAGTCCAGTGAGGGGCTCATTAAATATCAAATAGTTTTGCTAATTAATTAACACCCTCAATATCTTTGTAAGTTATTGTTAGTTTTCTGGATTTTTTTGTTGTTTCCTTAGATGAGGAAAACAAGAACTAAGGTGTTGAAGTCTGCTTCCAGGCACACTCTCTAATGAGACCTCCATGTGTTACCAGGGTGTCTGAGGCTGAATTCAACTGATTCAAAAAGAGAGGGAATTTCCAGCAGAACATTTGCTTGGAAACCTTCACTCCAGAAATAATTTTCACATTTAGCCTTGAACTGTTTCAATCTACTAATCTGACTGGCCTGTGCCAAACCCAGCTGTCTTGGTGCGGCTTCAGAGTAATGATGGAGGAGGGCACAAGCAACAGTTCTTCCTGGGACATAAAGTGCATCAGCTTCCCATTTCTTATTTGCATTTTAATTATTTATGGTGTGGATATCTGCAGGGAGTTTGACTGGAGAAAAATGCTGTTGGTTTTGCTTTGTTATTATTTTGGATTTTATTATAATTAATGTCAGGAGCACTTTGAATTTTAAGTAAGCATTCTTTCAAGATGCATTTTAAGCACAAAAACTATAAAACCCTACCAAAACCACAAACTAAAATTATTTCAATGGAACTACAATGTGAAAAAAACAGAAACATCTGCTGAAAACCTGTGCCTCAAGGAGCTCACATCTGAAGAGGTAAGAGGTAGAACAACAAGGCTACACGTAATTTTTATATGTTTCACTACTGGCACAGATGCAAGGCTGAGTCCAAAAGAGAGGGCCTTGTAAATCACCCCAGCATGGCTGTAGCAAAGATGAAAAGACATCGAGGCAGGTGTGGGGAAAGTAAGTCTCCACTGATGAAATAGTCTGGAACTCCAGTTTAAACAGTAGAACTGGGTGTCATCTCACCTGTGTTAAAAGTGACTGCTGGGTCAAATGCAATGAGGACAGTTACCCGGCTCTCTGGGATCTGCCTAGGACTATCTCATGTCATTAGGTATTTTGACAAATGCTGGAGAACTGTATTACGATGTGATCAAGGGTGAAAACAAATGGCTACAACTGTAAACAGCATAATCATTTACCCTAATGACAGGAAAAGGGAGCTGTGGCAATTGCCAGAGAACAAACGGGAGTCAGGGCTGTTGTTTAATATGGGATGAACCAATGTGTGCAACAAGAATGGCAAGAACCCACCGGGAGTAAGGAGGCAAGAAAAATGGAGGTGGGCAAACAGCAGGTGATCAGGGGGATGGAGGTCAGTGGGACTTCTCTGCAGGAGCGAGGAAAACCCAGTGCCTGCGTGTCATGGTTTAATTCTGGCCAGCAACCAGGTACCACGCAGCTGCCTGCTCACTCCCCCTCACTCAGAGGGATGGGAAGGAGGACCAGAAAGGAATGTAAAACTCCTGAGTTGAGATAAGAACAATTTAATAGGTAAAGCAAAAACCACACACGCAAGCAAAGCAACACAAGGAATTCATTCACCACTACCCATGGGCAAGCAGGTGTTCGGCCATCCCCAGGATAGCTCCATCAGGTGTAATGATTACTTGGGAAGACAAACACCATCACTCTGAATGTCCTCCCCTCCTTCCCCCAGCCTATATACTCAGCATGACATCATATGGTATGGAATACCGCTCTGGCTAGTTTGGGTCACCTGTCCTGGCTGTGTCCCCCTGCCTCTGGCTGGCAGGGCCCAAGGAACCCAAAAGTCCTTGATTTAGTATAAACATCACCTAGCAACAACTAAAACCATCAGTGTTTTATCAACCTCACATCATAGTCAAAACACAGCACTGTACTAGCTACTAAGAAGAAAAACATTAACTCTATCCCAGCTGAAACCAGGACAGTGTGGCACAGGAGAAGGAAGTATGAGGAAAACTGAAGGTAGGTAGGACAGTTGCATTACAAAGCAACTTTTTTCTTGGAATAAAATGTAAGAATTTTGCAGAAAAAAAAAAAAAAAAAGGACTGGATTGAGGAGCAAAAAATTGCCAAGATTACATATACAGTATTCATTTACTTTTTCATAGTAGATGTTTACTTAGGAATAATGCATTTGAGGTGACACAAATACGGTGAAGATGGTCTTAGCTGCTCAGATGAACCTTGTAATAGGGAAAAAGTGTCCAAAGAGCCACGAAGAAGTGAGCTGTGGGCAGAATCGATACTCCAGCGAAGGAAAGGAAGGACAACGAGCAGCAAACCGAGAGCTACAGGGCAACAGCAGGCCGGCCATAATAAAAAGGCAAAGTGGGAGAGGAAACCAAACTGCACCCCCAGGTCCCGGTTCCGCAGCTGCAAGGGGCTGGCGAGCAAGGTCACCAGCGCAGCCCAGGGCCAGCGCCCGGTCGGGTTCGACCCGGACAGCCGTCAGGGGACAGCAGCAGGCCGGGGCCCGAGCAGGCCGGCAGCGCCAAGCCACGCTGGCTGCCGCGACACGGGCACGGGGCGGTCCCTGCACATGGGAAGCCGCGACGGCTTCACGCGGGCGGCGCTGTCGCAGCCTCACGGCACCGTCCCGCAGCCCCCGCCCCGCCGCTGCCGCCATGTCGGGCGCCGCGCGCGGCCCCTTCCCCTCAGCACCGCCGCGCACGTGACCCCGCCCGCCCGGCGCGCCCCGGCCACGCGCAGCCCGCGCGCTCGCCTCCCCCCGCGACGCGGCGCCGGCACATGCGCGGTGCGCGCGGCGCGGCGGGGCTGGGGGCTGAGGCGCCGGCGGGCGCGGCGGGCTCGGTTACCGGCGCCCTGCGGGCCAGCCCCGCCGCCGCTCCCTCCTCCGCCTCCTCCTCGCCGCCGCCGCCGCAGCAGCAGCAGCTGGCGCTGCTCGTGATGCAGCCGTGCGGCGGCGAGGAGGCGGCGGCCGGGGCCGCGGGGGGGGGTGCTGCCGCTCCCGAGCGCCGACCCGCCGCTGCCGCCCTCCGGTAGTGGCGGCCTCATGTTGTTTTACGAGCTGGGGGGGGCCGGCGACGGCGAGGTGGAGGCGGGGGAGGAGGGCGAGGCGGCGGGCGGCGAGAGCACGGCCAGCCCGGAGGAGCTGGAGGAGGAGGAGGCGCCGGCGGCGGCGGCGGCGGGCGGCGGCTGCAAGAGCTGCACCTACCAGGGCTGCAGCGAGACCACCACGCAGGTGGTGAAGCAGCGCAAGCCCTGGATGTGCAAGCGCCACCGCAACAAGATCTACAAGGACAAGTACAAGCGCAAGAAGAGCGACCAGGCCCTGGGGGGCGGCGGGGCGGCCGCCGCGGGGGGCGGCCCGCGGGCCGAGGTGAGGCACCGGCGGGCGGGCGGGGGGACGGGGGCAGCCCGGGCGCCGTGTGTCACCCGGGGGAGGGGGCGTGCCGTGGGAAACCGGCGTCTGCCAGACGGAGTGGGACCTTGCTGTCCAGAGGGAAGGGCAGAAATCCAGGGCAGCCCTGGAGGTCACTCTTCCTCTGGTGTCAAAGCAAACCCCGTTTCTTTTTTCTTCTCTGATATAAATTGTAGCAACTTAACAGCAATACCAGAGCGCTGCAGGTAAAACGTTCTTGCTGATAGGTACCGTGCCGTGCAGCCTGTGCTTATTTCGCAGAAGGAAAGATGAAAGTACAGATCCAAGAGCGATGTCAGTCTGCTTGCCCAGCTGGTACTGAAATGCAGGGTTTTAAAATCACAACAGCTGTTGGGTATCAGATTATATTGTGTATAAAAATCCGTTGCAGGTTCTTCAAATACTTGATTATTATATATATATATATATAAATATATATAAAATGGCAGTTAAATATTTAAACCACTGATAGTTCATACTTACTTTCATAAACTTCTGTGTATTTTTTAGATGGGAAAATACAGTCAGCAGGAGAACTGCTGCCGATGTTCAAGTTTTTAGGTGTTTTTTTTTCCTACAGTTTGTGACTCAGCCACAGTAACACAGTTTCTGATTGATGGTTGCTTGTACTGAGTTAGATTTAAGATCTTGTATTTGGATGAGCTAGAGAGAGGGGAGTGGTTTTACTTTTGAAGGTGCTGGCTAGTTTGTGCTTGAAAGGAGTATAAAACAGCGGTTGTCAAAAGAAAAAACTCTTTACCTGGCACTGCTGCTAAAAGCAACACATTTTTGTTGGCACAGCTGTCTCTGGAGTTGTGTGACTGCGAACTGATCTAACTGCAAACTAACCATCAAAACCCTTTGCATTTTTCAGTTTTTCTTCATATAAATTTAATAGTAACAGTACGGGGTGTCACACCAAAGAACTTTTTTTTTTTTTTTTGTCTAGCTGCAAAAGCTGCCATGAAGCAGGTGCATAAGAAAAAGGCAAGTGTATGTGATGATACTAGGGAATATTCTCCCAGCTTTCTTCTCTTTCAGCTCAAAGGACTTGCTGAGATAGGTGTGAGTCTTCTGATGTATTCTGTAACTTAAATGAAGTTTGTTCCGTGTGCTACTTTGGATTTTTGTTGAATCCTTGTAAACTCTCAGAATCAATTACATTCTGATAGCTTCTTCAGGTCTGCAGCCTGGTTCGAATGATCCCCCTCTTGGTTTTGAACCTGATTGCTGCTAACTTAATTTGCTAGTTACATTAGAAGATACAGTGATCCACTAATTCTTCCTGTTCAGTTTGTGACACTTACTTGGTAGGCTTACTCTTAAGTAATTTCATTCTCAGAGTGAAAATGCATAGCATGCTTGTTTCCAAGTAAAAAGTTACCTACTTTCATCATCCTTGTTGCCATTCTATATATCTTCTCTGGTTCTAGTAGCTATGCTTCTTAGGTGAGAGAGCGGAAACTGCTCACAGTATTCAAGATGTAGGTGAATTCTAGATTTATATACCAGGTTGGTTTTCCCTCTTCTCTCTTCCTTTCCTAATAATCTATCATGCTCAGTTCATGATGAATACTTGCACTAGTTCAGAAAAGGGGACAGTGTAGGAGGAGGGTAAAATTGCTGCATTTGATGTAGTGAGGGGGTAAGACTTTTTGATCTGTAACATGAAATAGTGATTATTGCATGTTGAAAGAGAGTAGGTTATTTTCTCCCGGTTTCTGCAAGTGCAGGTTGCTCTGAATCTTATGGAATTAAGGCCTGAACTTGCAGAAGAAGGCAGGATATTTAGTGCTAAATTTAGTGTGCTTTTTTACAGTGGTGCCTATCAAGGCCCCACAAGATACTGTTGTCTTGTGAGGTCAGAGTCAGATTTGAAATAGAAGCTTCATTTTTTACTTCTGTTTACAGGATTGAAGTGGAAGATACTGGGATAACTTTATTGGTGGTGGTGGTTTTGTTGCTTGACACTTACCATCAGGTAAATGGAAGTGTTACCAAGTTGTGAATTTAATACACAGCAATCAACATTGCTTGAAATTTTCCAAACCACGAATCTTTTCTCTACAGTAAATTATAGAGCCAGGTTGTTTAGAAGACAGTCTAATTCGTATGACTGGTGATTGTACGAGGAACAGAATAAACTTACAAAGAAAAAAATGTAGATTTTACTGTCTCTTGTCTGTGGATTTGGTGACTTCATAATAGTATTCTGAAGTATGTGGGGTTTTATTTGGCTATTAAAAGTATTATTGTCATTCCTACCCAACTGCTTATGTTAAGTATCATTCACTTCCACAAGATGGAGATTGAGCTGTTGTGAATTACTTCATTTTTAAAAGATGCAATCAAATAAATTCAAGCCATCAACTAGCTGTAGTAACCTGGTTATTTTTGCAATTTGGAAGGCTAACTCAGCTGCGTTGCTTCACTGTGACTGGTGAAATTGTGAAAATAACATGGAAAGAAGATGCCAGTTCTTGAATAGATACATTTCTATTCTTGTGCTGTTCCTTTCCTCTGCGGATTAATGAGGCAAATGTTTTTTACTCTTGTGACTTTCTGTTGTGAAAAATAAATGTATGATTGTATCAGGGTTTATAGTCTTCTCTATTTATTTTCTTTCATGTGCAGGATAGTGTTGAAGGTTCAGTTTCTGTTACAAAACAGAGAACAGGATCCATTGGAGATCGTCCAGCAAGACCTACTCTTCTAGAACAAGTATTGAATAAAAAGAGGCTGGTAAGTTTTGTTTCTTGCAGGTTTTGAACTCACATAATTAAAGGCAGTGTAACAATGTTTAACTGTCACCCTTGTGAAAGGTGAAAATCAGTTTAATGATCATACACTTACTACGTGTATTTTCAAATTTAAAATATGCTGCAGAGCAGATGTGTGTGTCTGCCTCTGTGAAGAATACTAAGATGACTAAATTTAATGATCAGTGCCACATTAACTAGAGTATTTTGATAGTACTAAATAGATGCGGTTATGTCGTTAGGGTAGATAATGCTTGTAGTATAACTTGAGATGTTTTTAACTTGTTAAACCAACTTTTCTGTAAAGCGTTAAATAGATCAACACATGGACTTTAGGTCTGATGAAAGCTTGTAATTACTGTAGTGTGTTTTAAAAGTTGTAGATGTATCATATCACACTTAAAATTGCATATACGTTGATAAAACAAGCTATGTAAGCAAGCAGTATGACTTGTAATGTTTGTAGGCTGCATGAATGGCATGTGTTGTAAGGGGTTTTTTTAAACACTTGTTGCTCCTTTATTTAAAGAATTAAGCCCAGGGAAGGGAAATAATTCAGTACTTTTCCTTTGGCTTCTTCATTACGACTTTGTATGTTACTGGTTTTGACAGTCTCCTTTCTCCAGAAGCTAATGGGACTGTTTGCCTGTTCTCTGTTATCTATGCAAAACAATTTAATAATCCTCATTAAAGTGCTGTAGTGCTTGTTCAGAAATTTGAAAAGTCTTTAGAGAAACATTAGTCTTAAGTATACGGCTATATAGATTTATTTTCTTGAATTCTTTCACAATCGTATAGCACTTACTTAATGATTATGACCAGAACTCAGAGGAGTATCTGTAGCTCTTCAGTTTTTACAAGAAGAAGATAATGAACTATGGAGTTTATTTTTCACGTTATCTATTGTTTTTCATGTCTCGCTTACAGAATTGTTGTACCCTTTCCTGTCTGTTTCTATTTAAGTGGCTTTTAATTTAATTTGAAAGGTATTTTATTAATGAAACATCATTTTTTCTAGAAATAGAGTAGCAAGAAGCTCTTTAAATAGATGTTGAGAACTTTTGCACAGAGTTATGTTAAAGCTCTTCAAGAACTGAAGTTTCCTTGCAGTGTTCTGGTGAAGTGAGATTCAGATTCTCTTTGATCTGATTCTTGCTTCTTTCTCGGCTCTGTCCCGATTTCTGTCATTCAGCATTATTTCTTCTAGAATGTCTTCTTTCTTTTGTGCCTATCTACACAGCACAAGGCCTGAGGGTTTTATGGTGACCCAGAAAGATCTGTCATGGCCTGTTGCATCCAAGTCTGTTCCATACCTCTTGTTCCTGCACGTGAAAGTTACTGCATGTCACTGGTAGCTGCCTGCAGGTTTATCACTTAGAAGTGCCAAGTCCTTTGTGCTCACTCATATGTTTCTTGCACGTGATTAATCTCTGTGAGGAGAGGTTTTGGTGGTGATCCATCTGGATGTGGAGCTTGCACTGGATAAAGATATAGAAACAGAGGCAAGGGGCTGAGAAGCAGCAAGTTGTGGATAGAGAATCTGAAGCACCTTAATGTCATAAACCAGCAGCAGATAAAGAAGTACTTACTGCAGAACTACCTTGTGCAGTGAAGTGACTCGATAAAGCTAATGTACGGTAAGGAAAAGGTGGCTGCACATCTGTTCGGTGAGCTTGTTTGTTATTAGTAGCTGCTTTCAGTGGCCGATTCACTAATCTTACCTGTTCAGTGCTGCTGTAGGTGTGAGTTATGCGGAATGGTTGTTTTCAATTAAAACATCTGCAGAATTGCCCCGAAAAGCATAAAGTTCTAGACCCTGCCCTGGTAGTTGCTGGTCCTTTTGAATGTAAATCGGGGTTACAGAGTTGCAGTACTACTTTGGTTGCATCAGTGAAGTAACCATGCATAATGAGCAAGCAGCCTAGGGAATTAATTCAGCTGAAAAATAACCTTTTCCAGCATTAGTTTCTGGAATGATCCATTCCCAACCTGATTTGCCATTTGACCTTTACAAACACTTGTGCTGCCACCCTCCAGGAATGAGAGTGAACAACTGGAGTTGGATCACAGACTGCAACTGTTTAGGCCAGATGCCAGTAGTTTTAGACATTTTGCCTTTTGACTGAAGGTATAGGTTTGGGTTTTAACGCATTCCTTGTGGCTGGGCTGCTGTTTTGAAATATTGGGAAATTACTGAACATTCAATGAACATAGAATCCCAGAGTGTCTCAAGTTAGTAAGGGTCACTGAGTCCAACTCCCTGCTCCTCACAGAACAGACTAAAACTACACCATGTGACTAAGAGCATTGTCCAGATGCTTGAGTCTGACAGGCACATGAGTTTTGCTGTAGAATTACAGTATTTTATTTATTACAGTGTTTGAGCTGTCTGTGATGGGAAATGTAGAAAGTGGACCAAAACTGAAGCACAATTGAAAAGAGTTTGTTTTCAGTATGTCAGTAGATCACATCTGTTTGCTCTCGATGATTTTTGCAATATTATCTGTTCTTTACATTCTGAATCTGCTTTCAGGATGTGTATGAATGTTGCTTCTGGGTAACCTGCTGGTGTCCTGAAACAGTTTCTAGATATTTTTTGTGAGCATGTTTTGTAATTCTTCAGCATTTAATTGAACTCTTATTTATATGGGTGCACTGGTTTGAGCTAGTATACGGTTAATTTTCTTCACAGTAGCTTTATGGGGCTATGTTTTGAGTTTGTGATGGAAAACAGTGTTGATAACACAGTGATTGATGTTTTAGTTATTGCTGAGCAGTGCTTGGTCCCACTGAGGGGGGACTGAGCAAGAGGCTGTGTGATGCTTAGTTGCCTATGGAAGTTAGACCACAACAATGGGTAATGGACAAATTGATTTAATGGAAAAATATTATAGTCACTATCATAGCTATTTAATATATGTGAGCTCTTTAAAGTTTGCTTTCTCTTTCTTGCAGTCCCTGCTCAGAAGTCCAGAAGTAGTGCAGTTTCTACAGAAACAACAGCAACTGTTAAGTCAGCAGGCTTTGGAACAAAGGCAGCAACAGTTTCAAGGAGCACCTGGGTAATCAGATCAGTGACCTGCAGATGAGTCTGGTGCTGAAGGACAAACAGAATGTGTATTTTATATAAATACAAAGAATCGCAGTGTTTAAAGAAAAACTAAAGTTGCTGCTGTTGTGTATTTTACCTGTTTCTTGTTTGCACTTTTGAGGCTTTGAGCTGCTTGGGTGTCTGCAAACTTGTGAGGAAATCTGGAGGTGTCTATTTTTTGATTCTTTTTAAAACTTCATTTTAATGTTTGATTTTTTTAAGTAGAAATTTGTTTATTAGTAATGTTTAGCTGTACACCCTTCTCCTACCAAAGTCTTCCATGAAATTAACATTTTTTCTATGTAAGGATTTACTGTTTAACAAAGTCGCTCTTTGATGACAATCATTGAAGGAAGTCAGTTACTTTCTATGGAAGTTGTGAAATAAAGTCCTGAATTTGAGCCAGTCTGGTGGCATGACCTAACAGCGATTGCTCAGGGATATGAGAAACTTATGTCCAGTAGAATATTGCACTAAAGGCAAAGACAATATGCCATCAAGAAGTTGATCCAGTGGCTCAGAAAAGTGCAAATCAGGTGATCCTCCTGCTATGTATTAATTATCTACAGGTTTGAAATACTCATTGTCTGCATTGTAAAGCATGTAAAATAATTTCCCTTTAAAAGTTCCAAAAGAGATAAATGGTTAAAAGCTTTAGAGAAGAATTAGGTGGCACATACACGACAGAGTTGGGACTTGTTTTGTGGAGTTATTTGTAAGGACCAACCTCTGATATGTGAAATATAACTTAATTACAGATAAGAGTATCACTCATTTTAAGTGACTACATTAAATGTTAAAGTTTTTAACTTTTAATAGCAAATGCATCCAAAACCTAAAATGTAATTGTGCATTATTTTCCTTTATGTAGATTTTGCCCTCTAAAAAAAGAGCATAGTTCAAATTCTTCCATCAAGACAACTGATATATAATCAACAAGTGTTAGACTGCAGGTTTTCAGGCAATTCAGATGGACTTGCAATTGATTGTGTTAAGAATCTAAACACTGTGTTATGTAAGTGTTGAATCCCACATCTTGTTTTTAAAACAAAGTTGTGTATTAAACCACATTTCTGAACAGAGGTTATCTGAATGGTGTGGGGTACTTATTGAAGTATTACTTGGATGTTGCAGCAATTTGATCCACTATATCTCTCTTCAGGAGTATTTGTTAGTCTTACGAATTTTTACAAGCTGTGCTTTGTGTATGTATAGAATTTGTTCAGTAGGGATTTATTGAATTTTGCATTGTCAAAGTTGCTTTTTAAAAAAATCAAAATTTTGTATCAACAGTTCTGGACCAATAAGTGTTTGAGTAAAATCTTTTTTTTTCTTTAAAAAAACAAAACCAAAGCCTGTTCTTTTCTGTTAGATTTGTATGTTGTTAGGTTGGGTTTTTTTCTATACTCAAATAGCTAGCTGTGACTAGGTGGCATTAAAACTTTTGTGTTCCAAGGCTCTTCTTACAGAAAGTTACTTTAGCTTTAACTAACATCGTATTACTTTTTTCAGCGTGTCAGAGACTATATGTGAAAATGTAATGAGCTGATATTGTAGAATAAAGTATTTGCTTTTGGTTTAAATGGTCAGCTTATGAAAGTATTTAGGTGAACAGTTATGATTAAATGTATTTAAAAAACCCAACAAACCCTCAAAGTAGAAAAGGGACACAGGGAGTGCTTGTTAGGACAGCGCTGAATGAGTTTGTTACCTCAAAAGACATGAAACTTGCTGAAGATGAGCTGCACTGTGCTGAACATCACTGTGCACATCTGTCCTGTATTGTCGCAGCACAATCAAACTAGTAGGCTGCAACAAGGCTTTAGCATTGGTCAGATTCTACTGTCTGCTGTATCTCCTTCCTCCAGAGAGGAAGTCAGACCACCCTGCTCCTCCTCCATCTGATCCCCACACTCCTCAGGGCTATTTAACCACTTAGCAGAATGAGCTACAGCTGCACATCATCCATGTCAATCAACCCACTGCCTCCGAGGCAAGGCCACAGCTGCATGTTATCAGTGCTGATCAACCCACTGCCTTCATTCCTCTACAGTTCCCCCTTTTCATTTTTAACCAAAAAGAACCATGTCTATCATCTATTGTAGGGCCCTTGGCAGGGTATGTGGGAAGGCTGTTCAGGTTGAGTTAAGGCACAAAGCTACATCTGATTTCAGCCTCTGCATCAGGGTCACGCAGATGTTGTGACTCTCCTCCCAAGGGGTCTGTGGAACGGCCAATATCTGATGTCCTCTTGTCAATTCTAGGGTCTAAAAGAGGCTTAAGCCACCACAGCCCTGCATCTGTGGAGACAAGCATACCCTCATCCACAGGTAATTAAATCCCATGGGCCTTGTTTTATTGTGGTCCATGACTGTTGTGGAGTGCCATGATCCGGAACTTGCAATAAAGCTTGGAGAGCCAATTCTTTTCCCTGCTGCAGGACTAAAGGATGTAGGCGAGCTTGTAACTGAGCAGAGTTAACTGGAGCCTCCCCCATCAATTGTGGAATCCCTGCCACAAAATGTGGATCATCCTGGGGGTATTCTAAATTCATCAGTGATTGCTTGTTTGCCAAGCGCCTCCAATTTGACTCAAACATTAATATTTGCATAAGGGTCAATATAATTTGTGCAACTGAACAGCAATCATGAGCAGTAAGCTCTGCTGTGAAAATGCTACATAACAATTGAGCGTAAGGTGAGCCTATTCCATACTGTATACAGGTTGATCTTAGCTTTATCACTCCTCAGTTGAAAGGTTCCCACTTGGGGGGAGCTTTACCATCCTTTCAAAGCACTGGGCAGGCTAACACCCTGCCCCCATGGTGGTTACAGCATGGATATCCCCTTCTGCGAGTGCTTGCTCCCACATTTTTTCCAGAATTTGGCAGGATCTGGTCCCAATGTTGTAATTTGGACTGGTTGTTGAACATGACCCAAGGTCTCCTCCGATAAATCTATCACAGATGGCTTGGGATCACAGACAGGCAATGGGACGATGACCGGATCTCGCTGCTGCCCCAAAGGGAACAGACTCTGCCCACTTGACCTGGCACTGCTCTGCTTCTCCTGCCAGCCCCGACTGTGTGAATCAGGTGATGGCAGAGAATCCAATGGTGCTGAAGGTACCTTATTGGGCATCATCTCTGCAACCAGGGATGTGGCTATTTCAGCCGCAGCCTTTGCCTCCTTGTCTGCTTCTGATCATTCTAGTAAATAGAAGACCAATCTCCATGTTGTCAATGATGTTGTAGCAATTTTGTTCCCTCCCGTGGCAGCCCCCAAAAGTAACAATCTAGCACTTTGCCATATCTGAATGCTGGAGACATTTTTTACTGTAACAGGCAAGTTATTCCTTTTACACCACCCTAGCAGAGTTCTTATTGCCATCTCATCATACTTTATGCCTTTATTTTCAAATATTTCTATTAGCATTGTTAATATAGGCTTTATTTCTCTGTCCGCATCTGATTGATCATAGATTTGCTAGAACAATCTCCATGCTGTTAACGAAGCTGTGGCAATTTTGTCTCCCCCTCAAAGCAGCCTCAAAAAGTACCTTTCCAACACTTTGCTGTGTCTGAATGCTGAAAACCTTTTTCCTGTAACTGGCAAATCATACATTTTACACTACACTAGCAGAATTCTTATTGCCATTTTGTCATATTCTACACCTCTATTTTCAAATATTTCCAAAAGCATTGCAAATACAGAATTTGTCTCCCTGTCCACATTTAGTTGTTCTAGCAGGTCTAAGACTAATCTCCATGTTGTTAGCAATGTTGTTGCAGTTTTATTGCCCCTTGAGGCAGCCTCAAAAAGAAATTTTCCAGTATTTTGCCATGTCTGAACACTAGAGACATTTTTCAGCATAAACAGCACATCATTTTTTTTGTACCAGCCTAGCAAAGTTCTTATTGCCTTATTATACTTTACACTTCTTTATCTATAAGCATTGTTAAAGTGGAATTTTCTTCTTCTGTACCCATATCAATTAGTCCCCATCTACATTGGGTACCAAAAGTTGCAATTTCAGTCAAGACAGACGACAAATATTGCAATATACCCATACCAATTCATTGCAACAGCTCACCTCATGGCGTCTGTTATGGGTTGCAGGTTCTTCAGCTTGTCTCAGTTATGTTGGGCACCAGCTGTAGTCAGAGCCCAACTCAGTCAGCCTCACACTGGGCACCAATTGTTGCAGCACAAGCAAACTACCAGGCTGCAACAAGGCTTTACCTTCAGTCAGATTCCCCTGGCCCTGCTGTTTCTCCTTGCTCCAGAAGCCAGACCACCCTCCTCCTCCTCCTCCACCCAACCCCCTCTCCCACAGTCCTTAGGTCTATTTAACTGCTTAGCAGAACGAGCTACATCTGCACATCATCCATGTCAATCGCTGAGGCAAGGCCACAGCTGCATGTTACCAGTGCTGATCAACCCACTGCCTTCAGTCCTCTACACTGTATTTCTGGTGGTCTGTGCTAGTGGTACCTGACAGGCTGGTGCAAATATCTGGAGATGAGCTGGGTAACAGGCCTGGCCTGTTAGGGCCGAGTGTCAGATGGGATTCCTAAGTCACCAGCAGTGTCCATGCTCCAAAACCATTATGTCTTCTACTCCGTTGCTTCTCTTACTGCAGAACAAAATCTGAATTTTGGGAACGTTAAAACCTGGCTTCTGTAACAGTACATTCTCACTGTATCTGTCTCTTTCCTTGAGCAGCTCCAGACCTGTGCAGCTGCAAGTCTCTTTTCCCACTAATGTCAGTCTGGTCAACAGCTAGGGCTTCTGGATCAGGGCTGTCTCCTTCAAAAGCAAGCTGAACCAGCCTCTTCAGTCTTCAACTCTACCACAGGACAGTGAGGGATGCGTGTTTTATAACATGCAGATTTTATGCTGTATTAATTTTCAATCCATTTTATAGTGTCTAGCATCCCATTCTGCTGGAAGTGTTGCTTCATCCCATTATTCACTTAGTGAAATTGCATATTCCTCTTGCCTAAGACTGACTTGTATGAATAAAGGCTTTCTAAATGCTCTGGTTCACAAAGTCACTGGTGATCAGGCTGGGACCTACAGCTTTCCAGGGCCAGTCTCTTTCAAAGTGAAAAATGGGAGACAACAAGGGAAAGAGCTCTTAAATCAGAAATATCTTTATTAACAGTAAAACACAAGACATGAATAATCCCTTTTACAATAGAATAATTCCAGCCAAAGAAAATGGAGTGTGTTAAAAAGTGTATTGTTCAAACATCAGACTAAATATGTTAGATTTAGAATGCCTCAAGTCAAATGCAGCAGGAGGAATGCTTGTGAAAATGTCCACTTCATTAGCAGTTGAGTTATCTTTCTTGATACGACAGGGCATGGGACAGAGTACTCTGGGGCTGATCAGAGGACTCTGCGCTGCCCTGATCTCTCAGGCTCCTGAAACTAAGCATGTAGGAGTTTTTTTCATTCTCAAGAGGCAAAGAGTCCAGGGAGTGTTCTCTATACAGCGATCTACGCTGGTTTACCGAGTATCACTACCTGTGAATAATACTTCCTTTTGGATAGTGCTGACATTTTGCTTTGATTCTGGTGGAGGAGAGAGGTCAGAATTGTTCATAGACAGAAGCAACACTCTTAAATCTATGTAGATTCATGGTGCTTTTCTGCACCAGACCAATAGCTCATACGTAACCCCACACTTTGCTTGAATCCACCATTTTGGCCCCTTGACTGCATAGAAGTATGCAACCTTATGGCTTCATTGATCCACACAAAAAGGCTTGTTTCTTCACCTTCTTGTCTCACTTCTCAGCCCCATTTATATTGCAAAGGCAATATTGAAATGAGGGTTTAAATTGCTGACACTGACTTATCTGCAGAAAGTATGCTGCGGTACATTTAATGAGTATTATAAATAAAAACTCCAATTGCTTGAGTAAGTGAAGAAAATTTGTCTGAATGTGCATTATCTCTGCTCATTATTATGTTTGTTCCCTTGCTCTCGTTTGCAAAGCATCTCATGGACATAACTGTGAATAAGATTTAACACACACTTTAGCATCAAAAAACCACTTTGAAACATGATGTGCTCACTACTGTGAAAGTGCAAGGGGTCAGACTTTACCAGGTTTTTTTCTAGCTTTTCTTTGCTGATGAGGTCTGTATTTAAAATTATTAACTGGTTGGTCTATTTCTTCCTATGCTATTCATATGCAATATTATTTGAATACTAACACAGAATATAAGATAGCAGCATCCATGGATAATAAAAACACTATGACTGAAGATCTAAAAATTGTTCACAATTAGCTGCAAATGCTCACATTGGCTATAATGGAAGAGTAGCTGACTCCGGAGGGTGTAGTGGTTATGCCTACCTTCCATAAGACATGGCCTGCAAATGAGATTCATCATTTGTACAGGCACCAAGTTTGCAAGCATGGCCCAGGTGCAAGTGGAGGTGTCCCCTTGACAGGACTCCCATATGCCCTACCTCCCTGGCAGGGAAGTATGGCATCAGTATGGCAATATAATGTAAGGCACGCCTGGGCAAGCTGTTTGGAAAGCCCAGGGGTGAAGAGGTGACAGGATTCTGGCTGCTCCTGATCATTCTGGAGCTCCCTATAAATAGATGATCGGTACAAACCAAAGGCTGTGTTTTGTGCTGGTGCACAACATGCAGAAGTGTCTGTCTGCACTGGAGACACAAAGCGGTTCCTCTCTACTGAACAAAGACCAAATGCCCACTCAGGCTTTCGGTACCTTGCAGAAAGGTAGTCCCAGAGCTGTCATTAGGAAGAAGTCCTGTTTCAGTGACTACAATGAATCCTCCAGGTTGAGAAGCTTTTTATTCACAGATCTAAAGTCTCATATAATCTCTCTCCCCACTGCAAGATGGGACCAGCTCTGCCAGGCTCTTTCTTGACAGTGACCTGACCATAGTCGCTCTCAGGGAAGCACACTTGTCCATTCTTAGTTCCTGTTATAAATGTGATTTATAACACAGGGGGTCCCTGTGAAGGCTCCTGCTGATTCCATCTTCCTTTAGGCACTGCAATTTCCCACCTATGCATGAAGTGGGCTGCTTTATTGCAGTTCCCAGGTAGACGCTCTGTATAATCCGTGTCTTTCAGTCGTGCAGTTTCTGTTCAGAGTGCAGTTCTCTCTGAGGAGCACACACTGGATGTGCTCAGTGTCCTTGAACAGTTGCCCCAAAGCTGAACTCCTTCTTAGTCCTGCTGCGAGGCACAAGGCGATCCCAACTGCAACCAGAGCCTAATCCCTGCACCATGTGGGCCACCAGTTTGCCCCAACATATCTAATGGCTTAATCAGGAGGCTGGCACACTCAGCCAGGCTGTGTGTGGGAAGCACCAGACTGAGGACTGTGGTACTCCAAGCAGCTCCTAAAACGGGTCTTGATTAGTTTAGATATAAATGTAAAAAGCTCTAGTGAACACAATGGCTGCCCAAGCGTGTACTGCCTTGATACCTCCAGTGATGACCACTGAGCATATCTGGTCATACGCTCCCTTCTCCCCAGTTATTTCATCCTCTCAGCATCTCTGGCTACTGAAACCAACCATGAACTGTAAGTCCTCTATAAAAATCTTCTCAACTTCAGTGGGGTTTGCACTCACCCAGTAGGGCTTGGGTTCAGATGTTCAAGTAACAACCAGCTCGCTGGGCTTCTCCAGAGCAAGCAGCTCTCACCTCTGGCTTGGAGAGCACATGGGACATGTTACATTCAACACATTCCTGATGATATAAATATAAATTCTGGGCAGTACTTCTCAACTTTGAAAAATGGTATTTAATTACTCTACCCTAGACTCATTATAATCTTTCTTTATTGTGTTTGGTTTTGGTTTTACTAAGTTAGGTTATGAAGAGCTGGGGGGAGAGGTGAGTAGTACAGAGGATGTCATGTTTCTTTCCTGTGCTGAGCACTATGTAGTGCTCAGGTATTCCTGAAAGCTATAGCTGCACCAGAGATGTCTCTAATGAGCCAATAAAATTGGCCTTATACTTGAGATCTCTCCAAAGTTACTAAACTTGATCAAGCTTCTTTATAAATCGTTTCCAGCCAGCCAAGAAGCAGTCAGTCCCTGCCTGAGCTGCCTCTGTAAATACAGCTGTTTGTGTAACTCTCAGTCACTGGTGAGACTTTCTAATTCATAAAGCTTACAGCTGAGTATTTTAAGCCAAGAAAAGCAGATCAAGTAGTCACAGTCACAAATGCCTGATTTTCTCCGTTTTAAAAGTTGTGTCGTGGAGATGATGTTTACAGTGAGAAATGTTTGCAGTGTTGATTTTATGCTGAGGGAACGTTAATACCTTGTAACTCTGTCCTGCATTGAATGCATGCAGAAATAGATGAGGATAAATGTGCTTCAGCCTGTAACTGTCTCTATTAACAGAGAGCTCCTGCCTGTGGCAACCAGTTGTCTGAATCCCAGCACAGACCCACAGAATAATGTATATTGGAAGGGATGTCCATAGGGCATCAATTCTGATGCCCTGCTCAAGGCAGGGACCAGTCACAGAAGGCTGCTCAGGGCGGTGAAATTCTTGACACGGTACCTGCTGGAGACACAGAAAGAATTTCTTCGACTCCAGCTGTTACCTGAGCCCACAGTTCCCCCTTTGTGTTGCTGATATGTTATCCTTCAGCCTGACCACAGCACACCATGAAATTCTCACAAGGAGTAAAGACGCTTGTGGTGTAGCCTCTGATGGGGAGGCAAAGCCCGCGCTGTGCTTCTGAATGCTACAGCCACTTCTATACCGCACCTGATCAGCTGTTACAGTGTGAGGTCAGGGGACCAAGCTGTCAGAGCAGCAGTGCCACTGAATGGCTCTGTGCAGTCAGGGTGCTAGATTTGCCTCCATCACCTCTGGATGCAAATGGCACATTAATACTGGCGCTGCTGAAGAACTGGCAGCAATTAAGCAGTCCTCTTGATCACTTAGTAGGAAAACAAGGGTCTTACGTACCATGATGAATGTGCTTTATGCCCCTGCCTGACCAAACTCCCACTGCTGCCTACTGATGCATGGTACGTCTCTGCAGAAACTTTCAAGAGGGTTTGAACTGTTCATGGCTCAAAAATAATTGAAAAAAATCTGCCTTCAACTAGGTAGTCTCCCTCTAAGTAATTTTAAATGTCTCAGGAAGACTATCTCCAATGCTTGAGTATTAATGAGTACATTTAAAGGCTTTAAATTGACTACAGGTTGATAGGCTCATGAAGACCTTTCAGCAGAAAACAGCTCCTCCCAAAAGGGAGAGATAGTAGAGTAAGATACAGTGTTACATTGCTGTAATTTACGAGAAACCTGGATTTTTAGCCAAATTTAATCCACATGTACTAGAGAAGCCTGCAAGAGAGACTTTGTTCAAAAAGAAAGGGAAATAAATGGTTTGTTAGCCTTACTTTTTATCACTGCATCTGGGCAGGGGTCATCTTCCAATTTACTTGTTTGCCTCATTCGTTGTTACCACTTCTCCCTTGGGATGTGAGCTCTCCCTTCTCTTGGGCTTTGCACAGCACTTCATACAGTGCACTAAGTTCCTGGAGGCCACCAAAATTGGAAGTAAGTTCACACTGTGATACCGACCTTCCCAAAGGCTAACTCTGAGCTGGCGCTTGGCTTTGATTGCCCAGAATCAGGCACTTTGATCCAAATTCCAGCAAATATTTAAATTTGCTGAAATTCATCTCATCCTAATACAGACATTTTAAACAGGTCAGAAGAACCATGCTCCAGAAATGCCTCTTCACTTACTAGTATGGGAATATTAAGGTGACTACCTTTAATGAGATGCGTGGACTGCACTGAAGCTAAATCCTATTTGTATGAGAATTACTGTAAAAGTAGACATACAGGAAAGGAAAAACTGCTCTTTTTTACCAACTTCCATTTAAACAACACAGACACTCACTGACCAAGCATCATTACTAGGCTGAGAAAACCACCACATCTTCCCTGGGGCCCACCTCATCTAATTTTGGATATGTCTGATGCAGCAGTCCACATTTGAGCTGGTGACCCTGAGTTCCCCTTATACTCAATGGGAAGACATAAGCATGCTCAGAGCGCAGCATATTTCACTTGAAATACCTGCCTTATGATGAAACGAACGATGCCCCAGAAGAACCTGCTTCTCTTCACTGGCCATCCAATTTTCCTCTACAGCATTGGTGGGAAACTGGGTTCTGGAGCTGCCCAAGAGCAGATGCACCTCAGAACACCTCCGCTTTGCTCTCTGTGAGGAAGATGACAGTGCTGGGAATGTCTAAAAGTAATCCCTACGCTTCTCTATATATTAGGAGGAAAGAGGTTTCAGCCTAAAAGACAAGGAAGAATATAGGATAAAGTACAGAGCTAGACCCTGGACAGGAGAAGTGATTTTCTCCGTCCTTAGCTGCTGAGAAAGCAAAGGGATGAGTGTCATGAAAAAGCACAGAGAAATTACTGAAGAAAGGATGCAATAAACATGAAGTATATGCTCAGTACAGTGACACTGATGACAGAGGGAGCTGAGGGAAACATCTTTTTCCAAACTGATCTCTCTCAAGTCTGCTGAACAGTAAATGGCACGCCTGGAATTTCTGTGTAACATCATTATTGGATTTCATTGCTGCAGGAGACTGTAAAGCTTTTCCTGTCCTACAGGGACACTGCTGACGTCAGATGGTGACAGAATAGGGTTCTTCACATTTTCAGATTTCCTATACAACTTGCTATTACTGCTCAAACTGGATAGTTTATCCTTCTGTGCCCTACAAATTCTGCAGGCAGCTGAAGACGCATGAATGAAGTAAGCCTGCTAGTTTACTGATTCTTCTGCTCTGTTCATAATTACCACCCTGTAACAGGTATTACCTAGCATCTAAAACACACGAAAGTCTTGAAGTGAATGTAATTTCCTTTGCATATGTGATGTAGCTCAAGATCTCAGGCATCCTCTTCTAATTATGCAGTAAAATGTGTAGCACCAGATACTGTGTGAGAAGAAAAGAGACATTCTGTAAAATTGGTTTGTTTTTTTTTTCTTGTCAGGGTATTTCTGGTGTGTTCTAAGGAGGAATGAGATTGGAGAAGTTACAACTCTCTCTGACCCTTAAAGCAAAACAATTTTCAGTGGACTGTTATGCCTGGAAAGAAATAGTCCTCTACCCTTTCCGCAAGGTAATGGGGATCATCGAAGCGTGATAAGAGTTTCACCTGCCTCCTCAGGAAAGGTTTCCAAGTGAACAGCATTTTGTAAGGCTGGCTCTGTGGATGAGAGTGTGGACAATAGGTTTCCCTGCTTACAGAAGGACCACAGACAAGGAGCTTGTAAAGTATGTTCTGCACGCAGATTCACTCTTTGATTGTTTGTGGCTTACATTGCCTTGCCATCCTCTACAGGCGAGGCAAAAACACTGCAAATGATGAAGCCTGTGTCTAAGGTGAGAAACCGTGCATGGGGATGTCCAAAGTGACTGGCAGGGAAGCCCCCTCTGTCAAACCTGAGCTTTGCAGTGGGATCCTAAGCACTGCCTCAGCACAGCGGGTGGACGTGGCTGACTCCTACCTCCTTCTCATGGCATCCTGTGAGCATGGGGCTTCCTGCTCCCAGTACAGAGACTATCCCAACACAAATGATGAAGTCACTATTTGGTTCTTCAATGCACACTTCATTTCCCTTTTCTGGATCACAGTTAAGTCCCTTTTAGACGTACCCTTGATATTAGCACAGTAGTCTAACTACAGACAGTTCTAACTTTAAAACAAACTACATCAATACTGTATATTGGATAGGATTCAGTTTACATGCCGGATACATATGCAAGTATGTATGTATTTTGCAAAAAAGCACTGGAAGTTAATTAGTTTTTAAACTTACAGGTATATATTTCAAATTCTATTTTTTCCCTTTTTCTCAGGAGCTTGTTGCTTTTCAGTGTAGCAGTACCGTACACTACTGTGTTAACAGTATCAGACTATTTGGATGTGTCCAGAATGCTCTGATAAGGCTCCAGTGCTGAACGTATCCCAAGGGGATCTCTCCTCCTACTAAATCCTACGGGAGACAGGGGTGCCTCAGCTCCTCAGAGGACCTGTTGTCCCATCGTGCTTTGCAGTAGGGAGACAGACTGGAATTGCAGTTTAGTCCTTCAGTTCACTGGATAAAAGTCATCTCTATGCATAAGTCCTGTGCACCACCTAAGGTCCTCTTTTAGACCTGAAATTAGGATGTAAAACGGATATAAATGGTGTAGAGATCTGACTTTGGTTGCCTGCAGAGGGGTGAATTTCACCTACTAGGAACAGCTACAGCCAGGTTTCTGAATCTGCATGAAAGTGCTAAGAATTCACACCGTTTACTGGCTCGGCTGGGGAATGAAGATGCTCACAGGACATGTTTGACACTTTTGCAGGAATTTGGCTTATTTTGTACTAGAGAACAGATATGCTATACCTGAATTTCTAAACTTATTGTACTGGCATCAGAGTAACTAGAAACCACAAAATGTAGCATGAAAAAAAAAAAAAAAAAAAAAAAAGGCGAGTAGACTATGTATAGATATATTTACATCTACATACATCTACATATAGAAGCTTCTGTTCACTGGAAATCCTATAAGCCACTGCCTGCAATAGCATCCATCCTAAGGGAATTCTAGAGATGATTCTTAAGAGACCGAGGAGATGGGGTTATGAGGTGAGCCCATCTGTGTCAGCACCTTATCCAGCCATTGCAATGGTCCATGCAGGTGGATCTCAATCCAGCAGGGTGTGCTTGTAACATCTTGGCGATGATACTCTGCTCCCCAGCCCTATAAAAGCATCAAAGGACCAAAAAGTGAGTGTTTATTTAAAAAAACAACATTAAATCACAACTGCAGTGCTGTCAGTCTAACACAACTACAGGTAACCCATCACACAGGTTCCCAAGATGTAATGCTTTGTCCTAAGGATAAGTTTTCTCTAGAAGCTTTGTTCCTTTTTAAAGTCATTGTTACCATAGCTATCAGGGACTCTGTACTATTAAATTAAAAGTGCTCAGTCACACTTCCAGGTGCCGAGACCAACTGACATGGAAAGGCCTGTTTCCAAGCTTGGCTGCCTGCAAACAGCCCGTGAGGAATGGTCCCTGCTGTTCGCACCCCAGAGACGTGCCCAGGAAACTCTGCCAGACTGCTGTCTGGCACAGACAAAAAGCAGGCCAGGCCCTGTCATAACACTTTAACAGGAACTGGGAACGATCCTGGGCTCTGCTTCGTTTATTGGTAGCAATGCATCCTATGAGTCTGAGACTCTAGCAGTTACAGGTATTTATCTGAACCCCTGCAAACTCCCAGCAAGGTTCCTATGTGCCATACCCAACTTATGCATACACATTTTCTGTAGGTTTTCTATCCTTGAACATGTCCTCTTTTCCCATGGGAGCTCCTGGCTGTCTGCTTTGGGAAGTCCTGCAGTAACTTCTTCAGCTCTTTTGGAGAGATAAGGGATATGGAGCACCTGACAGAAGATGGGGATGTGGTGCTGGCAGGGAGAAAAGCGAACCAGCAGTTCCCGTGCCTCGAGCGGGCACAGTATCTGCTCATTAAGCAGGCAGCCTGGTTCCACAGCTTTGCAAGGCATCCAAGTCACAGTGCAGTCTCACAGCTCACCGGCTGTCTCACTGCCAGAACGGAACATGGAGTTCTGCAGGGCAACGTGCAAAACGCCATCCCGCTGCAGGATGAGGCTCTTCACTTGTGGGCCACTGCTCAGAGAAGCTGAGCCTTACCTATCGTTATGCTAGTCAGGCAGGTTGACAGTCTTGTCATGAAAAAAGGACACAGAGGCATATTAAGACTGATGCCTGCCTAAAGGTACCTAAACTGTAGAGTGCTGACCAACGCAGACAACCGAGGCTGCTAGAACCCACTCCTCCAGACTATCAGCTGCAAAACTAGGATTAACACCAAAACTAGGTGCCATAATAAGTGGTCTGGATAAAATCCATTTCTGCTTAATGAAGAAAAGGGGGAAGAAAGCACAAGAGACCCACGGAAGCCCAAAGAGTGCTCTCAAACAGGCAGCATTCTTCTGACCTGCAGAGCACTTTTCAGGCTAGAAAGGGCCTGTGTTCGCAGTCACCTCGGATTAATGTTCTGGAAATACTTGCACAAAATGCCACCCTTCAAATCAGCACTGTCAAACTTCTGAGTTTGTGGAGTCTTAAGGACTCAGCTGCAGTGAAGGAACACGGCCAGAAGGGCAGGTGCTGGTGCACCTCTGCTGACTGGCGGAACAGAAAATCCGGAGGACCAGAAACTCCAGGTTTGCAAGCGCAACCTGGCGGGTTTGGAGGTTCGGAGGAGCCGGGCAGCCGGCGGTGGGCTGCCATCTCCCTCTGCTGGCAGCCGCCACGCTGCCGCCGCCTCACGCTGCCGGCTGGAGCTCGCCGCAGGGGCGATGCCGCTGCTGCGGAGGGAGACAACGGCCACCCTGCTTCGGTTATCAGCAGCAGTGCTCTGTGGGTGGAAACTGTTTTACTCACATAAAACTGTCTCACAAACAGTTTTATGTGAGTAAAACTGATACTCACATTTGCCTGAGGGCTGAGCTCCTCCCAGCTGCTCCGAGGGCACAGGAAGGGTATCAGAGGGGACAGGACCTTCATCACCCATGGGACCGTGTCCTGCCTCCAAAAGATGATACAGCCCTGGCAAGTTTGTCATGTCTTGGTCCCCACCCCATCCCTTTCTCCCAGCTGGTAGCTCAAGCATTGGTGGGGTAGGAGGCAGTCTTGAGCGCTTGGGTTCTGTCTGCCCTGTGGGCTGTAGGTGACCAGCAGCATCTGGACACAAATCAGGGGAGAAGCCACAAGACTGTCTGTCCTGCACCTGGGAACTCTTGGTGCGTGGCTGTGACAACATGCTCCTCTGTGCAGCACACACCCAATACCCAGGGCATTCCTGTCCCCAGACCGAACACATCAGGGCTCACACCTTTGGAGAGAAATAATTTGAGAAGACTGATTACAGGAAAGAGTTTTTACAGGCCAGGAAGGAAGGAAGAACCTAGATGAGATTTGCATAGCCATTTTCCAAAGGTCATGGGAAAGGGTTCAAAATAACTCCTTGCGCTGGTCTTCTGGTACCTGAGGCACTACAGTGGCTGCTATTGTTTCAACAAAGCAAGGTGATAATACGGCAGCAGCATTATTTAGTGCATTAACACCACCATTTCTGCTGCCACGCTGGGCATGAAGGCAGATAACACATCAAAGAGGCTGCCCCTGAGTTGCTGAGATAATGAAAATTTTGCATAACTGGCTACACTGCCTTTACAAACAACATGCCCATTCATGTCTTCCATTAAAGAAAAAGCTGTTTGTTGGGTTTCTTGCTTTCTTTTTTCCCCCTAATGCTTGTGTGTGAACAAGATGTCAATCCCTTCCCCAGACCAAAGCAACAGCATGGTCGTGGGCAGGGAGATTTTGCCTTGGACTCTTGGGAGAGGTTGCTGGGTACTTTTAATGTTCTCAGAGAGTTAAGGAGACAAGTCCCCAAGGATGGCTGGGAAGAGTCAGACCAGAAAGCTATGTGGGACTCAACACATCTGTTTTGCAGAACATAGGGTTACTGGGCTCGAGCCTCAAGCAGTTTTGCAGTATCTTTGACGTGAATTCAATCAGCTTGATTCAGTCATTTGTATAGAACCAAATCTGCAAGACAAAGAGACATACTCAGCCACTTCTTATGGTACCTAGCAGGACCAACTGGCTTTTAATGGTGCAACTTCTCTAGTTTGCAGGCTGAACGCTGCTGCCAGCTCTCCCCAGCAGCACTATAGGAAGTCATAGCCCATCTGTAAACAGCCTTGAAATACTCACCATTCTCTGGTGTTTAGGTGCTATGATGGCACCTAAGTAAATCCTAAGTACTAAAAGGAGTCAAGAGATCTCATTCTGGTGAGGTGGCCATTCAGAAGATTTAAGAAACTCCCACAAAGACCAATACACCACACACAGAGCAGTCAGACTGCAAAGTTCAGATATGGAAGACATGGGAACAGTAATGGCTTTGGTGGCCTCCTGTCTCTTCCAGATAAGAGGGGGAAGGTCACATGCGCTTTTGGGTTTTGTATTCTGCTTCCAAGAAGCCCTTCTCGTCGTGTGGCTGGCCAGAGTGGATGTCATTAGAAACTAAGACAATGTCTTGCCAGGGATCAGGCAGGTGACAAACAACAACAATTCCCAGCAAGTTCAGTGGGGCTGAGGGAGGACTCAGTGTTCCTTGACTGAGACTATACATACCAGACTATACTGTAAATTAGAATAGAGATACAAGGACATTATTTTCAGATCTATGGCTCTACCAAGCTCTATTGCAAACCAGTAACGATAGGAGAGATCACGACTGCCTAAGATATGTGCTACAACATTTACATGTTGCTAAGCCCCTCCAAGTTGACCTTTTTATGCAATCAATAGGGGAACACCGCCACACAATCTCTGCTTATTTTCCACAAAAAGCCTACGGAATGCCTAATTTTTGGAATCTAAGACACTTCCAGGTTGACCACAAAAGCTACCGATTTTAAGCACCTAGAAGTTTAAGGCAATACTGGAAAAAAGGCAGTCTGAATTGCTATTTGCAAACTGGGTGTCTAAATCCCCACTTGGGAAGGATTTGATGGGGTCCAGTTTTGCACCAAAGCTAGCAAGTGATGTGATTTGCCTTTTCAGAAATGCAAGAGAAAACAATGAAAACTTACTTTAACAAAGCTCATTCGAATAGTACACATCTTGGTCAGCTCATACACCACTTCAAAACCGTGATTGACTGACTGAGCAAGCAGCTGGGCAAAGAGCTGGTTGTTGAAGATCTTGAGGCTACAGCCACTGGGGATCTTGCAAACAGTGGCTGGGTGGAAACCATGCTGGTAGTTACAGTTGCGGCTTTGCACAAAAATACTGCTGTCACTGACACATTCGGCGTAAACTTCTCCACCAACATAGTAAAGATGAACACCTTGAAAAAGGAAAAATAACGTGTATTATTTCTCCATTGTTCACAACACACTTTATACCAGTAATTCTTTAACTATTTTACTGGTGCAGGCATACAAGCCCATGATCATTCCAGGCACTCAGTGCTTATATGCTGACTTTCAAAAGACAGTAAACTGTGTGCCTATCCATCTATCTGTGCAACAGACCCACCAGCGTCAACAGATAATCTTCTTAACTGGTCTAGGAGAAAAAAGTCTTGGCACATGATGTTTTTCTTTGTCAGTGAAGGCTGGTATACTTTTTTAACCCAGCAGCATAGTACTTTATGACAAGACACAAATATCACAGAATCACAGAACGGTCAGTGTTGGAAGGGGCCTCTGGAGATCATCTGGTCCCATCCCCTGCTGAAGCAGGTTCTCCTAGAGCAGCTTGCACAGAGTCATGTCCAGGCGGGTTTTGAATGGCTCCAGAGGAGACTCCAGAGCCTCTCTGGGCAGCCTGCTCCAGTGTTTTGTCACCCTCAAGGTAAAGAAGTTCTTCCTCATATTCAGATGGAACTTCTTGTGTTGCAGTTTGTGCCCATTGCCCCTTGCCCTGTCACTTGGCCCTACTGAAAAGAGCCTGGCCCATCCTCCTGACACTTGCCCAAAGATATTTGTAGACACTGATAAGGTCCCCCCTCAGTCTTCTCTTCCTCAGGCTACACAGGCCCAGCTCTCTCAGCCCTTCCTCATCAGGGAGATGCTCCAGCCCCCTAGTCACTCGTAGCCCTCCACTGGGCCCCCTCCAGCAGTTAGTTCCCTGTCTCTCTTGAACTGGGGAGCCCAGAACTGGACACAGCACTCCAGGTGCAGCCTCACCAGGGCAGAGTAGAGGTGCAGGATCATCTTCCTCCACCTGCTGGCCACGCTCCCCCTAATGCACCCCAGGATCCCATTGGCCTTCTTGGCCACCAGGGCACACTTAAATAATTATGCACAGATAAATATCAAACATCTGTCAACCATATACAAAACATGGATCAAAACTGTCAGAGAACTGACAAATCTGTTATGTATTACACATCTAAACATATTTTCTTTTTTGAGCACATGCACACTGACCAAGATCCACTTCATTGCACGCTATTTTTTTACTACAGGATCCTAACTCATACAGTTCAAACACAGCATGGTGTATACTTAAAATAGCTTTTCTGTATTTTGCTTTATCCACCACATCAGGATCATGTATTTGCATTTACATGATGTGATTTACTCATCAGATCCTGTTCCAAGTGACCTTGGAACCTAAAAGACTGAATTCCTTCAGGACTTTTCCGTGCTCAAGTGACTTACCAATGCTAACTCCCAAATTTTTACCGTGCCTTGGGGAAATGAAGATGGATGAGCTTCTGTCCATTCAAAGACTCTGGTCCCCCCAGGATGTCTGCTTGCATGAAAATATACCTAAATTTATGGGAGAATTTACCCTAGCCCAATTCAGCAACCTTAAAGGTAGGAATCTTGTCTAAGCTAATTGTGTAGATGTCTTCTCTAGTTGACAGACGATGAAAGGCACTGTGACCAGATGATTCACTCCATCCGCTACAGAGTGCAGGCTCACAGCCAGCTTAAACTGATGGAAGTCTGTGCAGGTGCTGAAAAGGCACTCTCATTCCCTGCTCCTGCTGCTTCTTCCCACACCTGCTTTCATGCCAGAAGCAGTGGCTGGGGATTGGGCAGCCATCCAGATTGAGGAACTGAACAAGCTAATAAACTTAAAAACAAACAAAACAAAACAAAAGAAGATTTATTTGCAGTGAGATCTTCATCAGTGCAAGCGTGGCAATGGGGACCCAGACTGCTTAAATGTGAGCATGAAACCACACCTCGAAGGGGGCCAAGTCATCCTGTGAAGATGCCTAGACATTCACCCTTCCCATGGCTAGATTAGATGAGATGAACCCCTCCCATGGCCGAGAAAGGTGGAAGAACTCAGTCCTTTGTTCTCATAAAAACCACCACTAAATAAAAATAAAATCCTCCTCTCTATTCCCAGGTATGGCATTCAAGCCCTTACATACAAATGCACATGTTCACAGAGTCTCAGAGGACTGCCTGCAAAGCTAGTGATAACTATGCTTTAATATTTCAGTTGTAATTAGTTTTAGTCCCGTTGTCTTTCATACAAAAAAGCCTGGTTACATATTCCCAGTCTGTTCATCATTCTGTGGTCATGACAGCAAGGGGCAGCAGCATATCCTTAAGCCAAAAGCAGCCTCTAAACAGAAGTGGGAGAGGCTCAGGGAAAAGCAGGTTGAGTGGGAATGGAATCTGGGAAAAATACGCTCTCCCATAGACTTCCAGGGTGACTCAGACAGGAACCTTGAAGTTTGTCTTCAAGCCATCGCTTGACTTTTACTTCTACGCACCCACGAGATGAGGTGTGAGTGGCAGGGGTGCGGCTCAGAGCACACACTAGCACTGCACCGGGAACATGGGTGAGATGACAGCTCCATTAGAGCAGTCGTCAGCTCCAGTCCAACTGCACCAAGCTTTACAGGGTGTTGCACATTGTGACAGCTATTACTTGACCCATGTCTGCCTTCCCTTCTGTGGAAGACAGATAAAAGGGAAGGACTGAAAATGCAAAGGTCATAGCTGACCTTGACGGAATCCATATAACTTTCCAAAATAAACAGATAGAGTAAGAACACAGGGTAGGGAGAGAAGCATAAGGACATAAATGTTCACCACGTTTCAAATCTTCAGGTGTGATTTAGGGTGACCACACTTCTGGGTGCTAAGGTGAAAAATTTTAAAGGCTGGATTTTTAGAGTACATTGAGTAACCCAACTTCTGAACAAAAAGAATGCTTTCAAAGGCATTGCCCAAACTGTGTACTATCTATAATAATGAAAACACCAAAGTCACTTCTGAAAGCAGAGGCTACAATTTGCTTTTTCCTTGTGGACTTTTTAAAAGCAATAAATACAGCAGTAATGAAATGTCAGTGTGCATTTCCATTCTTCTGGTATTCATCCACCAGAGACGAGCACCCTCAAGCAAGCCGAGCAGATGAATACATATTTGTAGAAGACCAAATCAAGGGTCCATATGTTTTAGTGGGATTTCATTGCTCTCTGCAGAAACTGGAAACTCAGCAGCCTCCAAGTATCAACATCTTTTTGACACTCTGATCAGAATTCCCCTTTTTGCCCTTGAAGTCTTGACTGCTGAAACAGGTCCAAATGCTAGTAGATGTTGCATTGTGTTCTGGATTGTTTTTAGCTTTGATGTGGTATTTCCAGGAAACCGTTTCACGCTGATACACTAGATGACAATTCAATCACATATCCTTATCCTACTGAGTTAATCTTGTTTACTCACTCTTTTTTCTCCCCTGTTAACATGTGACAATTGTATCCATTTCAGTAGCTTTCATCTGTCCAGCATGCCTTTGAACTACATGCTTTTGGAACTGCTCTGTGCTCTTCTGCAGGCCTGTACTGGTGCCGCTTCTACTCCACTTGAACATGTTCTGTTAAGATTTGCATGAACAGGGAACACCAGTAAAATTAAGGATCTCTGATACACTGAGCTCCTCTCTGGGCAACCTGCTCCCTTCCCTTGGGCAGATTCTAGTGTAAGACTTTAAAGGACTTTTAATCAATGACAGATCTTCAGGTTTGAAAGGATGAGGTCCATTAGCATTTACCTCATTTTCTTTCTGGTCTGCCTCTTCCTCTTTTTGGGCAGAAAGTCACAAGATGCAACATCCTCAAATGACAGCTTTGACTGGAATCTTTTGTCATTCTTCTTTTAGGGCTGGGCTCAGCTTTGATCTACAGCCCTCTGACAGCTTATGCTGATAAAGAAGCTTTGCTTTACTTTCTGAGTAGGTTAGAACTAGATGTACAACTCATTTCCACCCCTCACAACAAACTACTTTGACAGACACTTGTAGTATCACACTGGCTTCACACAGTGCATCTGCAACACAAGTGCTTTCCCTTCTGAAGAAAAGTGCAAGAGCTAAGTACAGCATCTGCTGCACTAGCCTTCAGGTTTACTGTTTGCAAAAACTATGTCACACTTGTCTCAGAGCTTCCTCATACTCCGTCCTTCAACACTAGACTATCAAGAGCCAATTAAAATACTGCTCTAGGCCTGGGAAATGAGGTGAGGTTGACAAGATAATAGGAGTGAAACAATTAGAGTTAATTAGCCCTGTGGGAAATCCATTCCCAGGCAGCTACTGGTGAGAGGCTGGGTTGGCAAGATAATGAGTCTAGACTGGATATACCAGAACAGGCAAAGCTTCACCTGCACAGGGAAGTGGCCGGTACAGGACTCCTGACTCACCGCCACAAACAACAGTAAGTTCTGGGAGAATATCAGGCCCTACACAGCCCCGGAGAGCTGGGACGGAGTGTGTGCAGCCACGTATGTCCAGGTGGGGTGTACAAGCGAGTACTGCTGGAGGGAGAATCCAAGATTTAGTTTTACTGGCAAGAAGCTGACCAGGAGGGAATCAGACTGGTAAGGGGGGGAAAGCTACAAAGGCAGCTCTGGTAGAGTTCTTCAGCTAAGTAACTCAACTACTAAGTGTTTCATCCATCTCCCTTTGTTATTTGGTGGGAGGAGAACCAGCCCTGAGGCACCAGCAATTATCCTTTTAGTGGCATTTCAATGGCAATATTCCCAGTTGCCAGAAGCTCTAATAAATAAAATGAAAATACATACTGCTAAATTAGAACACACAACTATAAACAACATTTTTCTCTTCGCTGGCCAAGTAAATAGCTTTTGTAAGGAGCTACTCTGGTGATTGTTATTCAGTCAGAAAAGAATTGGCTGCTTTTCTTCTATTTCAGAAGTAATCTCAGAGCTCTGGTTTTAAGACAAGCATACCTGACAAATCAGCGAGGTTTGTTAATGCAATGCATGGTTCTTTCAAGCTCTGAATACTCCTGAGGAGAAGAGGGTTCCTCTTACCTTTTCCTATGTGTCTCCTGGTGTTTTCTATAGTAGAGTTGCGGTTTACATTTGAGAGCAGTCCCAGGCAGAACCTGTTTTTGTTATTTGAGGGATCTGTAAATCCATCTATAAGGATACTTCGAGAGGAAGCCTGGAAAGTCTCCCCTACCCGGTTGTTGAGTTCATAGTAGGCAACTGAGCACCAGTGTTGGGGTTCCTCATAGCAAACAGGCCGAAAGTCTGTAGGAAATAAAATTAATCAGCTGCTCAGGTCTCACTAATATTTTTTAAACAATCATTCTCTGTTTTCTTTTCTCCCTCCCTCCCTCTCCCACCCCCCCACCCCCCCAGCTCTTCATCTAAACAGTCACTTATGTCACGCTTTATCTCAAAGGCAACTTCTGTTTCTTCTTAATTTTATGACTGAAGACCCAAACATGCAAAGGGCTGGTACACCAGCTTAACTCTAAGCCTATGAGGAGTCCCACTTGCTCTTAAAAGTGATAACTCCACTGCATTAAATTAAGCACATGCTGACATTCCTTGCTGATCCGGGGCTCAATCTCTACACTGAAAATAGTAAGGGATACATCTGCTCTGCACACCAGCAGGAGCTAGGGATGACAGATGAGCTCAAAGCAAGTCAAAACTGAGCCAAGCCTTCAGCCTAATACCAAACTCTGAAGTAATCAATCACTCCCCCCAGTTTTTTGCATGCTTTGGGGCTTTCCACTTCCACGTGAGACCACAAGCAGAAATGTCAGCAGGGTCATTTCTTTTGGATCTACCCCTGCCCAGGTTTTCTAACTCAGAGACAGCCTCAAAAATGTAACAGAATCTCTGAGCCTCATTCGTCCACAGGAATTAAAGGGAAACCTTATCCTGCCTGCCCACCACAGGCATGTGAGCCCCCCTGCCCCCAGAGCACCTCTGTGAACTTCCAATGAATATTCACTGGGGCAGTGATCAGGGATGGTAAACTATGCTAAAGAGATCAAATTATTTTGACAATTTATTTAAAAGTACTGGTGTCTGATAGCTACTTACTATCTGGCCATTTTGTGTACCCATCTGCAATTAGCACTATCACCCTCATCTTCCTTCTGCTCCAGTTCTGTGATAGATACATGTTCCTCACCATTTCAGAAGGCTGGCATTATTTTTTTAATGTGTATGTGTGTGCACAGTGTTCAGTCCTCATGCCATAAAGAACGTATGTTTAGGACTACAATATGCCGGACTAAAAGACCAACAGTGATTTTTCCTTTGCTAAGCACGAAGCCAAAGGAAAACTCAGTAGAGGAACTCCATTTCACCTCTGCAGCCATGGGCTTTGAATGGTGGAGGCATCATCTGCCAGCATTAGTCTGGAGGTAGCAGAGACCATGCTGGTGAGGAAGTGGCTTTGAGAGGACTAAGGAGGATCCATACCCTTCTACCCTGACCACCCAGGCCCTCTCCCACTGAAGCATTCTTATATGAGAAGAAAAGAGTCTGGCCTTCTGTAAAAATGTCTTTGCACTGCACTAGAATATGAACTTTTCTTCCCTACCCAGCCAGTAATGTAGCATTAATACAAAGGTGGCAGTAAGAAAGGACCCAAACACAAGGCTTTAAAGTACTTGAAACCCAGAACAGATGGTGATAAAAGAAATCAGTTCTGATATTGGTAGTGCTCTTGTGTGTTGTATAGCCTTACCATCCCTGATTTGATATCTTTGTCTTTACAACATAGATAATAGTGTTTGCCTTCAGTAACAGCTTTCTAACTGTAATAGTCCATGGATGCAAATAAGGTCTAAACTCTGTAACTTTGCACGTAACTCACTGAATTCTTAAATCAACCTATTCTGCTAGCTAATGGATGGGTCTAGTACACAGCCTTACTGCAAAAATGTCTGAAACCTAACTTTAAAGATCACTGAACCCCCATGTTCAAATAAATTTTTTTTTGCTTAACAGTTTTTCTTTGAAGAATAGTACAAATAGTTATTTACTTTCAGCTTCTCCATCGGCAGATTTACCTCCATTGGGCAAAGACAGCACTAATTGACTTTCAGCTATTGCATCCATTGATCGCCCATTGTGGGTTCCTGGAGGTTCTCTTGCATGGTAAGGCGGGGGTGGAGTTTCCACTATGAGAAAGGAAAGAAAGAAAAGGCAGAAAATACACCTAAGTCAATACATTGGTAAACTCTTCTGGTTTTCCTGGTGCAAACTTAATCTCCTTCAGCTTTGTTTAGTTAGGAAGGGCTAGAAAGCAAGCACAAATCTGAACCTGCCCTTCCTTCAGTCTCCAGATTAAGAGCATTACATGGCCAGGGAGGATGGTAAGGAAGGGCTGTCATGTTGGACATGCTGCACTTGAAAGAGGGAGGGACAGTCACAACAGTGCCTCAGACCCAGACCAGTGCCTAGTCAGGCTCCCTGTTAACACCCATTGTAACCCTAAGAAAGTAGCACAGTTTGATCATTCAGCACCAGACTTCTCTCACAAATTTAAAACTTGAAGAGGATGATTTAAGAGTAGAAGCTAATTTTAACTGATCCTCTGGGAGAAAGTTCTTTTTCTTCACAGGCTGTTGAAAAAAAGCCTATGGGGAGCCTTTAGACTGTAAAGTCAGACTTGGCAACACTCCCTCCAGATTTGTCCCTTTTACCTCTGTCCTAACAAGGGAAGGCTGGCCCTCTTCTGGTTTGTTCAGTCTCCCATCAAAGGGCAATGGATGTGAAGAAAAAATAAGGAGAAAAAGTATCAATTCACAACCTGCCCAGCTCCTGTTTGTTTCATTTATGGCACAGTAAGCTAGAAAATAGTGGAGATTCTCAAGAAAGACAGGAGGCTTTAGAAAGCCAAAGCAAAAGGGGATTTATTTTCATATTGGAAAATGTCAACATTCACTGCATAAGCACTAAAAGCATGTAGTTTTATTCATTTGAACAGAAACTCAGTGGGCTTACGTGTAAACGACAGCCATATACAAGCTTGCGGGACTAAGGGTCTCTTTAAGAAGACCATGGTTTAACTTGGTTCCAGGCTGAAATTCCCACTTGTGTTTGGGGTCTGTTGGCTGGCCCTCAAAACAGAGCAACCTCATCCACAGTGGGTAAATGTGGACTGTCTCATAAGACAACCATTGATTCTTCCAAGTAAGTACTGCACAAAAATGTTATTCTGCTTAAGCATTGTTCAGGATTTAGGAATTTCATACACTGTATGATATTTCTAACATATGCATGACACAACTCTCCCACAGAAAATGCAATTAGCTAGAACAGTAAAACAAAACTGAGAAAGAGTGGGAGAGAATACAACTCACAGAAAGGAGTATAATGTGGTTATCCAGGTATTTTCGATGTGTACACCTAAGCTAGTCACCATAAACTCTCCTTATACTCACTAAAGAAAAATAGGCACCTGTGGACACAGTGCGTCTCAGCTACTTTAGACATATAACTTAAGATGCAATGAATCTTGTTCTAGGAGTGTCTGTTTTCCTCCACTGATTACAGACAGAGATGTAGAAATTTGCATTGTTGACATCTATATTTGGTCACACCAATCCCACTCAAGGTTCTTGATGTAACTCCACTTTGCTTTAGATAGTCTTCCATCCCTGATTATTACACAGGCAAATTATGTTTATCAGCATGCCATGTGCTGCGATATACCGAAGCTCAGGTTGAGCCACTTCCAATTTTAAGTAGCTTTGCGAGGTCCCAAGTTCAGTTAAATGCACGAGTCAGAATCATTACATAGTTGGAATGGGCCTGATTTACCTGTCAGGACCAGCTCCACTGAATCTAGCTTGGTTACACAGAGGTGAAAGAAAAAGATGGGGGAAGACAAACAAGTCCTACTACTTGCTGAAATGTTTCTATGTTGCTAAATACGATTTAATCTGAAGTATAGATCTAGAGAAGAAATGAATGAAGGGCCATTCAATGAATGGAGAGGGAACAAAAACATTACACTGTGTTGAAACTGACCAGCTTAAAAGGAGGTTCAAATACTACAAATACCTTGAGTAAATAAACATCTTTCTTGCACTTAAAATCAAAATAGACATATCGTTAAGGACATGAATTTAAATGCTTCGTAGTCGAGACATTAAAACATAAAAGCTACAAAATTCCAACCTGAATTCATCTTTGCAAAAAAGCTGAGATCATTGAAACTATTTAAGAGTTACAATAAAGTGCAGAAGTGAACTTGAACCATGTTTTGATATTAAAGCTAGCTCTCAGCTGTGTTGCTTGACATCTTTTTGGTATATTTAAGAGCAAAAGCATTAGTTAAATTGTCAGGTAATTAAAGCAGTACTTTGTAAGGAGTTCACAATGCAAACAATCTAAGTGACATAACCCTGATGCGGATCTGATAAAACATGTTCCAAAGACATATAAATTTGCCTGGTGGCTTCAACCAGGCCAGATTGTTAAACACCTTAATTTCCTGAAGTTTATATAATCAGTAGGATCACCATTCACTAAAAAAATACTTCTGTGTACCAATTTCTCCATTTTATCCTGTCTCTCTTGATGGAGTTTCTAAATGTCCCTACTCTGACCATTGCTATTAGAGGTGCCTAACTTAGGTGTTGCAGGTGCTCTTTTCTGTGGCTTGTATCAGAACCTTGGATGGGCAGCTTCAGGTAGAAGGTGGCCTGGCACACCTGCTCCTCTCCTTAACTTTCCCCTTGGATTTTCATCCAGTAATCATGATTCCTTTAGGAGTGGCACTTCAAGGCACTTCTAGGAGTGGGATGACTACAACTTTTAGTCCCTTGAGCATCCATCAGAAGAACTGGGAGACAATACTATGAGACAGTTGCAAGAAATCACGTTCCAAATCAATTCTGTCCAACAGCTCAATCTGTAGCTACAGCCTGTGGGGAGCACACAAAATTGGCACCTGGCCCCAAGCCCTGGAAAGAACCTTGACTGCCTCAGTCAGGATATCTGAAAGTTCATTCTTACCCGTGAGCTGATAGGGACTTCCTGGTCCAGAAGAACTTCCTGGTGAATTGGGGTAGCTGATGCTGTTAGGTGACTGGGAGAACATGTGGCTGGGTGATGATGGGAAAGGGGTGCATGGAGGATGCTGGAAAGAATCAGGATAGGTGGCATTGTGCGGCATCAGCGGCTCACTGTGCAGAGAAGTGTTTCGAAACTTGGCAAGGAGGCTGAGGTGAGGGTTAAATTCACTGTGTCTTGGAACGAGTACAGGAGGTAGGACTGAAAATAAAAACAAGAACAGAAAAAAATGGTTAAAACTGCACTCTTGAAAGTGTATCTCTTTATAAGTTAAAAAGAGGTATATTCCATTCTCCCCAAGTATTGCTGTCTATATATAAGTCATGGAAGGGCAACAAACGTCCATAAACAAGAAGCAAGAGCTGATTCTTGAGCCTTTTCTCTCCAGATTTACAGCCAGTTGCAGCAATTCCATATGCAAAAGATGGACTCATTCCTGACTTGAGCAAGGTACCATAAAATCCACAGGTACGGCATGCGCACATGGCCCTCACAGAAATGCAAGTGGCACATTTCTCCCTCTCAAAAGTACCTTTTCCTTCCTTCCTGAAAGACTGAACATCAGGAGTTTGCTACATACTGTCACCAGGATTTGCCAAAACCACAGCCAAGTTTATTAAAAATTAATAGTGCTCTGCAATACACTGCATATTTTACTACCAGTGTTTTACTGATGGACAAAAGGAAGCACAGACCTGAAGCCAGACACCGGATTTAAAAGGTTTTCAGGTACCTGAAAATGCTGCCAGCCAGACAGTGGGATCTTTAAAAGGAAATGTAAATGGCAATTCACATATTGCAGTAATATTAATTTAGCCCTTGCAATATAGTTAGAAAAGATCTAGCATGAGGAGGCAAATGTCAATGGTTGGTAGTTAAGACATGAAAAATGCGGGTTAGAAAACTGAAATCCAAACTCATCCATGTAAAAATTGGTCTAATAGAAGATGTCTCCTGTCTTCACGACCTCTCTTCACTTGCATCTCATACTGTCAGTGCTGTTAACAGCATTCCTGCATTGAGAAACAAACCTAAAGTTGACCCAAATTATTTTGGAATTTGACGTATCAGGAGGGAGAGCAGAACTGGAGTCAAAACACTTTAGGAAACCCGATTAGTGAGTTACTTATGAAGATGCAGCCCTAGGCTAGAACACAGAGAGGCTTGCTGGATAGTTCTGCATTTGGGAGTTCAACTTCAGTCTTTAACTGGGTACCCCGTAGTCCCTGGGGAGAGAACAGAGCCTACAGTGGGCAATCCATGTACCCCAAGATTTCCTGATCAGTTATTAGCTCACATAGTGCCTAATGATCTTGGTTAAGGCCTTAAACACAGGTAGGGAGAATGAATCCCCATTTACTGTCGTGCAGATCTAAAAGCCACCAGAGAAGATAAGGAAGCAATTTGAGTTATTGTGACAAAGATGGATTGTCCCAACACTAGGAACAATTCAGCAGGCTTGTATTGATCGACTTAGTGTCCAGAGTTTCTCTGGCCTAAAACCCAGCAGCATGTCATCTTTCAGTCTATCCTTACTAGCTTACGGAAACAAATAGCAATTTGTGCTCTTGGTTATAAATGCTGACAGGAATGCATAGTTTAAACGTGTTTTAGCATATTGTTTGGGCCCAAAAGCTCTGTCTAGGTAAGGTCAATTCTTTTTAGGTAGGTTAGCTAACACCTTCTAATTACGGTGAACTCTCATTTATCCAGCATAATGATAAGAGTGGAATAATTGCTATAAAGCAAATAATGTACAGATAACGCAAAGCACATGCATGAGTAGAGGCTGTAGGAACACCCTCCTTGGAGCGCACCCTCAGCGCACGTTGATGGCTCAGAGAGCTGGGGCAGTTTAAGCAGGAGGAGGAGGACCAGTACCTGGTACCAACAGCAGCTTTACAGCTTCTTGCTTGATGTAGCACTATGCTGGCAGCTGGAGCAGGCTTAAACCACACTCCCGCTCACCCACTGGCATATACCATCTGGGAATTTGCTGGTCACCATGAACTAGAGAACTAAGCCCTAAAAACCTACAAAAGATTGGACTGATGACAGGGGGGTCACTGCAGAAGTTATCTTCCTACCTGCCTGGAAACACAGGCACTGGGATACCTGTTAAGAGACTATACGTAGACCCTTCTCTGGCCAAATGCATTTCTAATTAGCTTGTGGCTGGCACAAGAATGCTGCTCTAGAAGCTGCTTTCTTTCTTTCTGCCTTTGATATGCTCCTACCTGTGGGATGAAGCCAGCCTCTCAAGTCCTTTGGGAGAGAAAAGTAGTTCTGCATCTTTACCACTTCCTTAGCTTTTTGGATTTTCTAGACTGTCCAGGTAGGACTCATACAGGCAATACAGGTATTCACATCTGAGATGCCTTGCCCAGTCCCACATCCCCCCCCTCCCCCGGATCTCTTCATAGCCACAGGAGAGAAACAGACCTTTACTGCTCTCTCTATATATGTTAATCAGCTCTATACCAGGACAAGATCAGCACCACCACTGCAGATGTGGTTTTGGTGAGGTGGCTCCCTCCCATCCCATGCTCCCGTGAGCAATTCCAGGCTGTGAGCTGCTGTTGCTTCTGGAGTTTTCCTCTGCTGCTCCAAGAAACTGGTATGATGCTTGCCAGGTCTGCCGCTGCTCAGCCAGCTCTGACCCGCAGCCTTAGAAAGTAGGGAACCGGTGATCCTTTCGCACCCAGCAGAGGTGCTGAGCCAAGGACAGCAGTGCTACAGCTATGCCGTGCAGTGCTGGGAGGCTGGCACCTCGCTGCAGGTACTGCCACTAAAGAAGTGACTTTCTTCAGCCTTGTGAGAACTGAACACAACTCCTTCTCTAAATGAAGGCCAAGAATCTGGATGTGTGAACAGCATTTGCCAGAAAAAGCCTTTGACTCGCCCTGAGTGAGTCAGCAAAAGGAATTTTCAAGCCTTGAACTCCTTCCCAGCTCTGACCAGGGTACTCTTAATTTCTGCTCTGCTGTACAGTTTTTGCCACCTCATTCAATCACATGACTGTGGCTGCCTAGAGGGCTAAAGCCTCTGTGGTGGTGAAAAATTCAGAGATTGTCTTGTTTGTGGCTCAAAACTCCCCAGAGGGCCTTGTTCTCCTTGTTCTTTTGGTTACAGATGTCACTCTCCAGGGCTCAACCACTCCGAAGGAAGTGTGACCAGAGGCACAAAACTGAGTGACTGATTGCATTGGGACCTGTCTGTCCTCCTAATTTACCTGCATTGCTCCACTCAGTGAGGTCCTTTTATTCTACCTGTTATTCTCCACCGAGAGCCAGGGGTGGATCCTTCCTTCTATGTATGCCCAAGTGTTGACGATCTTTGTACAACTGAAGACAAATACAGTCATGTCCTGAGTCCTGCCACTGCTTCTCATGCACTAGGTTTTCTCCTGTTCCCTTTGGCTGCAACAGCTCTTGCTGGAAACCTGGTTGTGCCCAGAGCCTGTGACTAGCCTGTGCTAGCCAGGTGCTAGCAAGAAACCTATCTGCCTCCACAGTTTAATTCTAGGTACAACACCCACATAGTGATTTGTCACACATCAGCCCACCTTTGCAAAGTTTACTACCTTTGAAGAGCTACCCTCCAGTGAGATCCATTTGTTCCCTATGCTCATGACCATTCATAAACACCAAATACATGGCCAACAGTGAGATCATCAGGTGGTCTTCCAGCTGGGAGGCTACCACATCTTAGTTCCACTTGGGCTTAACAACAGCGATAAGCTAGTCTAAGTCAAAAGTTCATACAGGCTCCTGCTGTCTACAGCAATGGTGCATGCTAGAATTTGCTATATCTACACAAGTGTTCTCATAAAATAGGGCACATGTTTAGGCAGCTTCTATATTTTTCTGAAAAGCAGCTTTTCCTGACAACAAACCAGACTTCTGACCAGCTCTTCAAGGCAAAACAGTGAAGGGAGAAGCAGAGTTTAACCCCCATACCTATCTCCTTTAAGCTAGGTGGTCTAGCTCCTCTTCTGCAGTGGGATGTTGCACAAACAGAGGAAATACTTGCTGCTTTTTTTCTAAATGGCACCTGCTGCTCAGCAGACCTGAGAAGAGATCTGCTGAGGACACTGGTAGCAGCAAGAAAAGCTACACATAATCTGTGAAGTATTGGTCAGCATAGACTAGGATGTGGTTGGGCAGCCTGAGGACACAGCAGAAGCAATGAAACCTCTTGAATCTCAGACCAGAGTTTAAAGCTGCTCTCTAGTAACAGAGGTATAGGGATCTGCTAGGCCATTAAAAAAGGGGTGAGGCCCTCCCACCTTTGACACAACTCATTCACTCTGAATAAAAGTTAAGGATCTGGTCACAGAGTAAGTTGACTTAGCAAGAGACTGCAGTGATGGGAAGTGAGCCCCAAAAGGATGGACACTTGTATGAAAAGAATACTGGCTTGTGGGTTATAAAAAAATGTATTGCTGACTAATTTCATGGGTGGACTCTTTAGCTCCAGAGGTTGAGACTCAGAGAATCTCACAAAAGCCTAAGATCACCAACAGCCAAGATGGAGAAGGTTTCCTGTAGTTAAGAGAGAACTGTTTAAACAGATTGGCACCTAGATCAATTGCTCCCAGCCTTTTCTGTGGTGATCTCACTGCTACCACTTTCTCCTGGTGCTCTTTTCTTCTCTTGCCTCACCACCACCTCCTTGCAGCTTTCTAACTGCCTCTGGCCTGGGGCTGCATTACTGGCACTCGCAGGGGTGTAACTTACCTCTCCTGCTGCTGCCACAGCACACCTGAGTAGGTCATACTCCTTGCTGCACCTCATCTTTACCAGGGAGGTGACTCACTTGTGAGCTTCAGCTTCTAAGCTGTGCCGGTAAAAAGAGCAGTGAGCACAACAGCCCAAGAACAACTCACAGGTCCTGTGGAGAACTGGCACGGCACAGCTTGCATCCTGGCAGCTGCGCCCTCTTTCACCTACAAAACACGGTGGTCACATCCAAAGTGCCCAAAAGTCCCTCCTGGAGGCTAACCCCTGCACCCTGAGGACTGCTAGCCCATGTCAGCCTGCACGGGTCACAGCTGTGCCTGGCAGCACGCTGCCAATTCCACCGTACTCAGACCTGCACCCTGGCCCTGCCTCACTGACCAGTGGAGACGCAGCCGCTCTGCTGTACAGACAAGCGACAGAGGCATGTTCACAGCTGAAACCTTCTGAGTTTCAGGGTCAGAACGACAGGCTTTGGCAGCCGTTTAGCAGCTGCTGGATTATCCCAGTGCTAGCATTTGTCAGCTGGCACTGAACAGATCCGAGGACTGGGGCTGAAAACAGCACTGCGCAGTGCTGTCAGCGACAGCGCGGAGGAGACTCCATTAAATACACTGGAGTTACATGAGAAGAAACGAGAAGACACTAAAGACTGCAGCCTTCAAAGAGAAAGATACACAAAATGGGATATTTTATGAGCATCTTTTCTTGGTTTCTTGAAGAGTTTATTTTAGCAAGGCAGGAGATCAGCTCTTTCCACTGAAAACTGCTGACAACAAACACCACTCACCGCAGCTGTAAAATTTTAGTTGTGACAATGTTTACAGCAGTTCAAATACAACTTCAAAATGACCGCTTCACTGCAGTGGAAGGACTATCAGGAAAGCAGCCCCTGTTGTTTAACAAATGTTAACAAACGTCTTTCCCTTATTTCATCTGTGTGAAAAGAAACATCCCACAGTTCACTTATCTGATCCTAATGTCACCTCAGAGTAAAGTTCATGCCAGACAAAGAGTAATCACAGAATAATAAGTATACACTTACCAACCATATCCATTAGTAAATTAAATTACTGTGATTTTTGGCAGCAAGGGAGAGCTAGGTTAGACATTAGAAATCATTTTGAACTGTAAGGATAGCAAAGCAATAGATTCACTTGCCTGGGGAGGTTGTGGAGCCTCTATCACATGGGATTTTTAGAGCTCATTAGAAAAAGATCTGTCAGGAGTGTACCTGGCAATTTGTTTTGATTTGGGAGTAGGGGCAGAGGAGAACAGGATGACTGTTCAAGATCTCTGCCAGCCCTGCTTTCTAAGATCTCTATAGAAGTCAATACTGAACACTATAATTTTTTTAACAGCTGTTTCATTGACACGAAGCCCAATTAAATGACCCTTCAATGAGGTCGTAAGTTTTCAGTGCTGACGAGGTCCAGCCTAAAGAGGATCATCAGTGGGAAAAATCAAAGTTTTATGGGAACTTGGGGGTTTTATATCACATAACCTATCTATTTAGGTAAGTAAATCCCACTGAAGGCAGGCCACCAGGCATTTTAGAAAGAATCAGCTGACCTGGTTTCATATCCACAGCAAAATAAGCCATCTTGCTGCAACTCTAATCTTTGAAAAGAGAGCTTTTTTCCCTGTGGATTAACGAGTCAATTGCTGGTTTTCAGACAATGAGACATAAATCTAGCCAGGGTGGTAAGTCAAGGATGGTGCCTAGTCTTCAAGCAAATGTGCAGCACTTTGTGGGGCGTGGGGAGGGGTGGTTCGGAGGGCAGCCAGCACCCAGGTCCCCGGAAGGGAAGGTCGCTTTCAGCACCCTGGACAGGATCCGGGCACCCTCGGGGGTCCGATGGGACCCAGACCCTGCGCAGACCCCATGGGGTGAAGTGCTCCTCACTCCCTTCTCACTTCTTGCCGCTGGAGCTGTGATGCCACTGGGCAGGGAAAGACCCCGGAGTCCTTCCGTCAAATGCAGCCTGTCTTTTCAACATTTCAGAGCACAACTTGGTAGGATTCACCAAGACTAGACCTGACAGTGCGAGAGCTAATAACAGAGAGATGCGAATCAATTGTAGATTATATAATTACCTGGGGTTTCCACCCGCCGGTAATGGTAGGGGTTAATGCATACTTCTTTCTGTTTTGAACCAAATGGGAACTCACAACATTCCAGTGGTTTCAACTCATGGTGAGACTGTAAATCAGGCCAGCGCCACACTCTGCAGTATATGACGTGGGGAAGCCCCTTGCGGTGCGACACCTGCAATCGCCCATCCAAGGAGCGTGGGATCGTGACACATTTACTCGGCTGACCTGGGCAGCTCAGAGCCCTTTCCAGTTCTTCCATGGCACCTTTTTTCTTCTTTAACTTCTTCACCAAGGAATCAACAGCTTTTTCTGCCCACTTTTCCTCTTCATCTCCTTGTTTCCAGCCCAGCAGCCTTTTCACTGCAGGGCTGGTGAAGGAGAACAAGGAACTGATAGGGGTGCTGGAGTGCATAAGAAGCAGAGATTACACACAAGTGTCAACGGAAGCACGAATTGCTCTCCTGCCTTGCAAGGCTTGCACCGAGTTGCCACAATATTGAGATGGATGCTTCCTTCAAGGATAGGTTCTTCCACACATACGCTCTTGTAGTCTTAGGCACTGGTTACAAGTAGGCCAGCAGGGTGGGTGGGTCTCAGAACTTTCCAAACATCAAGAAACTGTTGATGAAGCCTGGAATAACAACACAATACATAGTTAGGCTTCACACACTACTTTCATTGTTCCCTCAATAAAATCTTTTGAAAGAGAAATTATTCAAAATGTGTATTTAATTTTCAATGGTTTTCTGTTTGTTTTTTGCTGTTTATTTTGGGTTCCAGCCTCTCCTCCCCACTACCCTCCACACTCATTTTACTCGGAAAGCATTAAGTGTCCAGACACTTCAATTTGTGTTTTGAGTTTAATGCACTAGGCAAATTGTTGCAGGGTTGGGGTTATATTTACTACATAAGAAAATGTACCTTTTTTTTTTTTTTATGCTGGTAGCTGTTGGTACAGCTCAAGCATCTTCTAAAAAATTATATCTGCAATATCAAATTTTATGGAAGTAATGAGCAGAATATTTTTTTCTGATTTCAACTCTCTTTGCCCTTCCAATCCCATTCTACTGTCAAGAGTTGTACAATATTAACTGCAAAATTTATTTAAAATTCAGCTCCTCCCAGATTTCATTTAGTGCCTTTGAAAGATCTATCACTCTGCTCTAAGCTTATTTACATTTTCTCACATGCAAGAGAAAAACCTTGTTTGCCTAGCCAGTCTGTTTTGCTCTCTCCGACAATTCACAGTTTTTTGGATGAAAACCACAGACTTTTGGACACGGTTTGTGCTGGATGGATCCTGAGTTAATTCTGCTAGGAGTTGCTACATCTGACAATGTGCAACAGAAAGAGCTTAGTTCTTGAGGGGTTTTCTTTATTTTTTCTTTATTTTATTTATTTTTATTTTTTTTCATGCAGCTGGAGCCAGTCTAATTTTAGCTGAAAATACATACTTCCACTGACTGGAACTCTGAAAAAAAAATCCTTGTATGTCAAGCTATTTACTGCTTTAAATATACTTCATGGACCCCCCCCTGTGCATACCAAGTCCTAAGGTCTGAACTACACAGAGGGCACTTAAAGCAGGGGGCAAGGGCAGCTTCCAAATGGATGCCTCCAGAGAAGCAGCCCCATGACTGCCCTACTCCACCCTTGAGGGAGGACTTGGGTCCTTCTTGACCCCACCAGTAAAGGCCTGGGCATAGCTGTCAGCACTGCTCATATGCAGCCACTGAGGAGACAGAGAGATGCTGCCTGTTGTTGGGAGCAGCAGAGCTTACAAACCATACTATTCTGCAGTTTGCTAAAAGACACAGCTTTTGTAAGAGTTCAAAGGGCACCTGGGGACACTGAGTGCAGGCACAGGTCCAACATACTGAGACAGGATGCCAATCCCAAAGACTTGTTCCTTGGCATAGTCTGATACCCTCAGCACCACACACCTCTGGAGCATGCTGCAGGGTAAACACACGTGGCCCAGGGTATCAGAGTCCCTTAGACAACACGCAGTGTTTGCTGAGGATCAATTAATGCCTAGAGCTGTTTTCCTCCTAGCCCTTCTGTTTTGTTCTCTTGCCCATTCTGCTGCACCACTGTGTTACCCTTTAAGATGCCCAGCACCCTGAGAAATGCAGATACATGTAAACATAAGGAGCTTTTTCTCTTCCTCCATGAGAGCAACAATGATGAGGGCAGGGGCTCAAATTCCCGAAAGCCTTCCACAGAGCTAGGGAGATGGAAGCACTTGGCCCCACAGCCCAAAAGCAACTCTTTGGCATGTCACAAGCCCCAGCAGCATCTGCTATTCCCCCAAGAGATTCATATTCCAAGCACCAGTGAACAGGGGCAAGAAAATATGAGCAGAGGGACTACAAAACTCGGAAGGAAGAGCAGGCATACCTTGCTTCAGGCACCCAACACAGCATCGAACTCTGGCTTATGCAATTTCTACATTATCAATCTATGTGCATGTCCAGTTGTCCTCAGCTGTCGAGGGAGGCTCTTGACAGAACAGGCAGAAATTCCCTCACTCGTGACATTTTCAGCAATCAATGATCGATTCCACAGAACCACCCAAACTTGTCCCACCACACAAAAAGAAACTTCAGATTCCATTTTTTTTACCCCACTCTGTATTATTAAAAATCCAATAACCTGGGGCATTTAACTGGATAATTACTAATGCCTCTTAGTCAAAACTGCAGTCTATTCCAAATGCTTAGAGGGTACATGTGAGAATGACATAAGTTCAGAAGGATTTATCACAGGAAAAAACCCTCGAGCTGCTTGTAAAACATAATGGGGATAAAATTTAGACAGGCAGTCTTCAGCCTTTGTGGGAGCAGGCTCAGCCTACAGAGCCCAGCGCCAGCCCCATCTAGGAATCCCGTGCAGTAGAGGTGTCTGTCCCTCGCTGCTCTGGTGAGAACCTGTGGAGGATCCACCACGGCACCGCTGTCATGGATTGGAGCACCAAAACCCATCCTCACACGAGAAAATGAAACAATGCCAGCATCTCTGTGGATCAGCCCTGAAAGCAGCAAGAGGAAGCAAGGAGAGCCTGGGATGAAAGCTTACAGGACCAGTAGTGGTGTAAAAGTCTCTGCTCCAGGCTGAGAGGGAAAATGGCTCACGCTTCTTATCTGAGGGGGTCTCCTGGGCATTAGCGTGTGTAAACAACTGCTCCTGATAAGTTAATGCAACTTTACAATCATCAGATATGAAAACATACATGTTCACGTAAAAGTATTGTCCCAAGATTTTCTTTTCCATTTTGACCAAGGTTTTAAATAAACACATTAATCTCGTTCAGTCAAATTAAATAACTCAACAGTGACATCAGTATGAGTCTGAGCACTATTGTTGCTAGTGGGAGAGTCGCCAAGACTATGTGTATAAAAGCAAGAGCAGTGCTTTGCAGACCATGTGATGTAGTCTCAGATAAGTACATTGCACAACTTCCTACCACGCTCCCCCCAGTTTCTTCTACAATCTTTTTTTCCCCAAATTCAACTGACATACCAAATATAAATGGCATTAAATAAACTAAACAGTTTTCAAATAGTATTATTATCAGAACATCCTAGTTTAATGTTATTAAATTACACAATACTGCATACTATTCAGCAGACCAAGCCTTGTGTTGCTAGGCTTAGATACTCCATTATGAAATACCTAGGCAGCCCTCTGCTCCAGGGCTGTAATGACAGAGATGACAATTCACTATTTAATTTTAACAGTCTTTGAGGACAGCAGTTGCTTAAGCTGTATGCCTTTTGTAACATGCAACTTGCCTACCCAACTGGAAACTTCCAACATTGAAACGTTTCAAAACGATGTTTGATGTATTTTCTGTGCTGAAGATCCATCATCTTTCTCGACGCTCATCACTTTAGAGTGGCAGGGTGGGGAGGAAAGTGTTACAGTTTTGATCCATATTCCCACCACACGTATCAAGCCCTGGGCTGTACCATGATGGAAGTTCTGGTCTGGTCACCTCTGTCTTCCTCAGTGACAGTGTGATGTGCTGTCATGAGTATGAGTCAGGCATCATTCGGGGTACATCCCTAATACCATTCCCTCCTCTGGGACGACAAGGAAGACTTTGGCTATCTGTCAGGTAAGTGACTGGTCAACATCAAACACGGTCAATCTTCCATGCTCTGAATCTTTATTCCATCGCCCAATTTAGCCTAAGGTCTGAAGCCTGCTGTAGGGAAGATGCAGAAGACATATGGCACGTGAGCATGGAACCACCCTTTCATTCCTGTGGTCTGCAGGAGAAGATGGGACTGGAAATGCTTCAGCCCAGTTCACTAGCCACATGCTCTTAAACAAAGGGTGCCTACCTTAGCTTGGCTACACTAGTGCTGGGGAACATTTCTGGGCATGGGAACTTGATCATCTATAGCATAAATTATTACCACAGTATCTGGAATGGCTTTGGTTTGTGCCAGTAGCACTCTCCCAAAAAACTCCTGAGCGTAGTTCAAGAGTTAGCAGGGACCCAGGGTCACTCCTAATGAGAAGTCTGCATACAGCCACCCTGTTTGGGAGGGTGAGACTGCCATTGCATGGAAGTAAGCCTCTCCATCCCAGTTGGCCTCAAGGCCAAGAACAGTGCTAGGCACCTCTGGTTGTACCAGCCCTTGCTACATTTCACTCTAAGCTTTAAGCAGAAGTCAAAAAGGAAAACTGCATGGATGCTCATGAAAACAGATTAAAACACAACCATGTAAAAGCACAGCCTCCCTCAAAAGTGTATCTGTGCACATGTGGGTAAGCACAGGCGTGCAGGGATGTACATATGCATCTGGTCTCAGAATAAAGCTCCAAGATGCTGCCTCCACTCGGAGCACCTGCCTCAGGTGTGGCCACCAGCCTCCAAAAGGACCGATACCAACATCCCCGGTGCCACTGCCACAGCCAAGCAGAGCCACAGAGGGAGACTTCTCAGAGGGTCGTCTAGACATAAGCTGTGCAGTTCTTGGAGATGCACGCGGCTGGAAAATGGAGTAGTGAAACAATTATAGCTGGAAGTCTGTTGCTTGGTGACTAAATCACAACAGGATTGGAAGGAAGAAAATTATTTTGGTCAAACAACGTAAAGAGGAATGCTATGAGCATGCACTTGGTTAGTTATTTTTACCTAGACTGATGTGGTTACTTCTGCCTACTGTGAAAGAGAGAAGAATGTAAATTTTCTCAGTGTAATCAAGTCTTGATTTGGTTTCAAACATGCCCAGCTGGCAGCAGCCAGCGTGCACCCAGGGCTGGCAAAGAACCTCCCAGGTCCCATCATCACTGCCACTTGCTATGGGGATCTTCTACACCTTTAGCAGGAAAAAGGGTTTTAAAATAAACAAACAAAAGTGTGTTTACAAATACACGGGCATCAAAGGAGCAAGGCACCAAGGTTTTGCAGGCACAGCAGATCAGAGGTGGGCAGGAGACGTTTCACACATGCTCACTGTGGAAGAGCAGCCTAGAAGTGCATGCACACCTCAGCTGCACAGCTATCACTGCTGCCGCTCCAGTAACCAGCTCACGGCTGGGCAACGGTGGCCATATGTTACTCCTGATGCATGTAAACCACCTGAAAAGACTCATGTTCCCCTTGTGGCACCCATGACATCATCTGGGATCCCCTGGGGCTCCTTGTTGTGCTTGGGACCTGCCAGACAAGGGTGCTGTTACAAACCTATCTGAAACCACTGTCTTTCGAACCCAACAAAATACAGTGAATGAATTATTCATTACAATGTTACCGAGTTCTTCCACAACCACAGAACCTGACACCCAGGGTTTTAATTAAATGCAATGTAAAGAAGGTTGGTGTTGTGTTGTTTTTTTTTTTTTAATTAAGAAACTAAATTTCTTCCTGGTTTGACCCCGGACTGCTCCAGTTGAAAACTGCTGCAATGATAGGAGGTAAAGGGCTTGAGACTCAAATTTATCCATGTTTCACACAGCCCTGGCAACATCTCATTGTTTATTCCTATAAGCTTAAATGAATAATGCAAACTTCTGACACTCATTTTCTTGGGTTTTTCTTTTCAAGTTTGTTCTGAAAGCCCTTCTACATTGAACTTTATGTGAAGCCATCAATATCAAAGATGAAATCTCACAGCACTTCATGCCTCTCTAGCCACACATCCACACTGTGGACTGAACTCGCTGCATCCTGGATAAAATAAGGATAAAATGTGATGCCAGTGGCTAAAAATCTATGACATCCAAATAATTTCTCTGAGCTTGTGGAATCATTCAAATACTACCTCATCTACTCACCATTGTTCAGCTTCTCTTGACAGGAATAACACATTCTCATTTGATATAAAGAAGATACAAAGAAGATTCAAATATATAAGTTGCACACCTTAACACAGCCACATAAATTTCCATAGGCCAAACACTTGCAGATGTGTTTAAGAAGTGTAAATTCCATCACAAAAACAAATTAAGTACCCAGCTTGCTTTTGGTATGCCCACGATGCTTGACTGGGAAGGGATGTACCAATTGCTGTGGTGGGACAGCTCTGGGTGAGCACATCCACAGATGCTTCAACAAAGCTTCGTTAGTGTGACTTAAGGTGGGGAGAATAGAAGGGCATGGAGGTGGTAACAGTACGGCAATGTGCAAAAGGCTGTTGCAAGCAGGATAGGGGCAATCTGTCCTTCACATCCACTTGAAGAAAAAGGGAGAATGTATGGATTGCACAGCCACATGTTGAGATAGTTACTGCTGCTGGAGGTCTGTGAGTTCAGATTACACAGCTTTCTTGCTTCAGGAAGAACTGTGCTGGCCTTACGGAGGAAGAAAGGACAGGAAAACCCTTTGTGATGAGCCCTTCTGACCCTACGTCCCCTACTGTGACCAAGCAAAAGAGCCCCTCTCTTCAGGTGTGCCACCAGGCTAACATGGCTGCACTGGCTTTGGCCTCTGGGCTACCTCCATCCTGCTGCTCAGGGTAAATCCAGACCAGAAGGCTGGACACTCGTCGATTTTTACCTTTGAAAATCTCTCACAATATTTGAAGGCACCCCACAAAATTACCATGACCAAAGTCTGTGCAAAAATATGAAACCAGACCAATTTATCACCATGATCTCTCTTTCACTGCACTTCCTTCCTCCATATTAATTTTTAAAGGAAACCAGTGACTGTGATGTTTACACAGAGTGGACCGCACTGCGTTCCCCAGCTGGGCCACACCGAAGTTTCGAGATGCAGTCCCACAGGGACACATCCTCTTCTCTGCCCCACGCCCTGCTCCCTGTGGGCAGAAGGAAGACCCAGTCCCTGCCGTATCCCTTCCTGTGGCTGCCTCTCTCAGGCTCAGACTGGGAGCTTTGAGGAAAACCCCCTCTCTCTGCTGCCTTCCTCCCGCAGAGCCAGAGGCTAAGGAGCACACATGCTATGGGGGAGCTCTGAGGAAATATTTGTGGGAGATAGCAGGAGGCAGTGCGACATGATGGGGAGGTGCATCAACCTGCCCTGGGGAGCCAAAATGTCTTCTCATGGCTCTGGTTATCCCCATTTTATAGACAGTCAGTCCTGCATTCCTCACATACCCACCATTCCCAGAGAAACTGTAGCAAAGCCATCGGTGTTTCTAAAAATGGAATGGTTGGAAATACGCAAAAAATAGAATTCCTGCTTTTAAAATAAACGCTGACTCGTCTCTAATACAAAGCATGCAGCCAAGTGCCTCCAGAACAAACACTTCACAAAGGAAGAAGGGGACTAGAAAAGAATTTCAGCTTCGTTGCTGACCCAAAGTTTGTATCTACACTAATCAGATCCTGTAATCCTCATTTATCATTCACTGGCATTCTTGGAGCCGTTCCCAAATACCCATCTTCGGAACAGGATTTGCTTAGAGGTAGACATTAAGAATGTTGTGAATAAGGATACAACTAAAGAACAGTTACTTCACCAAGGATGTGGTGCTCAAGTCTGATGGGAACCTATCCTGAAAGTTTAGCGTTTTAAGTTGTAGGAAAGGAATGCACTTCTGGAGCTCTGGTTGCACATTGCCAGTGCACACAGGGGGAAAAGGATAAAGCAAATGTTCTTCTTGTGTTGTGCAGTAGTGCATCCCATCTACCCAAGAGGAGACCTGAGGACCAGCTGGGTGAGGTTCAGCACAGTGCAGAATACCTTCATTCCCTGGGGGAATACACAGAACTGACAGGCAGGCTGGCTCCCACTAGCAGTTCTGCCAGATCTGATCCTCACAACAGAAACAGGTGCCTGGTTCTCCCCCTGCAAGGACTACATCTCACACCTTTGAGATCTGCTGCCTAGTTGTGCTGGGTATCTGATGCCACAAGGTCAGAGATAACCTGTGACACCAGGAGTTATCTGGGGAATTTGTTGCCTCTAAACATCCCATGTTGCCAGGGCATCTCCAGCCATGCTGCTAGCGGTAGCCTGGCACAGAGGCTCCCTGCCTGACACCCAAGGTCCCTGACAGAGAGAGCGTGAGACATCTGGGAGCTCTGCCTGAAGGGGTTATTCACTTGGTTGCAGTTACAGACACCTTTTGCAGAAGATGTAGCATCACCCAGTTCAGCAAGTGAAATACGGATCGTATAGATCATCAATGAAATACTCAAAAGGAAGAAATTCTGTAAGTGCTTCCTCTCTGACTGACAGCAGGCCTGGAGAGGGAGCAGCACTACTGCTGGCCACCTCTTCTTCCTCCCAGGTGAGAACGTCTGGCCAAGCGCATACAGGGGGGATACATTTCACACACAAAAGGCTTTCCATATACATCATGTTAGCAGCTTTCCATGGAATCACATTAGCATTTCATTGTGTTCAAACCATATCACATTCAAATCTGTTTTTCCTAAAAGGCTTTCATTGTGCATCACTGTGGGAAATTGCTAATGCAATAAGATTGACATATAGGTTCTCCTGCATGAACATCCGCAGTAATCTGTGCTAATTGAGCCCTCAGTGGCTTGTGAAACCCTGAAGGGGGGAGGATGGGTGGAGCATCCACAGGGTCTACATCTCAGAGAACTGCAAAAAATCAGACTGGAGGACAGGTAAGCACTATTATTAAGTGTGTTTTATCCATGTAAAGATCTGATTCAGTGGCAGGGATTGCCTTGGACAAGAGGCCAATGCTTCCAAGCAATAGCACTGAGGCATTTTCCATGAAAAATATCTGGATATGCTTGGACTCTCATTAAAAGTTATTTCACAACAACAGGACTAAGAACAAAAGGAGCAAGAACTTGTGTATATAGTTCCCTCCTGTGGGGGGAAAGGAGGAGACATCTGGCCATCCCCAGTGACTTCAGCTGAAGATGTGGGTGCTTGGCTTCTCTATAAACCAAATCACTTACTTATGAAATTAAACAGGCTTCATATGCCTACATTTGAGCCTGTGAGTATAAAAAGAGGGCTGGATTCCCTTTAGCATGTAAGATGACATGCCATGCTAACAACTAGCTTCAGAAAACACTGAGCAAAAGGCAGAAATAGGGTCCTGAGACTTTAAAAGAAACATCTCCCTCTCCTGCAATCCCACCCCAGGACTCTGAGAATGCCCCATGTCTCCAGGGCTGTTTCTCCCTTTCCTCTCTCCTCCTAGCATTCAGCTCTGCCCCACGCAGCCCCTCCAGCCCAAGAGTCCCAAGCAGGTCACCACCAAGAAGCCTCAGTCCCAGCACCAGTCCTGCAGGGCATGTGGCAGGGCAGGTGGGAGCCGTGGGCTGCTGCCTTGCACAGGAATGAATGTCAGTTTTTTCTCTACTCCAGATGTCCCTCTGGAGGCCTCATGCCCTGCGTGAAGTAATTCAAGATCTGTTGATGAGAGATAAATTAGCTACCTCATATGTGCTGCAGGGTAAGAAACTGCACGTTGGCAGCCGGGCCGGTGTAATTTGACAGAGACAAGTAGGTTTGAATAGACCAGGCCAGCAAGCAACCATAAGGGAATCTTGAAAAGCCACATGAACTGTTTGTGCCTCCGGTCAGTTCCGTGCCTGTTGGGGAACATGTGGGATTGCACCCTGCCACAGGTCTCTGGGTAAATGGTTTTCCCTCAGGTGCCTTGATTTCTGCATCTGTCATACAGGTACCCAGACAAGGACAGCTTTATTAATCACTGTGATCTCTCCTGATAAGGAACACTGCACAGGAATGTTTAAAAGACCAAAAAAAAAAAAAAAAAAATAAAAGGACTTTTTGTTAAGGAAGGGCATGGCAAGAAAGCACACCCCAAAAAAGAATAAGTATTGTTGAAATGTATTGACCTCAGCAGCAGGGTTATTTGTGCTATAAAGGATTTTTCATTACCAGAGCTTTGCTATTAGCAGACACCACTTTCTGGAACGGGTACCATCACCGCCAGCTCCCTGCCTGCTGCTCTTCACAGCATGGCTGCACGACCGAGTACACCACCAGACCGAACAAACACAAAATAACTGTTATCAAGAAATGGCCAATCTGGCTCCTATTGTAGCCAGGTAATGAGGGTAAAAGAAAGCCTGAAGCAGAACAAACTGTAATGACCCAAGGGTCTGTTAATTTTCTTTCCTCCTCATTTCTCTCTTTCAGTGGATGGCGAGTCTGAGGCCAATAGTTCTGGGGAACTCTGGAAGTGGGGAATGTTTTCAAAGCCTAAACAAAGACCAGGTGTATAGAGAGACTCCAGAACTGGAGTCTGCATGGAGACGTTTCAGAAAGAAAAGCAAAAGACGCAGGATTTTGGCAGGGGTCATGCTGACTGGGAACAGAACGTAGGTGGGAGAAAAGAGCTTGTTGGGAAACGGAAGGTTGCAGTATCAAGCTGGAAGGTTGCCACAATGTGGAATAATGCTTTGGCAGCTGCAAACAAAAAGGAAGGAGGAATGTAAGAAGTAACATGAAGAAAAAGTGTCAGGAGATATCTTGGAGTACCAAGACCTGTGAGGAAACAGAAGAGGCAAAGATGATGCTAAGTCTGGCAGAGGGGAGGATGGTGATGCTACTGACAAAGAAAAAGAGTAGGAAGGAAACAAGTTCTAGAGAGAAGGATGTGGGAAAGATAAGGCATTTCTCCTCCCAGTCAGAAATCCACGTTGATCTTAATGCTGTCTCAGAAAAACAGAGATCAATTACCAGATTTTTGTCTTCTGCTCTGTGTTTTTATGTAGGGGTGACAGCATAAACTGGGAAATCGACTCCACTCCACGTCCACCTCCATCGTGTCCTTGCTGTGCCCTTGTCCAGAGGGGCTGAAGCTCAAAGCAAACTGCTCAACCTTACATCTAAGATGTTGCAACAGCTCTTGCAGAAACCAGCAAGTGGTCCTGAAGACCAATCTGTCTAAAAATCACAGGTATCTGTGCAAAACTTGAGCAGATAATGTTTCACCTGCTTCGATTTAATACATGCATACATGTATTAGTCAGGATCTCAGCCTGGGCTCTGATCCCGCAGTCTATTAGATACACTCATCTGCAAAAGCACAGCGAGGTTTTCAGTTGCTATAATAAAAACACAGGGCCCTAGACTCTTTTAATTCACCTCTTCATCTGTAAAATTCCCACAGTATTAACCATTCAAACATTACAGACAAAGTATAAGATGGGAAATAATTTGGGATATTTTTAAAAATTAATTTTATTATATTGTATTCAGAGTCTAATGCTTCCTTACAACAAATAATCTCTAAGATAGGAATAGGACAGCAATGATTCTCTCAAATTGTCATTGTTATAACCCTTTTTGTTGTTGACGTACAATAGCACTAATGATTCTTTATACCTGCCTGCAGCAGGAAACCAGGAGATCTACCAGAACAACCTTTCCTATGTATGTTTTTGCTGTGCTGTTCAGTTCAAAAATTTATGATTTTTTTTTTCTTTCTTCCCCCATCCCTGTAATTTGTATTTGTAAGGGGTATATTGCACAGCAAATGGAACCTCCGTACACTTTCCCTATATTTTTGGAGCAGACAAATTACCCAGAGCGTAAGTATTTTTTCCCTTCTGGCTCCCCTTATTCTGTTAAATTTCTTTGAAATGGGGTGCTAGTACTGCTGATGCTGGAATTACTGTTAGCCAGTATCAGCACTGGTGATAAACTCTAGCTAGTGTTTTGGTTAGAGGTCACTCGTAATTAGCAGTCATTGTCCTTCGAATTTAACAATGGAAAAATAAAACTTTATAGAGACAGATTAGCCTGGCCATCAAAATTACAGCACTTTAGCATTCAGGGAAGAGGATTACATGACACACTATCTCCCGCGTTGATAACAGCAGATAGCTAAGGATTCAAATGCGAAATGCAGAAAGTCTGTAAAAGAATAAAAGGAGAGAAAGGAGGATTAACTGTCCAGATGTTATATGATACATTATACCAACACTTCCACACTCCTGTTTTAGTGAGTTAGGCCTCGTCTTGTACCCACCGGAGACAATATGGGGCACTGCTACCATTTTCTGTGAAAGCAGCTTCCAAACCTGAGGTGCTACTGAGTTCCTCTACACAGGTCCCCACCTTCTGCAGATATTTGGCACGTGTGTGCATGCCTCAGCCTCAGGCAAGTGTGTTAATAAAATATTAATACTCAACTTCTTCACAAAGTTGTGCGGTTGACAGCTCTGCGTGCATTTGTTTCAGTTGCTGTGCGTAAATAAAAGCTTCTATGTCCAACTCGTATCTATTTACAAATCCTGATTATCATAAGGATTCATGATTAAATACACTTGACCATTATTCCAGTCATTTTTGCAGAATTACTGTTTATCAGCTTACGTGCGAGTTAACGAAGTGAAGAAGAAAATGTTTTTAATACCATCACAAAGGACAGACAAGAATGGGAAGTAATGCCAAACTCAGTAAATACAACACAAGATATCCTTCTTGATACAACTCACTTCAAATGTATTTTTGGGCATGTTTATTTTAGCTACTATGTCAAATTAACTCCATATTAAAATAAAAAAAAAAAGAAAAAAAAACCAAAAGAAAAAACAATCCAACCACAAACATCCCCAGCCTCTGCTTTAAAATCTAACAGGAAGCAAACATGAACCAGCCAGACACTGGTACTTATCAAATCTGAAAGAAGGGAGTTGTCTGGCTGGATTAAAACAGATGAGGTTTGTTTGAGTGATGACATTTGTCCTACCATTGCTGAGGGGAAGAATTTTGCAGTGCTTTCTTCAGCTTATACTCCTGAAGACGAGAAGGTTACTCCCACCGCACAAATACATGCGGGTATAAAGATGTACATTTCCACACACGGGAGATACAAGTCCTGAAACTTGTGACATCTGCAGTGTCCTTCCCAAACCACGGCAAACTTCAATACGTTCCCGAGCCGTGCACATCATTTCCCACTTCAGCCAAGGGAGAGCTCACTCACTTAAAAGTTGACCATTCTGGGCTCAAAAAATTTTTCAACCAATTTATAAAACGCAAGTAATTAACAGCACGCGCGTGCGTCCACATGCATGTGTCATTTATTTTTACTCCCACCAATGCCTCTTTTAAAGCAAACCTGCCTTTGAATGAAATAAATCAAATAAATTTACCCGTAAAATCAAAGCAGGAAAACACAAAGTTACAGCACAATATCCAAATTGTTACAAATGAGCCGAACTTTGAATTCCCTCCACTTAGAGCTGCCCAGGCGTGGAGATAAAATTACAATAATTCATAATTTGCCATATCGAGGGCTATTGGTTTTGGAAATGTTGGCTGCTTGCTAACATCTAACGTTTTAACTTCGGAGCCAAAAAAAGGAGAGCCCCCGTTTGTAGCTGGAATACAAACCTAAATCCCAGCAATTCTGCTCCGTTTGGCTTGGGAGCGTGTCCAGGAGCGGGATTTCTTGAACAGAAAATAACCTCTGAAAGGAAAAGCATTTCCAAACGTGTCATGTGGGGGTTTGGGTTTGTTTTTGTATTTTTTTGCGGTGTTTTCTTTTTTTTTTTTCTCTCCTACTCGAACGAGGAAAGAAATCCTAACAGCGGGAAGACTTGTCAGCGTTTCGCCATCCATAAAATTGTTTTTTCCCCCCCGCTCCTCCTTTCGCTTGCAGTCCTGGCGTCGGCTTGTCTCATCTCGCTGCTGCCCCAGCCCCAGCCCCAGCCCCCCCGCACACCGCCCCGGCGCAGCGGGGCCGCCGGCCGCGGGGACACCGGCCCAGGGCGCCGCCGCGGCTGCCCCGCCGGGCGCACGGGGGGATGCTGCGGCCCGCCGCTGCCCCGGGACACGGCACGGCACGGCACGGCACGGCACGGCACGGCGAAGGATGCGGAGCAGCGCCGGCGGGAAGTTTGGGGCGACGGGACTGTCCCCGTCCCCACGGTCCCCGCCGCCGTCGTATCCCGTACCCCCCCGCCTCGCCCTTCCCGGGACGCGGCCGGGAGCCCCGGCTCTTACCTGCCACCGGGCGCGGGCTGGGGTCTCGGCGCGCCGCGGGCGGGAGCGGGGCTGCAGCTGCGCGGCGGCGGCGGGGCCAGGGCGCAGCGGCAGCGGCAGCAGCAGCCCCGGCCGGCGTCAGTCAGGCGGGAGCCGCCAGGCTGTATTAGTGCGCCGGGCTGGACCGCGGCCAGCAGCGCCGCCGCCGCTGGCCCGCCCCTGCCCCCCCGCCCGCCCCGCGCTCGCACACACGCACACACGCAGGCGGGCAGGGCGCTCACCTCCGGCGCCCCCCGCCCTGCAGCCCCGCCAGCGCGGGGGCGCGGCACCCCCTCCGCAGCGGGCACCCCTCCGCAGCGGGCACCCCTCCGCAGCGGGCACCCCTCCGCAGCGGGCACCCCTCCGCAGCGGGCACCCCCTCCGCAGCGGGCACCCCGCGGCACGGACACGCACCCACACACAGAACCCACCCGCGCACCCCGCCGCCTCACAGCCACCTCGCCCCCCGCCCCGCTCGCCCCCCGCCCGGCGCCCCGCGGGAGGGCCGCCGCCTCGGGCGCCGCCATTTCCCCGCCCCGCGGCTCCCGGTAGAGGGGGCGCCTCGATCGCGCCCTGCCCTGCCCGGCGCGGCCCAGGGCCCGAGGAGAGGCTGGAGGGAGAAGCCGGGCCTGGGGCTGCGGGGGGTCGTCGAGGCTTTTGTATGTGGCCGCCGGGGCCGCCCCGGGGCAGAGGCTCTGCCCGGTGCCACCGCAGCCCGCCCTTCGCCTGTGGCCCCTCACACAAGTGATGGCCGCAGTGGCCAAGCGGGGTGTGGGGCCACTTCACCTCCGTCCTGCACCACCCGGGGCGATGCTGACCAGGCTTTTGGGCACAGGGGACAAACTCCGGCTATGGGCAGAGACTGGGAAGATATCTCTCTGGGGCGGCTGGACAACGGCAGAGAGATGTGGGGTACGGCTGCGCCTTCCTACACCGCGCTGTGCTGCGGCCACCTGCTCTCCCCGGGCGTTACGCTCGGCTTCTCTGCCTGGACCCCACACCAGAGCTGTCACCTGCCTGGGGTGTCTGACAGAAACCCCCTTCGTCTGGTATTTGGGCCATGGCAGCCAGCTGGGCTCCCACTGGCTGCAGAGTCCGCATCTTGAATTTGCTGTCCTTAAGATCTTCCTGGCAATTTCATGAGCTGGGCTCGTAGGACCTCCACTTAGCTTTTAACTGCAATGCAAAACCAAAAAACAAACCAAAACAAATCATTTGTAAACAGGATTAGCAATACTTGCACAGGGTTTTTGAATGGTCCCCTCAGTTCATGGGACTGGTCAGAGAACAGCAAACTGCAGCTGTAACCGGTGAGCAGATGCATTTACGGCTCTAGGTATTACCTATTAAACCCTCATATTACCTATGAGTAACTATTTCTAGCTACGGAGCATATTGCATTAGCTGTAATAAGGAGGGGCTGAAAGAGAAATATCAGGGAAGTCAAGTGGCTTCAAGGGCACAAGAAATAAAAGGTTGGGTGAAACTGGGGCTCTAGACAGCGCTAGGAATAGGTTCTGGCTGAACTTGACCCTGGTTGCATTGAGGGGCTCCAGTTAAATCCCACTGAGCCTTTTGAGGTCAATCAATAAATATGATTAAAGATACCATCCTGCTGACATTTTCACCAAAATTTTTTACATTGTAAAACATGACAGAAAAGCTAACATTGTTTGAGTATACATCAAAAAGCCACAATGGAATTATAGCTACATGGCGCAAATGTATCGGGGCATATGCGTGTGCCAGGGTTGTGGTGGAATAGGGATATACAATGTAATGCCTCAAGTACCTCTGTTCCTCACTTTGGCCCAAAATGTCTTAAAAATATCAGCGGCTTCCCCACTTTACTGTGTCCCTTACCATATAGGAAACTTCTCAACAGACAAGTGGCAGAAGACATGCTGTTATTTATAAATCACTGTAAACACTAATAAAATGCTAATCATACATTCTAACTCAGCATGACTTGAGATTTTATATTCATAATGCTGTTTAGTTTTAACTTACGCACTTAGGATTTTCACTGCAAATGCTATACATGTGGATAGTTAGCGTGGCTAGGCTGTGGCATGGTGTGTAACTTACCGAAGCATGGCTCTTGATTATGAATTTGAGGGATCTTATACCACGTTCTGCTGTGTCCCACTGCAACTCTTTCAGGTGTTGAAACCTCCATTTTCTCGTGCCTCTGCTCACAGTTGCTGCAGCCAACAAAGACGTGGCAGGACAAGGTGGGTGTATAGTCTCACTTTTTCGGTGCACATGTGCTATCTCCAGCCCATCTTCGTTAGCAGGGTGAATTAAAATGTCAGTTCTGCTACTGGAGATACCCTAGCTAGTGGGGGATAGCAACAGAGCCACCGCATAGATTTAATAGGCAGTTCCCAAATCTTTACTTTGATAGTAGCTGCAAGTTAAATAGGCATAGACTCTTTGTGACGTGACTGAATTGCATTCATATTTGTGTGGTGCCAATTTTAACTGCACCGTTTTGAAAAAAGCCTAGCTAAAAGAGATCACATGGCTCTATATATTACTAGAGTTTGTTATACTGCAGACTGTACAGCTGGGAAGAGTTTTTTTGCATACAGTTGTATTTCAGATCATGAGGCACATGCGTGTAGCTGTTTTATTACAATGGTTGACTATCTGCTGATGTTACCTGTGACCTGCTAAACCTATTGAACTATGTATCTTCTCAGGAGTAGGGCTCTCCTTTCCCCTCTCACTAGACACGCTTTCAGACCCACCCCTGCGTCCAAATCCTTGTCCGAGTGGCTTCCAAAGCCTGTGTCCTCCTTGAAAGGCTCCACTGCCCCCTCCTCCTGCTGGAGTGACTCATCACCTGTCACTCCTCTGCACCGCCTGGGCTCTGCTGATTCCATTTCTCATTTGCCGTTATCCCACTCGAGTGCCTCATTTCCCATCCTCCCCCTTATAAGTGCAGATACCCTCCCTTAGCCTGCACATGGTGTAACTTTCCTGCTCAAATCCCATCCTGTAAAACACCAACCAACCTTCTGTACTTAGAAACCAAACCCTGATCTGAGAGTATTCCTTTTTTTTGGCCTGTATTTTGTCTTTTTATGCTGGATAGCTCTGTAAAGAAAATCATCAGTAAAAGGATATGTAGAAAATAGTAAAGACTGGACGTAGCTGTAAAAGGGAAGGAAGGGTTCTAATTTCTTTTAGCGCTGAAACTGTGTGAAACACATAGAATAACATGAATTTTCCACTTGGAGGGAACTGCAAGTTCCTAAGAGCTGTAAATATATCGACTGTATGTACTGCTCCAGGGCTCCAGTGAAATACTGGCACTGTCCACCACTGAACAAGAAATAGCTGTTACAAGAGCAGGGTCGTATGCTGCGTGATGGAGATACCTCGAACGGCTCCAAGTGTGCTGGCACTGGCACTGGAAGACTTCTAGCCACAGTATCATGGATTTGCTGTGTGAGTTACATTTTCCTCATGGGCTTTCTCTAGGCAAAGACGCAGCAGGCACTCGCCTCTGGCAGCAGATTCTTGGGAACAGCAACACAGCTGTGGTTCTGCTGCCCGCTTTGCCTGTGCCAGAGCCCTGGAAAGCAAGGGCTGTTCCTGTGTGGCAGGGTGGAGTCAGACGTGCAGGGCAGCATTGTGGAGAAGGAGAAGCTGACTGTTGAAGCAGCAGCAATCACCATCTGTCGCAGATGGAGTGACACACTTCACTCAGAGAAGTAGCAAGATGTTTATTGGTATATAACAGAGCTTTAACAAAGTTTGATAGCAAATGCAACAGTGGTTTAACAAGATTCGATGGCAAGGTACGCTTAATTCTTTATTGCACCAAGGACAGGGTCAGACAAAACTGTCAGGGAGACCCTCCCATTGAGTCATTGAGGTTCAGAAAGGACCCCCTTGTGCTCTAAACTCCTTCTCAGAGGGGAGTTTAGGCGTGGCTAGATCCAGACTTAGTCTTGGACTTGGTCAATGGTTTATTTCTAAAGGATTATATGTGCACAATCAATACTTTATACCAGTTAGCTAAGATTTCAGTTTAGCATGCTATTAATCACTTACCAAGAATCTGTTGCAGCAAGGAATCTCTCAGCCTCAAGGTGTATCCTTGAGAGGCATCCCTACTCAAGGGGAGATCCCGGAGTGCAGCCCGCTGCCGTGCAGGAGCGCTCGACTGGCTCTGGGCTGTCCACTATTTACGGAGTAAGATAATCGACTCGGTCATATGGGAGTATCGACTACAGAAGTTAGGTTCTTCCACGCTTGGCTTGAGTGGGACCTTGACCAGCACCTTTAAGTGGGCACATTGTTCACAGCAGTCCCTGGCTGTTGTGTCTTTATCTGTCTCCCCTGAATCCACCTTGAGTCAGATACGGCCATCACGACCCAGATACACCCATCACAACCACCACAGGTGGTTATCACTTGAGCATTGTCACGGAAACAAAAGTTTGGGGGGTGGGGAGCAGGAAGCACACCACCACACCATCTCACTCTCTCAGTGGGTGCATGAACAAGGAGTCCAAACCCTACCGGGATGCCTAGTTCCATGCCTTTTGCTCCCCTTCTCAGGGCAGGACTGGGTGTAGGACCGGGCCAGTCCCAACCCCTCACCCTTGGGTGTGGCTACACCTGACATTGCTTGTGCTGCCTAGAAGCTTGGAGCTTGCTCAGTTTACCCTGCTGCTTATTCACAGGTGGTCTGGGTATCTCCTAACTAAGGTCAGAACAGTTTGGACACATCTGTCTCAGATTTAACAATAAACACTTGAACCATCAGGGAGCCTTCTGTCACACATCTTTTCCAGCACAAGCAGGATAAAACATTTGCTCCATACAAACATGTTTCATGCTACTCACATCAATTTCCTGCGTGTTTGTGACTTAAGATGCTAATTGTCAGAAGAAAAACAGGTGGAAAAAGCAGCTGCAATCTTGTGCAATATGCTGGTAAACGCAGCATTGCAGAGGCTGTGCTGGGCAGCTGGGCTCTCTGTTCTGTCACAGCAAAGGCATTAGAATTGCTCATCTCACTACTCTTCGCTTCAGACTCTAAAAGTGAAGCTATAAATTCAGAAAGGCAGAAGAAGGAGGTAGGCAGGCAGGTTTGGAGATGCATGCCTAAAAGGAGAGAAGGAAAACAGGGAATCAGCAGTAGCATGGACATGTTAACAAGGAGCACCTGAGAAGACCATAAAGCAATAGTTCAGAAATTATAGGAGACACAGAGGTGAACAGGATGAGTAGCTTCGTGTACTGCCACCTGAATGTGGATTCAATCCCTTTTCAGTCAGACAATGAGTAAGAGCTAAAATTTATCATTTAGCTTCATGGCACTTTTCATCCAGAGTTGAAAGAGGTGTTAAGAAGTGAATGAGCACACTGTGATATGGACAAATGAACTTAAAACATTCTTGGTAACTTTCAATTACCAACCAAAAAGGACTTAGGAAAACATTTGAACTGGCCAGGTTACTACAGTTTTTAGAATTGGAAATTATGATTTTCTACTCGTCACTGTAATTGAGCTAAAGATTTTTGTTATTGTGTGTATGTAAGTACCTGCTGAAGCAGCTGCACAAGAATGAAGTCATATTATTTGTGATTAAAGATTTTGCATGCAAATTCTGCTCTGAGCTACAAGAACATAAATTTTCAGTAATTCCAGTGAAATTTGTCATCATCTTATTGTACTCAAACTCACTTGGTTTTTTCCTTTTCTTTGATCCACATACAAAGACTTGCCTTTAATCCACTGAAGTTTTTAATGCACTGAGATCCAGCTACCTGTCTCATTGTTTGCTCTGAGTTTGCTCTCTGCTACAGATGCTCAGAACAATATGGCTGTTGGGATGTCTTTTTATTTCAAGAGATGTGGATTGATCCAAGACTAGCTGAGATTAGTTTGAAGTACAAGATCTTCCAGCTGACAGTCTATTGCTTCCTCCTCAAAACTGTGGAAGCAGAAGGACAACCTACTTTTGGTTGGAGGAAGAAGGACAGAGACAACCTACTTTTGCATTTCTTGTTCCTTTTGTGTAACAATGTTGATGACTTAGTAAACCTTCAAAGGTAAAGTCTAGAAGGATTCTGTTTCCATTCTTTTTAGGCAGCACTGGCTGAAATGTGTAATAAATCACTTGCCTGCTCTTTGCTTGCCCTGGCTGAAATATTTATGTGCCTCAGTCTCAGCTGGCATTAGTTCAAGAACCGCTGTAATCCCCTGCCTTCACTTCACCTTCTGAACTTCACACCTAATGTTGGGAAGAATCAGATGAACTGTCAGCCATTTTATACAACCCCACTCTTTATTTTACCAACCTGAAAAGTTTTCTTGTTGTTGGGGATTTGCTTGGATGAAGAGAAACAGTATGAAAAGATTCATAAACAGTAAGAATGAACCACTGTCCTCTGACTTCACACATACCCACAGGTCTCAGGATTTCCCTGAACTTTGGCATCAAAGCCAACAGCTATGGTTGAGCTAGAGCAAATCTTCTGGAAAAATAGATTTTGAAATCTTTAGTGATGGAAAATCCATTACAAGCCTTGCTAAGTTGTTCCATGTTCAGGCTTATCCTTGCTGTAAGAAAAATGGCTTTGTCCGCTCTGAATTTTTCTAGCAATTTGATCTTGTATCTTTATACACAAGGCTAAAAGCTCACAGTCTGTACTTATGCTACCTCTTCCTTCATACACTTGAGAATGGCCCTTAAGTATCAGGTGATTAAATCATCTTAAGAGTCACTGGGGTCTCCTTTGAGCACTTTCTAAATTCTCAATGCCTTTTTGAATTGTGGACATCAAGAGCCCAAGGTTCTCCAGCTCGACCAGACATCAGGGGACATACACAGAGCTCAGCCAACTTTGTTAGCCTTGTTTATTATGACTTAAGTTCAACTATAAAGATCACAGTAGCATTTTAATAAAATTTTGGCTCTTGCTGAGATGATGCCCAAGATCTCTTTAGATTCCAGGTTAGACTTCCCATCTCATACTTTGGACTGAAAACGTTCTTCACTCCTGCATGTCACCTTACTGTGAGCGTGCAGGAACATGCGAGTTTTTTGCATCAGGCTTACAAGCAAGTACTGCAATAGCTTCCTTATGGGTGTGGGGGGAACTCCCCCTGAAGAGCAGATTAGGCAAAAATATGTCAGAACAGCTTTGTTCTTGCAAATAGGGGGAAATGGAGTGACATTGAGGTCCTCACCTGTCCTGTTGACAATCTAACTACATAATTTCCTTGATTTTTTCTCCTCTTTTCAACAATGCCATAATTTGTGAGATTGGCAAAGTTCTCAGTAACACCTCCATCGTTTGTTCTGTGTCATTGTAAAATCATAGTTAAATACTGTACGGTCAAGACATGATCTCTTTGAGCCCTCATTAAAAGCCCATCAAGTTGATAAAATTTTCCCCATTTGTGGTGACATTTTCAGACCTAGGATCTAGTTAGTTTTTAATCAATTTAGAATAATACAAATTCAATACAGCTTACATTAATTTCCTAATTAAAATGTCAGGTAGCGTGAAGCTGAATACCTCTGAAAAGTCTGTAATATCAAACCCATTTCCTTTACCAGCTAAACTTTTAATTCGATTTTAATTTCACCAGATACTTTTGTTCACTGGTGATACTTACATTGTCCTCCTTTAATTCTTTAGCAACTATGACCTGTGTAAACTGTTCCACTGTTTTACCTGCAATTTGTTTAGAGCTCTGAAAGACCTCTAATTACTCCACCTGTTCCATATATGTCTAAAAATGCTGGCGTAATATTAGCTGTCTTCCACCTTAATGTTCCTAGCCTTCCAGAATCTGTTGAAGCAGTGTGCATCAGTCAGAGAGCTCCTCAGTGCTCATATTTACAGTTCTTGAGAGCAAAGTGTCAGGACCTGATGATTTCAAAATCAGTTTTTAACAAAAAAGTTAGGATTTGCTTTTTAACATCATCTTCAGTTATCGTTAAAATAGAAAATATGTTATTACCTTGCCGTACAAGTAATGTATAAATTAACTTGTTATTCCAGATACTTTTTGAAGTCTTTATTATTCACAGTTCTATCATTTTCACCTGGTACTGATACAAATAATTGTTTGAATTACTTTAATTCCTGGGATGCTTAACTCCGTTGTTACTGTTAATTCTGCCAGCCATGGATTTCTGCTCCTTTTGTTTCCATTATTACTTTTTTTCTAAAATGACTATTTCTTTCCCCCCCCCCCCTGTGTTTTATAGACTGTATTTGCATTCAGATCCCTTCTGAGTCTGTCTGTTCTCTGTTAACCAGAATAGCCCCCGTTCTCAGTTAGGTGTGGTTTCCAAAGCATCTCCTAGAATGTTTTAAGCAGTTCCTGATTATTATTGCCTTTTCTATTTTTTTTTTTTTGCTTTTTCTTGCTTTTCAGCTGATTAAGCTTTTAACTAAAAGCTATTAGAGAGCTTTGTGAGACCAGATTGTTTGGGGTTTTTTTAAATGACCAAGAACATGTCTATCTGTCTGAACTATCTCCTGGTCACACACAAATGCGATCAAGTCATGATACCTTGCACTGAAGCAATCTCTTTAATTTACTGACAGGTTTCTTTACCAGTCGAAACTGAGACTGACACATATTACTTTCATGTTAGATGCTGAAATTTTTCTGAATAAAGTATTTAGGGAACCCATCCTTTGTGAGCAGAACTTTTCACAAGAAATTATTGACCTGACAGGATACCTTTCCTCCTTTTCTGAAAGTACCTTTAAAAGTGGGTCTGTAGAGAGATTTTTTTCGCTTGGCCATTATATATATATATGTATGAGGAAGATCAGCATGTTTTTGAAATATTAAGAGTGTAGTCATCTTAACATGCTAATTTCAGTTCTTGTGGGACTTCTTCCATTTGAAAGTGATCCTAAACAGTTCCACCCACAGAAGTTTGGGACAAAATAGAAACAAAATACTTTTGTCTTTATAATGTTAAGGGATGGGCATATGGAAGTGTTAAGTTAGTCACCTGTGAACAGCTTAATTGTTCTTACCATGTTTTATCTTCATAAACCAGCCACAGTGCAGCAGTAATCCCTAAAAAGCCCTTGTATGTTGTTTTTATTTAGATGGCATGGTTATTTGTATCCTCATGTACTAAGTGGTTTCTTCATATAATTGCTGTAGAAAGGGAAATTAATGGTCACAACAGGCCAGTAACTCCCTGCCCTGCACCCCTGCCCCCCCCCCCCCCCCCGCTTTTTATTTTTCATGGACTTACAAGGTCATTAACAAATGTCTCCAAGAAAGCCCATCTTGGCATGTTTTTTGAAACTCTCTTCACTAAATCGTGTCCTCAGCCTTCCTTCTCCAGATGAAAACATGAAAAGATGTTCACAATTAATGTTGATGGCAAACATCTCCTTAATAATGTTTTATGTTAAAACACTCCCATGATTTAAACAAAGACAGTATATATGCCTTCCAGGGGAGGGGGGAAAGACATCTTCATAAAGTAGACTATTTAAAACTCAAAATATAATGAGGGGGAAAAAAACCCTCAATGATGTCTGATAGACAAGAACATTGTGCTGATAAGCACAGCTTATTTGTTCAGTGTTGGCATTAAAGAAGGATGCAGTGAGTAGAAGGGAAAATGCCATTTGTATTAGAAAACTCAATGTATTTTAATTAAAAACTTGATTTATATGGATCAGATTTATCTGTATTTTCACTATCTGGCAGAAGTAAAAAGAATCTCATAAATGTACAGTTGCTTCAAGCAATAGGGGTCAAGCAATGCATGATTTTACCATGTGTTTGCTTTAAAACAAGTTGGGTACTGACTGAATATTTTGCCTAGGGGTTCCAAGAAGAAAACCATTGCACTCCAATCCAGTCCTTGCAAATACATTAATAGCAGTTGTTTTGGAGATCGTGAAGTTATTACTACTTCATGGGACTAGTAGCAATGGTCTGTTTGGACGTCTGTGCCTTTCAAAGGGAGACGCATTCGATAATTTATGCCCTGATTTAAAGGTGACTGCAGTTCTTGGGAACTACTACCATTTTCAATAAGTTATAGATCAGGCAGTTATTGAGTAAGGACTGCAAGACTAAGCATGTGATAAATTCACTCCCCTGGGAACCACCTGGCACCAAATACTAGGCCCCACATTTAATCAAGTTATCAGAGAAGCTGAGTTACATGAAAATCTGTTTTACTGGTTATCTGTTCAGTGACTATTTGTTAGACATCCAAAATGTACAAACCTTAAAGAATATTTTTATACCTACAAACATTTTTTTAACCCACTCAATGTCTAAAATGAAATACTTTGGGATAGCGCCTTAGTCTTACAGCTTTTAGCCTTACCATAAAGGAAGAACTAGGAGAAGAAGAAGCTGTTTTGCTATGGAGGAAAATAGACCAACATTTCAAGATGTGCCACTAAAATATACCTCTAGGCATATCACTGTATGAGCTTCAGATGAGAAAATATTTATTCCTTAAGTCTTAAAGTACCTACTTATTTTCTAGAATCTCACCACATTTGCATTATAGGGATGTACAGTGGTACACATACTGTTGCCTTTTTATGATGTCTCTTCACCTTGCTCTGCTTTCCAGTCCATATTCCAGAAAAACTTCCTCATTTCTTCCACGGGGACATTTGCCCAACTATAACATGGACTTTTTTTTGTTGTTTTGTGGCTTCTGAAGTTTTGCTTCCCTCCACCACAAGACTTAAAGGCACCATATTCTGCAAACTAACACATTTAGATTCAGTGAAACCCTATGTTACTGCACACTAATGTAATAATGAGAAATGTAATTAAAGTCACTACTATAATAACATCTTATCGGAATGCACAATGAAGATAAACTTGCTTATTCCAGAGACAGAGGGCTTATTGCATAGGAAGCAGTTTGTTCTGATGGACTCTTTGATCTATAACTGCTATCTTTGTTAACTGGAGAGGTGGGGAAAGGCTTGGTATATATTGCCACATTTTCCTTCATCTGCCAAGAGAAGAATAATTAAAAATAAGGGGGGCTTCACGATCAAAGAAATGGAAAAAGTTACGCTGCCTAGTGAACAGGCTGGGGAAAAAGTTTTTAAAAAGATCTTCATTAGTAAATATTTAGAAGGCACAGATGCTGAATAAACACCTCATTTAGCTACAGACTTCAACAGAACAATTACTGTATGAAAAAATCAAAAGAGTCAGAAGAAAAATAAAACTGGGTTGGTGACAAGTATGTAAACTTTGTATAGAAATACCACAACTATGCACAAGGTATCAGGTTTTCTTCAGAAAGGGCAAGAAATTACTCTGACTCATCTCTCCATATTTTGTACACAAATGAGACTGGATGGCAACTGAAAGCCTCAGACGTTTCAGAAGTCAGTCCCTGGGAACTGGTTGAGATAGTTTCAGCATACTGGCCCTTGGCACTGCATATCTCAAATTGGGACATTCAGCTAGCTCTGGTCTTCCAAAAAAGGCACTAACAAGCACAGGGAAATAAAGAACAAAGGGAGTGATTTCTTTTTTTCTGCTTAAGGCTTGTGAAACCTAGAGCACCGCATTAATAGTTTATTCCAAATACTTAAAAACTCAGTGCATGGGTCCATGTTTGCAGAGCCCAAGTGGAAATGACTCAGCATGCCAAAAAGAAAAAGAGCAGGCTGTCCTGTTGTAATCCACATAATTAAAATATTCTGCCTAAATGCATTACATCTCCCCACACACATCAAAGGCTTGTGTTTCCTCAAACTCTCCATTTACATTTAGGGAAGCCAGAGTTCTTAAGCTGTTGTGAGAGAGAAAATGTGATGTGGTCTGGGCATCTCTGCCTTGGTGGGGATAACAAATCACAACACTCTATAAAATACCAGGTCCCAGGCAAAGATGCCTTATATATAATGTACACTGCAGCAGTGCCACTGCTTTATGTTGCCACAACAACCCTTTGCTGTGCTAAGGACTGTATGCCTGATTCAGTGTGTATGCTAGCCAGTATTGAAATGCCTGCACTAGTGCATCTAGGTCCTTCAACGATCTAGAAAACCGGCAGCCCAGCTGTGTGAGAAAACGAGGTTGCAGGTGTTAAGGAATAGTCACAGGAATTTATGTCCTAGTCAGCAGATTTTAAAGGCTTCCTGGGGGGTGATTTTTGGTTTACTTGGTTTCTGAAGGTTGTGTGAGGAAGTCCTGGGAAATGGAGAGCTGCCTGGAAGGATGGCATCTCTGAGTGAATGGGGCAAGGGCCTGCTGTGACACTACTGGTATTTAGATAGGGCTATCTTCTTCTGCAGGGTTAGATAAAAACAGTTAAGACTTTCTTCACCTGAATGCGTGAGGTATTTGCTGTCTTGCCTAGCAGCCTACAGATGGTGAAGAATGCAGGTTGAGAGCTTGCAGTTTAGGGAAATAAGGACTCAGAGATCCTGATTTGGGAAGACCAGCAGCAGCAGCTGCGGGGTTTTGGCCCAGTAATAAGAGTGATTGTGATTGCAGAGATCTTCTGAAAAAAAATGAGGATCCAGGAGTAATTCTTGTCTGGGCTGCTTGCACTACACTTAACAGGTAGTGGGGTATGTGTAGCCTCATGGGGCTTTGCTGGGAAGAGAGATGGGTAGGGAAGATGAGGGGCAGGCACTTAGTGCTTGTACTTCTTGTATGAAGACCAGGAGGCCAACTGATGTGAGCAAGGAGAATGATCAAAAGCCTTAGAAGAAAAGGTGGAAAACAAAAACCTCTATAGCCCGGTTAGCTGGGCCTAGATTGATGTGGCACAGGTCAAGGATGCTGAGAACATGAAAAGAGTGAGGATAGGGTCCAGGATGTGGTGGTGGTACCCCTCCCTCTCCAGATGTCAGGTCCGATCTTTGCCTTGGTTTAGGGGGCTGTGTTCCAGCTACCTATGTGACAGTGTCAGGAGTCTGCTAGTGGGGGCAGCCACTCCATGAGATGGAGGCTGTCGTGTGGCCTGTATTCCCCTTGGCTGAAGCAGCTTCTCCCTTTGGGTTTCTTTAATGTTATCTGGCACTTCCAGAGGTCTGGTGCCATTTACTAGGGTATTGTACCGCGTATCTCGTGAAAACAAAACTTATGACCGACTACTATAAACAACTACCACACAGTGGTTCTTTAGGGGATGAAGAAGTGAGACCATGGACTGAACATATTTTTGAAAAATTTCCTTGCTCAACTTCTTTTCTTTTCCTGTGATACTCCTAATTTTCTCTAGCAGAAGTAACTGATCATTCTGTTGCTTTTAGTCTTATGCTAATGGTTTCCCAATTAATTAGGCCTTAATGAAGAGCTGGGGAATGGATCTTATTTCTACAACATGGCTGTATAATCCCCTTCTGGTAAAGTTTTGATGGCAATTGTAACAGTTCTCCATGCCTGCCTTAGCCCCTCAGTCGAAAGCTCTTGGGCATAAGAGTAGGTGGTTGCTCACAGCGGTGTGATTCTCACAGCGTGAAGTAGGTGGCTGGGCTCTTTGTAATGGACTAGACTAGGTGCTCCCACAGTGGGGTCAGTGAAGTGTGTGTGCAGCTCCATGACGGTCTTCAGCTGATGAAGGTAGGGCTGCTATCAGTAGGGACCATCCCACTTTCCCTGGCTGTGCCTTCTTGTCCCTTCTCTCATACAGGCATTTATAATTGGGTCTCCATGGGGAGAGCTTGATGGGTAAAAAGTCCAGCTGAAAATGAAGCATGTCAAATGTGTTAGCATTCAGCTGGACAACATGCTGATGTAGGTGTGGTTGTGCACTAGTGACATGAAGGAAAGATGAGGATGACAGAATCACGGAATGGTCAGGGTTGGAAGGGACCTCTGGAGATCATCTAGTCCAACCCCCTGCTAGAGCAGGTTCATCTACTGCAGGTTGCATAGAATCGTGTCCAGGCAGGTTTTGAATGTCTCCAGGGAAGGAGATTCCACAACCTCTCTGGGCAGCCTCTTCTAGTGCTCTGTCACCCTCAAGGTAAAGTTTTTCCTCATATTCAGACAGAACTTCTTGTTTTAAGAAAATCAAGAGCACACCTTACAGCAGCAGGGGAACATTATGTAGGCTTAGTGACATGGCTGTCTCTCAACGGTATGGGGGCTCTATATGCCTCTGCATGGCACTTAGGGGTTTTGTTTTCATGCGTGTGGGAGCAAAGCCATTTGGAGTCAGCTGCTAGAAAACATGACACGTTTGAAATGTCTACTTCAAGAGGCACTTGGCTCAGGACTTCACAGGGCTCTTGCACCCCTTTGTAGGACAGTAAGCACCAGACCACCTTCTGAGGAAGGTATGAAGTAGGGACTATGTTACCACAGCAGCATAGTGGTTACAGCAAAATGGAGCAGGGAGGTTCTGGGTCCTCCTTGGCTTAAAGGAGTTTAATCTGTGGTACCTCCTTTCTGAAATAGCCACTGAGCTATGGGAAGGTCTAGCATGAGATCATTGAACTCTTGTTGAAACTGGGCCGCTGTTCAGCAAAGAGTGCAAGACTCTTGAGGGCACAGACTAAGTGGAGAGGTACACAGCCTCCTTTTTTAGAGAAATGTGTCTGAGAATGGGAAGTCTTGATTCTTGTCCATGTACTGGGAACTGCTTCACAACACTTGCCTGACAAGCCATTGACTCTGCAGCATTGGAAACAAGACCGAGGACTCCTTTCCCAAGGGGATATTTAAACTTTTCATTGGAAAAGATTTAAACTTTTCATTGGACATATTTTGTCAGCAATGATTTTATTACTCAGTGGCTATTAATCATGTGCCTTACTGTGGCACTCATATTTCAAGTCATTAGCCTTTTTATTTTCTGGCAAAAATGTAGTAGATCTGTGAGAGTGACTGTTCCCTGCTGTTGAGAAAGCCATGGCATCATAAAACTTGAGAAGCCTTGCACTAATGTAATCAATCTACTAAATGACATCTATATTTGAAATACTGTGTGCACGTATAATGCCTCACAGTAGAAAACAAAATACTGCTAGCACTACCATGTTGTGGCTCTGTTCTGGCATTTGGCGAGTTTCTTGTGTGAAACTTCTGTGCTGCAAACGCTTCTTCTACCTGAAGGTCTGTTCCCTCTGACTTAGTGTTGCTTATCAAACACAAACGGTGTGTTGCCACATAACATCTTGATATCAGGTTTGCATCTTAGCAAAATGGCAAATAAATCTTTTTTATTTAATTACGTTATCTCTCAGATATGAAAGATAATGTTTGCCACTGACTTTACATCCAGTGAATGTTTCCTATAAGTTTTTTTGCTTTGTTAAGCAAAGCCCTAGGAAATGTGAGCCAATTTATTTTGAAGCTCTTTAGCGTCTTACTGTCTACAAAGGCAACAGCCATCTTAGGTGCATTGCTCACTTTGATCTGTTCTCCTTTCTGCAAACGAAGAATTAATCTATACAGGACACAGTCCTATCTAGAAGTACTGTATGGGATCCAACTGTGAGTGAATAAAAATGCAGATTAAATTAGGGGCAAAATGTTGACAAGTCTGCAAGACAAACATGGAAAGAATGAACCTTTTGCAGACCTATGAATGTGAGTTTCCTCAGAAACTTTTAGGGTCCTTGTAAATTATTATCTAGGCACAGCTGAGAATAGCAGTCTACGTGCTTGCTGACTTTTCCTAGTTCTTAAGTATCTGACTGAGTGCAGCAGTAGCTTTATGAATGACCATTCTGCAAATATTTTCCCCAAACTTCTGGCTTGATGCATGAGTAAAAGCTCTTGCACATTGCTCAAACTTGTGCAACTATATTATACATTAGGTTTGCACTTAGTAGCAAAGATAGCGTTCTCCCCAAAGTAATCACTTTGCATAATAAAACTGCTTTAAAGTAGGGAATGTCAATGCTTGGTGTTGACTGCACACCTACAGAGCTATATGCATAATGCTTACATTAATAGAGAATATTTTAGGAGGAAAGGAGCTAAAAAGCCAGGCTACAGGGTAACTGGGGTCCTAGGTAATCAACAAAATGACTTCATACCCCCTGTGAATGTTTGCTGCTCACAGCAAGGAGCTTCTGTACTAACCTATTAAAATCTTTTGCCCTACCACTGGAAAATTTAGTAGGGGTTTTTTGAGGGTAAATAAATTATCATGCCCATCTACCAGATTAGGGCTAGACTGATGTACTGTATAATCTTGAGTAAATCAGAAGTAGCCAGGAACAGAAAGAATGCTTCATTATTTTACAACCCAGAGAAATCAGTACATGTAAAATTAGATTCCCTTAAACATGCAGGTCTGTTCAAGCCACTCCTGAAATTCCTTCATGATGGGGGAGGGTGCATGCAGCAAGAATAACCTTCCCTTGCTAGTTTCTCCAAAACTGTTTCAGTATTGGAGACAGAGCATGCACGGTTTCAGGGAATGGGGTGGGCCTTGCACTGAATTTTCCTTCCTTCCTAGTCTTCTCAGTGTAAGATGCGACCACATTCTCTCTCCTTTGAGTGACTGTTCAGGTGTAATTAATTTCTAGGGTATCTGAGCAGTGACACTGTGTTTGGAATTTTACCATGATCCTTTTCTATTGTCTGGAGGAGGCAACATCTGGAATATGAAATTAGCTCTTCCCTGGTTAGCGTGAGGCTTAGGAAGGCACTGGCAAGTATGTGAAAGACAAACATCACACATGCAGACAAAATGGTGAATAATATCCCTACTCTGCAGTATTTCTGTAGGGTGTGACAAATCACAGCATTCCTTATTCCTTGTTTACCACTTAAAGATGAATGGCTCTAGGAAGTTGTCTAGCTGTACTTATTCATTTTGGCAAATGGTCTTTCCCAGTAATTGATTTGATAAGTGAACTGAAAAGGTCCAGATATTTTTTGCAATGGGATCATTTGCACTATACGCAGATATGGGTGTGGGTATAATAATTTCAGAAGTATCATGGAAGTTGAGGCAATGCATGTAAACATGAATAGTGCGCAAAGAAGTTGCTTAAATGTAATACATTCTTATGCAGTCAATCATTCTTTATTTCTAGCTTTCCTGCAAATACTGGAATGAAATTGCTTGCTGTCCCCTTTTTGAGAATAATTGGTCCTTTTTGTAGTGCCATTGTAGTGCTCCTGCAGAAAACTGGTTATTTTTCTTCTTTTCCTGTTCTTATGAAGCATTTTATTGAGAAAATAAATTGTCAAGGATACTAAAATTAGGCATAACATCAGAAAACTTTTTTGTGAGACCAGAATTTTATTGTTCAACTGAAAAAAAGTAAAGATTTTTCTAACCTCATCTGTGCTTAGGCTCTCATTATCACAGAACCTTCTATCAGGCAGAACCTAGCCAGACTTGTAAAACTACCAAAGGAAGAGCTGACACAGTTGATTACCATTTCCAAAACTCATGACTTGGCTTAAAGACTGGAAGATGGCCATGGATATGGTTTTGGGGTTTTTTTGGTTTTTGTCAACAAGATACAAAAGTTATCAGCAGTTCTGTTGTTGAGACCTTAAATGGCATCAGACCTAGTCAGCCAAAAAGAGTTAGAAATTCCTTGTGGTTTTGACCTAGTTCCTAGTTTGACAGCAGATGATTGAGAGTATGCAGCAGGGTAGTTTATGACAGCCTGTGCAACTGAGGTTGTAATGTGGCTACAGGATGAAGCCTGTCCTTGACATAATTAGCTAAACCTTTCTCTACTCTACAAAGATAGGAAGATAAAGATTTGTCCCACATGTGGAAGGCTGCTTTCCAGAGACCATGCAAAGTGAATTTGCCAAAACTGTTTGCAGAACTCTATGATTCTTCATCATCCTGTGGTTCAAACAGCTCTTCTGATCTCCAGTCCAAAAGCTGACACTCAATATTTCCCTTTGTTTTGTAACGGGATCTTTGTACAGCTTCAGAATAACCCTAAATGAAACATTAAAACATGGCAAAAACCATGGGAATTCCAGAGTTAATGTCACCTTATTCTTAAAGAATATTGTATAGAACATGCCAGTGACAAAGGCTTGGATTCAGTCTAGATACTGAAGTTCACTCTACTAAAACAACAAATTGCTTAAAGTTCAAAGGAGGAAAGTGATCTTGGCAGCAGAATACCAAGACCCAAGGAAGGCAGAGCCTGACTGATGCAAAGGCATGCACCTGAGAGGGAGTTAAGGTCATGTAGGTAAGAAGGGTCACCTGTGGCTAAGCCACTTGGGGAGGACGTTTATCTGGTCTGCAGCTGTTCCTTGAATACTAAGTGTACATGTAGAAAGAGACTGTGAGTATGAGTAAGTTATTTATATAATTTGCTGCTTGCATGAGAGTGCTGGGAAGTGTGGTAAAGTAAATGTAGACAAAGGATAACAGCCTGTTAAGAGTGCTTACGACAATACTGTTCACTGATGGCAGGCTGTGTCCTTACAAAAGGTATGAGAATTAGGAGGCCTTGATGCAATACCTGGGAGCTGCAGGAAGTCCAAAGGGGAGTGCTCCCTGCTAGTGGGGCTTTCCTCAAGAGAACCTGGAAGCATTTCCCCTGGGCCTGGTGAACTGTTGTAATAAATCTTACTTTGCAGTTGGCCAGCACGGCCAGGTGACCCACACCCTGTGCTGCTGCAGCCTGCTTGCTGCTGTTTGCCTCAAGTAAGTCAGATTATTTCCAGTAACTGCAGTCATGAAAGAGCTACTGCTGACCTGGCTGCTGGCCTGAAATGGGCTCGACAGTTTATCGTCTGTCTTTTAAAATGTGTGTTCTACGTTTGTCAGGTATGAAGTGCTATTACCAGTGCATTCCATATCCAGCAAGAGTTAATCTCCTGTGGAAAGGGAGACATGGAGAACATTGCTTTAGGAAAAAAAGATCTACCCCTTACACTAACATGCACATACTAAGGCTCTGTGTGTGTATGTGTGTAGTATAAGAATCGGGCAGATAGACTGATTCACTGTTACCTGCCAAAGTGTACTGGTAGTTGGAAGACTGTGCCCAACAACAAGGACTGGAGAAGTTTGGGTTTTTTTCTACACCAGGAAAATATATAACTATGCAGTTAGAGCAGCTAAACAGACTGATGAACAATATAAAGAAAAATGGATTTAAAGATATCCAGAAAAAGGGAGGCTAGTTAGGTCTTTCTTTTCTGATGGATCTATTAAATGAAATAATATTCTAGCACATGCCTCTCGGCTATGATCTCACAACTATTACTTAAGCTTGGTCATATAAAAATACCATCTCTTTTCCCAGTAAGAAACAAAGGTTTGTCTGTAGCTTCTCCCCTGAGCCTAGATGACCCCTTGGGCTAGTGTGCTCAAGACTCCCTTATGTGCTGTTGGCTAACGCAATAGGCACGACATAGTAGCATCCAATTCTTAACCTCTGAATCCCTATCCCAAAGAGGTAGATAACTTACGGTTCAGCTGGCAGGGTGCAGCCTTCAGCAATGCTGCAACACTACTTTAATTTGTGCCCCTTGAGCTCTAACAGACATGCCACTGCATCCCTAAGAAACATACACGGATCGTAAATAAGGTTAGATGTTATTTTAAGTAATAAACACTGAGATACAGAAACTTCATTGCAGCCTTTTGTCCTTGCCTGTCTCTTCATTTCGACTATTTTTAGTTTGCAGTCAGCATTATGACTGTGAACTCAAGGAACACTTGGACAATAGGTGCGTAAATAATTATGTATAGGTCTCCAGAGCCTTAAAACATTAGCAGCGGACTCAAGTTAAATACTGGCTGGGACTATTCAGTGGCTTGGGAGATTTGCTGTGCTTATACATATGAAAACAATTTCATTTCCCATGGTGAAAAACTAGCTTGCACTCCTCTTTGGTGTTGGTGGTGGAAGGCTTTGCACAGAAGCTTTGAGAGTTGTAAATTGATGCACTGAACACTATTCTGCAGAATGAACTAGAGCTGTCTTCTGTGTTTGGCTGCTTATACTTCACAGGAGTGATCTCTGAGTACTTTACATAGATCGAAACTGATTAAAGCTGTGTTGTTACTCATTTAAGAGTTACCCTGCTTTGTGATAATGCTGCAGTGTCACTGAAATCAGTTCAGGATATTAACTGCTAGAGTCATCACAGAAAACATACTGCACATCAGTAGGACAGGCCTGAAAGTAAAAAGAGAGAATTTTTAACTGTTTTTTTCCAATCCATATTTAAAATGTGAGTAAAAAAATGGCTTGTAAAGATAAAAGCTAAGTGTGTATCAGGGGATTTTGCTTTGTTATTGCTTTGGGTTGTGATAAAAATGGTAACAATGAAGAAAATTTGTGTAACCTACTGAACCTTTTCCAGTTACTTGGGTTTTTGCATGTGTTTTTCAAAGAAAACTCTTTGATATTAAGTAGCCTATTGAAAAAGTATCTTACGAAGTGTTAGTAAAGTGGTGCAGAAAAGTAATTTTATATGCAGAAATATCTTTTTTTTTTTTTTAAATGGAAATCTATATTTATGAAAGCACTAACTACACAGGCATTGATGGTGCTAAGGATGTTGCAGAATTACCGTGTAGATTTTCTCTATTTGTTTTTATTTCCTTTGCAAAGTCTGTGAGATTACTTTGTTTTGATGTGTCTTTGGAGGGCTCGGTCATGGAGGACAGTGAGTAATCTAGAAGACTTACACATCTCCATGGGTCACCTCTGCAATAGTAAAGGTTGAGATTCCACTGAAATACAAATGAGGAGACCTTCTGTAGCTTTGCAAGTGTATAAAGAGAAGAGTCAAGACAAGTTAGGCAGAGCTTTGGTTTGAATGACAGGCTTTGTGATCGGGGAACTTGCCTACATACGCTCAGAGGAAGCTGGTTCTCTACACATGCTCTGCAATTAGTAGGACTGAATCAAATGTGACTCAATCAGCCTTTCTTCTGGTAGGAATGCCCAGGAAATGTTCCATCCAAGCTTTCCATTCTGTCTTGTGGCACTCCATAAAATCAAGCAGGGGCTCTGGAATACATCCAAGAGATGGAGCCAGACTTTCTTGCTGGAGCTCTGTAATTAAAGGCCTCATTTTGGGAGACAAACAAGACCTCAGGTCTTGTCTAGGCTTAAAAAAGGAAGAATTTAAATTCACATTTCCTACCTTACAGAATTGTCTTAGCCTCCAGATGACAAGTCATTCTTTAAGCTTGTGGTGAGTGCACAGCTGTCAAAAGGGGAAGTCCTTTTGCTGCTGCACCCTGTGCCTGCTGAACCACGCAGTGAGTCATTTCACATCATTGAAATGGCAGGAAACTATCTCAGAAGAAAGGAAAAAACCCAAACAAGTGGAAGATGGCATCCTGTCACTCTGGTGAGCTGAACTGGCCTGAGGGAGACCCCACGCAGCTCCAGAACAGGTGTAGAGGGAGCAGGAACACTCCTTATGGCTTCATGCAATTAAACTGGCACAGCTGCTTCTGAAATGGTACCTAGGAGAATCTTCCACTGATTCTGGGATTGCCGTGCAACAGTTGAGATATGCTGGGCCTGAAGGAACACAGAGGAAAGTAGTGTTCTCAAGAAACCTATCACTGGATATGCTAAGTACAGTAAATAACAGACAGTAAATATCCAGAAGAGAAGGGCTGGAACCCAGGTCTTCCTCACCCTCAGGTAAGTGCCATGATAAATAAGGCAGTTATCTTTCACTATTGGGCTTTATGCACATCAGTGCACAGTGGAACAGCTTAATAGAAAGCAGTTAGAGAACACCCCATGGCACATACGGGTTTGATCTCCCTCCAGTGTGGGAATCTGCTCTTGGTCCCCCATTCTGGGGAGATTTGAATTGGTAGGCTAGTAAGCACGCTCCTGTTCTGCTAAGGGGAAGCTTAGATCTGTTTTCTGGAAGGCTTCTACTCCTGGTTCTGGGTTGTGCAATGAGCAGACAGAGATCTCCCCGCATGCTGAACAGGCTGACATTAGGCAACTCTGACTAAAGCCAGCAGGTTGGCCTGGGACGTGTAGAATTTCATGCAGGTAAAAGGTGCCTCGTTCAGGATTCTGAAGTCCAATAGCCTTAAACGTAAGCACTTGGGAACCTGATGCTTAACTTCTGAAGTCACATACTGGGTCTGGTCCAAAACCTCTGTCACCTGATGTGATCTTCATGGGAAAATCAAGATACGTGATTCCAAACTTCCCATTAGTTTGGATAGCCATACAGAAAAATAATGGTAATAAATTAAATAAACCTGGAAATAAACTAAACTGAGTAACTAAAAAGTATCTACAAATTTATGTATTTAACAAGAACAGCTAACTCTTCCTTATAAGGTAAAATCTTGGGGAAGACCAGGATGTGAATGACTGTTAGGATATATATTTCATACAAAGACAGGACATCTCCGATCTCTAACAGCTAAAGACTTCTGTTAGTTGTGTTCTTGACTTTTAAAGGATCTGATTTCTGGCAATTCTAAATGAGTTATGTTTCCCATCACTGCCTCTGACATTTCTATAAAACCAACTATAAAAAAACCCAGAGGCTGCTGTTTATGTAATTAATACTATAATTTGGGGTCTTTGCCATGTGGTCATCTCTTATTAAAGTAATTCATAGCCATAGCATATAGCTGCTTTTTATCCTTCACATTCACTTAATAGTTTTCAGGGCATTCTTGTCATTGTGCTTCCTTTTCTCTGCATTGAGTAAAAGTTTGGATTAAATAAATGCTGACCTACATACTGATATAGGGCTCAAGACACAAGTGGATTTAAGACCTCTGACCCAAAACTGAAATCTGTTGGTGTTCAAAACCTTCCGTCTTCTGTGACCTGACATGAAGATATGTAAAAGCCACAGCTTTGAAGTTTCTCAGGTGTACTAAATTCCACTAGGGACAGGTTCTTATGCACTTTAGCCCTGACAGTGAAAAGCCACTCTTTGCTAATCTTTTATTTCCTCCTTGTTGGGGTCCACAAAGAAGGTGCACGTTTGCTTCAAGTGTGTGATGTTTACATGCACCTGCCCCACACACATTTAGAGGGATGCTGGTAACTCTCTGTGAGCAAAATCCTTAAACCAAGCATGTGTCTAACCTGTTACAGCATGTGCCTGGTGGAGTCCTGGTCTCCTGTGACAGCCTGTGTGTCTTGTATTTCATAACCTGAAAATACTAGGAGTTGAATATGCCACCCAGAAGATTTCTGATCACTACATGAGTGACAGAAAGCAAAGATAAGCATCTTTCTCAGCTACAGTAAGAAGCCTCCTTTGCTGCCTCTGCTTCAAAGAAAGCTTGAAGCAGTGGGTTCAGCAAGTGCAGGTATCTGTTCCAGATCCAAGATCACTCCACACAAAGAAAAACAGTTCCCTGAAAAGCAACCAATAATGCTTCAACCCCAGAACACGCTATGGTAGACTTGGAACTCAATTTTTTTAACTCTGAACTGCTGAAAGATAGGGATAGTGCCATGTCTGCATCACTGAACTGTCCAAATGTCCCTTTAAGTGATTTGCAGAAGTTTGGGAATTCACTGAAAAAGGAGTCCTGGGTTCCAGCCCAGCCTCTGAATATCACTATATCCTCAGTCCCAATTTGTTTTAGATAATTTCTGTCCTAACCTTATTCTTGTGGAGGACTCGGTTTAGCAAGCCCCTTCAGCTTCCCTTTCCTCCATTAGCAATATTCCCTTTTCTCCATCCTTAACTGAACTGTCTCCTTCCCTTGTCCCAGTGTCTGCTGACTCCATTGCTGTTCCACCCCCATTCCTCATGCAGTCTCAGTACTTCCCATCTTCCATTTCACTCTCTGGCTTTCAATCTCAGCTCCAGATCAGTTGTCTTTTCAGTTTCTCCCTTCCCCTTCTGTCCCAGTTTACTCCCTTTTTTTTTTTTTTCATCCCAGTTCAGCTTTTATCCCCACTGCAACGGAACACGTCAGGCTACACCTATACAAGTAAACTACACTATGCCAGGTGACCCGCTGCTGTCTTCCTGCTGTCAAAATATTTTTGGGCACAGTGTGGCAGTCAGTGCAGGTCAAGGACTATCTCCAACAGACAGTTTAGATGTAGTAAGCCTGGCCTGAAAGGCAGCTGAGAAGGGAGATGTAGGCATACAGATGTGACCAGTGCCATGTCTATCAACCTCAGAGCCAGAGAGCAGGCTCTGGACTATGAAGACATGTAGTGACCTTTACCCGTGGCTCAAATCCACTGAAAACATGAGAATCCCTGCCAACAAGTTCTAGGATTCAACCCCACAAAGCTCGAAGATGGTAAATGTAGCCTTACTTCTGCATCTCTGAGGTAGAAGATATCAAGTATTTTGTTGGACTGACATATGTACAGCTGCTAAAGGAGACTGCTCAATAAGGAGAGATTAGTGGACAGTTCATCTGCAAAGTTTTGAAAAAACTTTATAGAAAATGCACAGATTAATTAAAACAAAATCATATATTTACCACCACCACCCCTTGCAAGCTCTAGCATCCAATTCAAAAGCAGAAGTTTTTTAAAGATGTCACCGAATGTTCACTTATCATGCAGAAAATAATGCATGACCTAAGCCTCATCATTTGAAAAAGATGAACTATTTTGGTTAAAATTTCAAATAAGCTCAATTTTAAGGTAAGACATGAGGAAAAGTTTAGGAATCTGCTTTTGAAAACTGGTTGACAACTTTACTTATAGGCAGAGCTATCATTGTCCACGTTTAATCAGGGAAATTCACTTTACAAAAACTGAGAAGCTGGTATTTTATGCTAGCAATGGTAATGAGAAGTCATGTGACTGATTCTGCAGAAGTGATAGAGATGTATGTGGACTAGGCAAGAGAATAAAGCCTGCAAAATAAAACTGAAGATACTTTTTGAGAAACTTTTTGAGAATTTATTTCAACACTTCAATTGATAGAAAACTGAGGTAACCCTAACAGGAGAAAAACGCGACTCAATATTGCAGAAGGAATAAGAAAAATTACAGTGAAATCATATGTGAAAGTACAACCATGTACCATTCATTCTTTATATCTGTTCAAATTTGTACCTGTTTCCAAAAGAAAGATTGGCTTAGTTTGTTGGCAACCCACAACTGTTTTGAAAGCGCTGTTGAAACTTGTGTACTGTAACAGAGTATGCCATTACTAAGAAAGACTGAAGACTCCTCTCTCTCTCCCTGGTGTCATTTGAAGCATGACAATGTCAGATTGGCATTGCTAATGCACAGGCCCCCAATATACATTGGGTCTCATTTTTATATGCTCTGAATTAGCTTTCCATACCTTTTTCACTACAGATCGGTAATTTCCAGCCTTGAGCATGCAGTATTAATTAGCATGTATGAAGCAAACGTATTTATAAACCACATTTTAAAATGAAATGTTCTTTCTTTTGGACCTTCTACAGTCTGGAGATGATTTGCAGTTTGATCTCAGACAACTATTTCAGCTTCAGACAAAAACATTTGGAATGTCAAGAGACTACTGAAAGTTCTTAGAACACCCTTATGAACATTACTGTTGTAACTCAGCAAAACCCATTACTGTTTCCCATAACACTAAATCTAAACATGCATTAGCGTGAACCACGATGGATAATTCCAAGCTGCAATATGGCCACATATTCCAGACACAGCATACACAAATGGTTGTGATCATTCACAACACAATATTGCACAATGCAGAACAGAGTGCCTCCTTTTAATATGTCTAAGGAAATTCCAAAGGTATGATGAGACAAAAGCAGATAAATTTATTTGAGTGTATTTGTAAGACGTGTTAAAGCTACTATTTAATGAAATAAAAACCTGATCACCAGGTAAGAAAACCTTTTTGGAAATGCTTTCTCTTTTCAAAGCATTGTACAAATACCCTGCTGACAATCTTATAAAACATACATACTGCAAAAATGAAACATACAACAGGAGCAATGAAGAATTACCTCAGCTTTCATCACTTCACTTGATAGAAACTGTTCTTGTGTTCCATTAAGTACAATAATATATTTGGAAAATGTAAATAACCTAATTACATTTTCTTGTTTCAATCTGCCAGGCACCAGTCATATATCGCAGTCGTATAAAAAGAAGATCCCTGCCCATCTGCAGCCAGCTCCAAAAAGGAACTAACTTAGAACCTGTGATTAATGAAGAAGAAAATCAGAAGGACATTGTTAGAAAAAATGAGCATTGGCGAGACACACATTTAAGCAGTCATGAACCTCTGCATTCTCAGCACATTCAGCCCCACAACCTAGAGCTTAACATTAATAAAAATCTATATGGTGAAAGTTACTGCTTTATAGTAATTACATTATAGCATAGGTGTGCAAACAGCACAGTACTTCCACGTATGTCACAAGATGCAGATGAAGATGATGTCTTCTCTGTGACAAGGTTCTGATCAGGTAAATTGGAACCTGAACACCAATACTTAAGCAAATGATTTCTTAAGACTTTGGAGAAGACCACCGCATTCATCTTACAGCAGCGATATGGATGTGCCAATCTTCAGACAAGGTAAGGAGCTCACACTATGAAACCAAGTCCCCTTCCACCTCTGCTAACATTTGTGTTAGGTACAATGTACGTGTGGAACTGCTTTGAAAAAAACCCCACATTTATTTTCTAGTAAAGCTGGCTTACGATGTTCTCTACTTGCACCCTTCATCACCATTGCAGTTCACTATACTTTCTCTTGTCCAGGGATTGTTTTGAGGAGAAGAGATTCAGATTTAAAAAAAAGAAAAAAACATGAAAGGGAAAAAAAGAAGGAGCTGCATTTGATGCGAGAGGAAGGAAATGAGCAGAAGCAAGCAGTACCACTTAAGCTGGCTTTACCATGAAGAAATATGTAAGGAGCTATACTTCCCAGTAACCCAGTAACAGAGACCTCCCTACAGGTCTGAAGGAACATCACATCTGAAGATGAGAGGCTGTCTTAGAGGAGGCCTTAATAGGTGGGCTGAGAATTTTTGAAGGCGAGACACAGTGAAATGGAGTTGAATCAATAAACAACGGTCAGACTTATTTCACAGTATTTTACAATTGCAAGATTTTTATTAACACGTTACAGCAAGAGGGCATGCCAAAGTAGTGCTTTGCCCTATAACTACCTACTTTTGTTTCCAGTGGGGGTGCAGAGTTTCCCTCGCTTGCTAACCCTTCACTTACTCTTCCTGTACTATGCCATGGCAGAAGGCTGGCAAGGATATGAAATTCAAAATTTGTATGGAAAGAAGGCTGTGTGTTATCAAAATTGGGTAAAATATCCAAGGGTCTTCCCATATTTTATTCTGGATTGACACATAAGGAATCTTGCAAGAATATAAACAATTTCCCCACCTTCAATTTCGGTCCAGTTGACAGCAACTTCTGCTATAGGTATTCTCAAGTGCTGAGCTATATAAAGAAGTTCCACATCAAAGGCCCTGAAGAAGAACAGGAAAGAGCAAATACAGTCACACTTACTTCCAGAAGAAAGATGGTGGCACTGTCAATTAAATCCCTGGCCTGATTTAAGGAGGTCGGTGTTCAGTTACGAAGTTGATACCAATGGTCTACAGGTCAGATGCACATGAAAGGGAAATCAGTTTCCCTGACTGACTGGCTTAGGACATAGCCAATAAACAGACGACAATACTTCACTGCGCCTGTTTTTGAAGGTATAGGTCATGCTGTGTTCTGACCACTGCTCACTTTTCATTCTGCCACAATCATGATTTAAATATTTTTATAAACCAAGCAGTCAAACATGCAGTGTCAGTCTACATCTCTAGTAGTTTCACCAAAGGGGACAACTCCCTGCTGTGGCTTTACACTGATCTCATGGTTTCTCCTTGTACTTTCCAAGTCAAGAATAAAGGCAGCAGCACAAAAGTGAGAAATAATTTATGTTACTGTGCATAACAGAACCTGAACAGCAGTCGTACTTTACCCAGTGACCATTTAATGTACAATACAAAAACCCTCTTAAGAGACCTGTCTTTTTTGCTGGCACAATTGTTTGGAGGTTGTGCAGCGAAATGAATCGGGTAAGTGATCCTGCTCTAAGTCAGCTGCTCCTCCCTGCCCAGTTTGTCTAAAATACATTTTAATACTCTCGGTTGTCCGCACAGAGAATTGTTTGCGTGTTTCATTCTTGCAAATGCATGCTCAGGTGGTCCTTCTGGATCTGAGATATTGAGGCTTCTGATACTAGAAAAGTGTTTTGGCAACTACAGCTTGTAATGCTCATGTAAAAATTGGTATATGAAACTACCAGTAGCTGCTATTGACAAGGGTGAATGTAAATCACAGTTATGAAGATTCTGGTGATTTTGGTTAGATTTCTTAGATTTATTGATTGTTGGGTCTTCCCTCCCACCTTTGTAGTCTTCAAATGCCAGTAGGGGTGTTCTTGTTCCTTAAACGAGTTCTAGTAATTGGAATTTAAATTAAAGAGCCCTCCCCTCACCCCCCAATAAAAAGCTTTTTTTAAAATACTAGCCTGTATTGGAGAAAAATGTCAATGGCCATCCACATCTGATTTCTACTAGACTCAATACATATTCAAACACAGATTACTTTTCTTTTCCCCAGGGAACTAAACCTTGACGGTTAAGGAACCAGAAACGTTTTAGCCAAGCTGTTGGTAAGGTTTCCAGTGTGAAGTCACTGGAACAGATGTTCCAAACCTGCTTACATAGGTCTTGAAAATGCAGCTGCAAGGCAGTCAAGTACAATTCAACACTAGTCTGCATTTTCTCTCAATAACTTCCTAAGTTTAAAATCTCCTTAAATTCTCATTGCTAAGTCCAAGACAATTTTCTTTTGAAAATTTTTTAAAAAATATAATCTTTTGCCACTGCAGAAAATGTATGCAATAAAAAAATAACATTATTCGTTCACGCTTCAAGGGTTGCTTGAATTCAAGTCATTGGTAATCCCATTTAACACTACGGAAAGGGTAGAAAGGGACAGACAGGTGAGCAAGAGCAGGCAAAAAGACACTTTAACAGGTAGCTTGGCAATTTTAGATGTTATTTCCTTCTGGTTCAGGCCACCCACTCCTTTTAAGCAGCGCAGTGCAGTTCTCCAAAACTATTAATGCATGGAACAACAGAAGGCACTTTGAAATGCGCGCTTAGGTATGACATACATGTAGGTTCCCACTGAAGTACAAACAACAGCACACTGGCTCGCTGGCAAAATCGTTACCAAACATGCATCAACCTGAACTCACACTGTACGTGTATGTTACGGGAGAGCTACTGATATCACCCTGGACAGCATTAAAACATGCAAGGGCAGCATAAACAGAGGTTATCTGCAGAGACTACAGTTATTGTGTATAGAGAATTTAGAACCGCTTTGTAAATTTGATTTTGATTAGGACAAAGGCCTTTTAATTGTCACAAAAAAAAGTTACAGGAATAAATGGGTTTCTTTTACCTCAGTGAACTGAATCTGCTCCAAGCAGCCTTGCCATTTCCAGTTTTCTTTAAATGAGAGTTGAATATTATTTTATTAATTATGCCATGGTGTCTTCTCTTGAAGTTGTATTATTAAATTTTTTGCTGACATTTTACATTTGTATGCCAAAACCCCCATGTATTCACCTTTGAATGTTTATGAGTCATGTGTATTAAGATTAAATCTAATTTTGTAATACTTATTCCTTAACGGGCTAAAAATCTTAAGAGACAGATTGATGAATTATACTATATAAACTGCTCTAAAACTATTACTACATAAAGTATTAGCTTAGTGAACTATCATTTGCAACAATTCCTATGGACAACCGATTATTGGAATGTCAGTATATGCATCACGCAGTATAATAATGTTAAATAGTTTGGTGAACTACAGTGCTCTAAGGATTAAAAACACAGGAATTAATCGGGTTGAACACTGTTACATGTGGTTGCCTTTTGGATAACAGTGAAAGAATCCTGAAATTAAAAAAACACTATTTGAAGCTGAAAGGAGAATGACTTCCTTAGTATACCACTGGGATAGCTTTTTTCTTCCCCAGTTCCCCACCACCTTTCAGTACACCTCGCAGGCATACTAGAGTAGTTAACTGGGGAATACAGACCGCAGTGTGTTCAATACACTGACAGTATTACACTCATTCTGCAGAACACCAGATCCAGATGGTACAGAAGAACCATACAGAAGTTTCCATAGTCAGGATTTAAACATGGGTATGTTAGGTGCAGGCTGCCCTAGAGGAGATCAAAGCAACACTGGTGGATGAATTGGTAAGTGCAATACACGTGTTTTGACATGAAGCCATTTGTGACTAGTTAACATGTGACAGAACTGTTCTTAGAAATAGCTGGGTATTATTCACACTGTGTACTTCACCGGATCCTGCTGCAGACAGTGAAAGTAGATGCTTTCGGGTGGTGAGAAGCAGCTCAGAATACCTATAGTTTGGCTCCAGCCTGAATGAATTCAGGCTCCAATCTAAGTACCCACAGTTAGACACCCAAAAATACATCAGCAACTTCCCCACCCATTTCTAATAGTGGCTCCATTACATATTATATAACACAAACAATGTTATATGAAAGAAAAAGAAAAGAACATCGCCATGTGATTGTGTTTACGTTAAAGAGTACTTTTGGTTAAGTTACAATTTAAGATGATGCTGGCTAAAATTCAGTTGAACACCTAGTTGGTAGGTATTTAATTGAATTCAACTGTTTTAAACTGAACTCTTAAAATGCTTCAGCTTGTGAAATACATATCCCGCACAATTATTCTGTATTTTCAAATTGCACTAGGACTCTTTGAGTTTTATTCTCATCCAGTATCATGTTTCAAATCTCAAAATCAGGCCTTCTGTTTTAACTGGAATTTATGACTTTTCTACCCAAGATACATGTTCCAGCAAACTCTTAATGGGCAGAGAAAACTTTCAATGGTCAAAGAGGTCTAAGAATGATGCCAAGAGGGTTGGACTGCCACTGCTGCTCTAGCTGTACTGTGGCTTTTGAAAGTCCACACACATCTGCCAGGAGTGGGACTTTTCACAAACTAAACCAGACATAGTTATAACAGCAAAATATTTTTGCGTTGATTAGACTTTCATAAACAATTCTACTTGTCATGCACATAACCAGGAAAAACCAATTCATTCCACTGCTTGTGTTGGTCTACAATGCAAAAGAAGTGGAAGAAAATCCCTATAGTAATATGAACGCTTATTTTTCTGTTATTTTTATATAGAGACTCAGATCTACAGTTCAGTGGCAAACTGGAGAAACAACCTTTTTTTTTTATATTAAGCCTTTGAATTTTAAATGTGAAATAGCATGGCTTGTTCAGTGCACAAGGCAATTTTTATAGACAACAGTAACAGCAACAATTTGATCTAATCAGTGATCTGCTGAGTTGCATAGTATCATAAATTGCCACTTTACAAAAGTATGTCAATCAAACCAGGACTACAACTATGTTCTGAATTTTCTCTCATTTTATCACTATTCCAGGTAGGACAGTAACAGCTGCTATGTCTAGTTCTCCTAGGTAAGGAGACTAAGACATTTTCTGGTTGAAGGAAAATTTATGGGTTTTTTTGTAGTCAGAAGAGATCAATGGCCAAATTTAGGATAGGAAAATTCTGCCAGGGAAAGCATTTAATTTTCCAGTTTTCCTCCTATGCATTAAAATTTAACACAAACAGTTACATTTCTCAGGTCAAGACTGTAGATGCAGAACTAGAGCTTCTTTTGGAGCCTGAAAGTGAGTAATTCCAACTGTCTCTATTATGTTTTTAAAATATCCCTTTTAATTTTCTTTCAAGTTTTAATTTAAAAAATGTGCTCCATCCATTTCAGAAAAATAGATTAGTGGTGTAATCAGATTCAGAACCTAAAATGCAAAGCATATGCTCCCTGTTCAAAAGGTTGCTCTCATTTCAAACTAATGTCAAAACTTCAGTATTTAGAAAGTAAATTTCAAGAATGTTTGGTTTGTATTCATATATACGCAGCCAGCTCTCCAAAGGACAGTTAAATAAAAAAGACAATGAGAACACTCACAAAAAAAACCAACCTAGTTTAGGAAGTAAGCATTATTTCTTAATATTAAAAATGTATAAACAGTTTCCAGTATCCATTAATTTTCAAAATGCTTTCTAAACTTTAGGGGTAGTTTAACAAAATATTCTAGGAAATATCTTGGTCTCTCTTTAAAGTGTTACACTATCCTTATCACCACAATGATAAAACACTGTTTTACTTGTATATTCAGTTTGCTTTTAAGATTTCTTAAATATAAGCATGTATAAATCAAACTCAGCACAGCAAGAAAAAAAACTGTTGTCTATTTTCTGGTATTTTTAACATTGAAGAGGTGATACTCAATTCAATGTCCACTGGAATAGAAGAAAGCAGCAAAAAGCGAAGGAGGACTAAGCGATCAGTTTTTAGTTCTTAATGCAGCTGACGCTGGGTTACTTCCTTATGATTAAACTAATACTGGAACTCTAAAAAACGCACATAAGATTGTATAAAGGAAGATCTTGATGCTCTCCCCTTCTTTTTCCCATGAAAGGTGAATATGGAAACACAAGACTCCCTTTTATTGGTAGTGGTGGTGAAACACTGAAAACACCATATGCATTAATTTTTGGTGTCTCTGACGGCTATTTAAGTACAGAAACTTAAAAATCTTTGAGCCTGTCCAGCCTAGCAGCAGGAGAGCTATGTTGTTTACATTGACATATTGATTACCAGAGTGTAAGCTGTTCAGCTTCCAAGAAAGAGACTCTGTTCCTAGTGCTCCTTTACTGAGGTATGTTATCAGCCTGCTGAGAGACACAGAAATAAAATCTGTATTATTTCTTGAGTGTATACGGCTCTACCTTTTAGAGCAGTATTGATAACATCCAGCACTTCAGGGCAGTCTCCTGCTGCACAGTGCTAACTCAGCACTCGTGTTCTCTTGAATGCAAAGGAACTACTGGATTCCTTTATCCAAAGCGAAGAACTCTCTGGTCTGTTTTGTCTACACAAACAACTGGCGTTGCCTACACAGCCCAGAAACCCATCTGCCTTTGATGCAAAATTGCTTCAATAGTTTTTATTCTAACTCACCACTTTCAGGATTTACTGCATAGTTTATTCTTTTTACGCAGCTGCGGCACCAGCAACCTAACACATTGTTTTTCCTACAAATTACTATACTATGAGTCAAATTTACCCCGCTGAACTTCAGTCATCTACAGCAGAGATAACACCTTCTGTACAAATCGCCCGGAGTCCCTTTATAGTCAAGGGCAGGAAACAGGCATTTGTTGGCTGCACTTCATCTGGCGTTTTTTAGAGGCTTATATTAGGATGAAGTTAATTATACTCTAAAATCGTCCCTTCTATTGGTCTAAGAAGGGATGCTAGGTGACAAGTAGACGCACTCTATAGAAGCAATGGAGCAAATCCTGTCCATCGTGCATGTGTACTTATATTCTAACCAAGCAGTAAGCTTAATATTTCAGGGCAGGAATTATTAGATAGCCCATTTTGTAGTAGTTTTATATTAGTATCATGAGGAAAGAGCTTGTGTATTAATGTTTAGTCTAAATATTTATTATGCCTTCACCTAAGAATTCACTTAACACAGAAATACCTCAAAAAATCTGAGCCTGACAGAACTTGCGCAGACAGGACAGATGAGGCTCCTGCAAAAACCAAATCACGTTCATTCTCTTCAACAGCTTACCACATGCTCCCAGTTCAGCAGCTGGGGAGCCCTAGAAGGTTCAATGGCTAGGGTGCTGGCTCTCAGACAGCTTTTATCCTAATAAATCCTGCTTGTTTGTTGAATATTCTCCAGCATTCTCCTCCATTATTACCTGAATATCTGAGCACTGACCATACTGAACTGAACTGAATTCTTCTTTCAATACCTAACAGACCTGCACTTCTTCAATGGGATCTTAAGATTCAGAAAACATCAAATAATTTCTTCAGATGTCAAATACCCCCAGTGTAGTGATGCAGAGGTGGTAATAAACCCAGATTTCACAGCCTTTTGTCCAATACCAAGATAGTGGTTTCTCTGCAACCCCTTGCTTATGGTGTCCATATGAATGAGTTCTGTTACCTGGTTAGGGACTCCCCATTGTTCCAAGTCAACAGAAATAGGATACTGACTACTATTTCCTCCTCTTATTTCTTCATAGTAATGATTTGTACAGAACATCCATGACCAATGTCTAATCAGTTTTTATTTTCCTTTTAACACACATTTACATTATGCAATGGAAAGACATCAGGGGCCAGTTCTGTTTAAAATAAGACGTTTCCATTAGTGGGCTATTTCAGATTCTTAAATTATTACATACAATGGAAGCCAATGTAAGGTTCTATGATGTTTGATATCCCTATACAATTTCCAACTGCAGCTGTCTGTACAAGGCAGATATTTCACTTATAACTACTGTTTCCGTTAATACACCCGCCTTCCCTGCACACTTATACCTCCCCATCTCCCAATTTATTTCCAGATCTTGTAAATATTCACTGGGAAGGGGACAGTACTTTGTTTTGTGCACTGACATGTTATCTTCCAGTTACATATGCTGAATAGCTAGCTGTGAAGTTGATAAGTAACTTTTGAGTCCTTACTGTAGTTTTTTCTTCAGCAGTGACAATAATCTGAGTTTCTCTCCTCTATGGGGGCTTCAGTTCCTACAAAACTTGCCAAAGCTTTCAGTCTTGAAGTCTCTACTCTTCTGTCAAATTTGTTTAAATTAGCCAATAAGTATGAAAATAAAGGCAGGAAAGCACAGAGACTGCTGAAGGACAGATGAGGATAAAAATAGGCCATATATTGCCTGTTTTGGCAGAAAATTAAACCAAACTAAAAAACCCGTATTGTTGTGTTAGGCACATCTGTGACTTGGAAGTATCTGAAGAGCTGTTTATTGGAAGAATTTGAAATGAATTTTCTTGGCAAACAAAACAGATGTTCTTCATCACTAACCAGTACATTTCAGATAAATAAGAAAACATTCAGGGGATTAGTTTGTGAATTAATGTAAGTAAAAGAGCAAGAATAGAATTTATATTTTTATATATGCAATTTTATAGCAGCACATACAAACACAATGAATTTACACACCAAGACATGAAGATCTGGTGTGTTCCACACCAGCAATATAATTACTATAAAATAAGTTAGCAATATCCCTTTTTTGCTGCCTCTCTTCCTGGGTAATGGGGTACAGCACAATTATTTTTACTTCTTTGTTGCTAGAGAATCTGAGTGGCAGAAGAAAGCTTGTTAAGACTTTTTTCATAAAAAAATGAACACTTGATATGTCTAACCAGTAAGTACAATTATAACCAAAATCTTCAGTTTAAACCAGAATAAGATTGAACACTGCATTTTTACAGATTAAAGTGATTATCCTCATTAATTTCTTCCAGTATTTCTTAATGAAGTAATTTATAAAGTGAAGTTAAATAAGGTAATTTTGAGGTGCGTACTTCTGGGCCTCACATATGTGTTTAACCATGTATTTAGAAAACCCTTGTATATGAAATTTACAGAATTTTATAGATCAAGTTTGGTTTTGGAGGTAGCAGCACAAATCATACTTCTGGCTCAGCCACAGGTTTTTTTAGGGCAATAAGTAAACCACTCAGCTAGGAAAGTGATTTTCCAAATGCTGACTGCTCATAATTCCAGATTCAGTTCAACAGTAGCTCTACGTTCCTCACCAGTTCTGTGTGCCCAAACACTACTTTTGCCACCCCATTTTGGAGGAGCAAATACAGCTCAACTATCACTGCCAAAGCTCAACCTAAAACTAGATGTATTGGAATTGACTAGGACTGTAGCGTTACACACATTTTTGTACAGGAACATTGTTCAGTAATTCCGTCCCCTGTCAGCAAGCAGTAGCCCATGAGAGATTTTCTTGGATGAAGACAATAGTTAGAAAATATTTTATTATACTTGATTAAGTCATCCTTTTTAGCAGTACTTGTAGTGTAAGAAATTTAAAAAGATCACGGTATGTGTGTGGAAAAAGTGTTTCAGTTCCGTAACTGTAGTCATGACTGTATTACTCTCATAAGGGAACTGTTCTAGCTAAATTACAACGAAAGACAGCTCTAAAGTAATTCAAAAACTATGCATTATTTTCTACTGTCTTAAATTAATGACATATATCAGTAGTCCTCATGAAATATTCTAGCAAGAAAATAAGCAAAGAGTATGCACTTCTTTCCACTTTTAGCCATCAGCAAATACAAACATCTTATCAGATAAGGATTTTAGGTAAAATGTTTTGGCTAAGCAGCACTGAATTGTAATGCATAATTTTTTTTCAATAGGATTAATAACTCTTAACTGTCCTTATCATAATATGAGCTTCTCTTGATTTCTTACTCTGCCTGCATGGCTCGTATCCGTAAAAGGAGAGAGGACCCTCAGAATCAGTTTGCGGATTACAACACAATCAAAAATTGTTTGTTTGGAATTTTTTTTAGAGCAGTAAAGAAAAGAGTTATTGGGATTTTTTTTTTCTCCCCTCTCCTAATCAGTTACCAGTTGCTCTGACAAGGCAAAACCAAAATGTCCCACTTGGTATTACATGGCTCGTTATATACCACACGCCAAAGGAAAATGGACTTGGAAGGAGACCACTGTTGCCACCCAAAATCTCAGCAATATAGTCTTAAAATCCTTCTTGCAGTTTACATTGAATGCTATTTTAAAATCAAAACCTAGTAAGACCATCTGTTCCCCTTCTCCCTGTCACCATGAGAAGAAAGAATAAAATTAAATACCCCACTATTTCCTAAAGCATTAATAAAATAGAATTCCTACCAATTACCAGGATATTTTAACATAACAAGAAATCTAAATTGCCATGCAAGTAGTACTGTAATTGGTTAAACTGAGCAGCTAGGATTTTTACAGACATCATGTGCTTCATAGTAGCTGCAATACTGAAATTACTTTGTCAAAACCATGTTCAATTAGGAAATAAACAACAACAAAAAATGAAAGAAATTACCAGCGTTCTATATGAAGAGCTGAGAAAGTCTCCGAGGCAGCTTTTCTGGTCAAAAGTTTAAATCCACACTGCGTGTCCCTGATCTCTTTGACACAGAGAAACCATACAAGGAAATGGAACCCATACATAAGAAGAGTTCGAAAGTAAGAGCGCTGTGGACGAAAGGCAAGAAGTTAGATGGTTTTATTTAAGTGATGAGCAAAGTGCTGAAAAAAGCTGGCTTACAGGACAATAAATCCTGCTCCATGACAGCTTTTCTAAGTTTGTAACCTGTTTTTGTTTTGCACTGGAATGAGACCAGAACTTTTCAGTTTTTACACTGAAACAAAATTTCAGCTGAAGAAGAAAGACTTGCCCGTCAGGCACCAGTCTAAGATATGAGAAGTCCAAGTTCTTCCAGATTTCCTTAATTCAGAGCAGCTTTTCATTCCTGATAATACCTTATTAAGTGGAGCAGGAACCTGCACCTGGACTTCAATTAATGAGTGACAGCCATAGTATCTCTGCATGATTCTCAGGGAATTCTCCCAGGAAGAGTGAACAAAGAAGAAGTGTTGCATTCTACATGCTCTACTCCACCGGGCATTTACAAGATATTTTTTTCCCCTCTGTCTAGTCCTCATTTTCCTAAAACCTGGTTGAACAGGTCCCACAAATTCAATAGCTCCCAGGACAAACAATGGAGAATAAGCCAGCAGGACTGTATAAAGACTGCTACTTCTAAGAATGCACACTAAAAATTAAACCAGTTCCAGCTCTACTCTAACACGATAATAAAAAAAATGAAAATGTTTTATATTACAAAAAAAACCCCCAAATGGCAGCATCTCTTGTCTGCCACCCACTTGTTTCATTCAAGACTGAGTTTGCACACACCATGTTAAGGCACTTAAGGGAATGCAATTAGAGAATGCGCTTTTTTTTGCAGTAAATGCTGGACCAAAAGAAAAATCAGGACTAAAGTAACATCTGCTGTGCAAGATAATGTTACATTTTGTATTTCCAGCAATGTAACATAGTCTCCTCTTTTGTTCTTTTGCTTTCACAAATATATTTCATTCTCCTGGTAAATGTTCTCCCAGCCTACTCTTTGGTTACACTTATGTTCCTGACATAATAATCATACAGATAAGTTTGTCCATGGAATCCAGAGGCTGGACTCTGGGCTTGCAGAGGTCCCCTCTAGTCTAGTATTCAAGATAGCTCCTAAACAACTAGACCTCTGATCCACATCGCTTCTGAACTCACTGCTGGTCTTAAGCTCAATTTGAGTGATTGTATCCACAATTACAAGCCAAATACCACACAAAATGTTTAGGAGCCAACAATTTAACTGCTAAGCATCTCTGGGTGATAATAGATGCCCTTAAAGCTAATAATTTCAAACTCACTTGAAAAATGAGAAGATGCTCAACTTTATTATGTGTATAGGCTTTGACTTAAGGAAATTCAAATTCATAGCTTGTCCCTCAGCAAAGTGCTCTAGCCCTAGATTAATGGTGGACCTAGTTGTGGGTTCTTTGGCTCTTTTGATGAAGGTGAACCACTGTATGACCAAGAATACAAGGCTACTAGCCCCAAAAGGGAAGTTCTAAGAGGCTGCATGATTGCCAGCCAGTGAAACTGCACTTACTTCCCGAAGAGGAGTTCATGGGTTACACTCATCACTCCCAAGATTAATGAATCTGTAGTATGAGATGCATAAATGAAGTACATTAACAATTCTGGAGGCAGAACAGAATTACTTATGTTGTGAGACTGCATTTAAGGGTGAAATTCTCGTCTTAATAAATCCCACAAGGCTGTTTATCACAGATCCATTCTACTGTTTTAGATGCCACTAAGCCCAGAAAGAAATCCCAACTTCTAAAAGACTGTTCTGAACAATTTTTTATATATACTGCACTATACAAGAGTCTCTTTCCAATGTGGTAAAGGCACTCTTCAGTTTCTAGCTTTGGGACACCTGTAACTTCTTGGTAAAGGAATCACCAGCTGGTTTGGTAGTACTGCTCTATTGGAAATATGGGAAGAAACAGGACACATCCTAAAAAGTGTAGTGTACGTTTAAAGATAAAGTCCTGTTCCAATTCCTCTCCCTCATGTAGCAAGACCTTCAAAGGTGACAAGAAATATGAATACACTGAAGAAAGCTTATCTATATTCAGTACCTGACCACACTACGAAGCACTTCAGCACAGATTTGTCAGCTACATGGTCACCCTGCAGTAGCAACATTTCCAGGCTACACTGGCTGCACAGCTAACAAGTAACTGCAAATGTGATATTCTGTGCCACAAGCATGCAAGTACCATGTCAAAGATGTATCCTAACTTCTGATAATGATGAAGGGTTTGGATTTGTTTTCTTTTTTTATTATTACTTTTCTGAGGATGCTAACATAAGTGCAGCAGTATTTACAAAAACTTTTTCCAGTGAACTATTCCAATACTACCTGATAAACTGGAAGAAAAAAAAATTAAAGATCTACCAGGGGCTGAACATTACCAGTGGAACTTCTTTTGAACTTTTGTAACTATTTGAGTAGTTGTGTGTATGTTTTAGAATCATTTAAAGTATTAAACATCAGTATAAACAAAGCTTACTCTTGAGAACATTCAACATGATGAGCACATCCAATGATGCTGAAAAAATTAGTTCAGCAATGCGTCTGTTGCAATACAAGTTCCACGCCTGTGCTTTGTCAACTACTGTCTGCCAAGACATCAGAAAACCAGATGCAAGATAAGACTGTGTGCCTATGCATCACTGTTTATTCCACAAGAGCCACACACAGAACAGTACTGTGTTCAAGACTCAAGTGTTACCAGTAATACAGAAAAATCACAGTACTTTCCCAACAAATGGAGATACTCTTCGAACAGTTTGCTGCTAATTATTGCTAACTCATTTTAAACAGGTTTCAAGAGCTGCAGGTCAAGCTTTTGCACTGGAATGGAATCAATAAAAGTGAACTCATCAATTGCCTTCCACTCCAGGCCCAGTACTGGATACTAGCTACCACTTCTGTCAGGGATTAGAAGCTCTGCTTGTAAGATGTTCTCAACTAGGAAAATTAAATCCATAAACTGGAACACTAACTGAAAGCAGTTCAGAGTGCCTGAAATCTGGATCACATCCTTTGTACATGATGGAGCACATGCTACACTTATGACAAGCTTTTCCTATTTTTTAGCTTCCATTCTTTTACAAATATTGATTATTTAATTGTAAAATCTGTAGAGCAGAATCAAATAATGGAAGTATTTGTACACAGCAGGAAATGGAGACAAACCTTTGCTATTGAGTCCTTCTCCAGATGAGCTCTAGAACCACAGGAAATAGCCATCTGGTTCTGCACAGGAATACAATTTAAAGAGTTGTTACTTAAACTAACATTTTCTGAATGAGTGGAATCTTGTGTTGAGAACTGTGTAATAGAAGACTTCAAAGAAGCATATTTTTCTGTTTCCTGTAGCTACACTTTTTCTACTGCTAGATTCTGAGGCCAAAATCAGTCTTTTCTACAATTAAGAGTTCACCTAAAGTTTATTACATTTTGCATGCAAACTGTAGCAATTTATTCAAGTCTGGTTTAGTTTACATTGTTCCTCTGAGGTACACACACAGTAAATGTATTAACCAGCACAGATAAGCATTCAGCATTCCCAGACATTTATTGTTATAAAATATGTTTTCCCTAAATACTGCATTGTGGAAGGGTTGACAGAATAAAGTACTCGTTGCACTCATGTACGTTCAAACAAATAAAATGCCATGGCATCAGCCAAAAATATGACCTCAAATTAAATCAAAAAATGTGATCAAAACAAAAGGTTTAAAATTATTCTCATGCTACTACTTCCCACCTGAAATCTCTCAAATCTACTATATTTCAGAGTGTGTGACTGATGCCAGAGAAGCAGCAGCTGCTGCCACCGCGGTAGTAGACAGCATCAGGGAAACACCACTGCCTGGCTGTTCCTGTGCTTGTGGTCCTGCGCTCTTCACACAGGTGCATCCCTTGCAGCTCCCGCTGAAAGGCTGCACATCACTTCTGGCACTTTGGGAAACTAACTACAAATACCTCACTCATCTGCATTTAAGCAGAAAATAAACTTCAGTTCTTTCAAGTCAACCATCCAAAAGAGAATGACTATGCAGGGAGGAGCTCACTCTTATTCCACAGGTTTTTTGAATTTTTATTTACAATAAAAGTTCTTCCAAATATTGTCATTAAAAGTAACAACTCTGAGAAGAGAGAACATCTATAAAACAGGGTGAAATTAAGATGCATCCTTAAAGGTATATAGGATGACATCAGATAAAAAGAAAATACAAAACATTTAAGAAAGAAAAAAATTGATTTTTTAACTGAGAAGGCAATGCATAGTATTTATACAGAGTAGAACAACTTCAAAGGAAGAATGATAAATAAAACATTACATAGTACTGCACTGAAATAGGCACAATGAATGCAAAGGAAGTAAGAACTCTGTGGAAGCTACCTTCTGACAGCCCATTCTTGCAGCTTCTAAGCATACACCTAGGTCTTCAACCAGATCTCAAAAAACTCAAGCTGAAGAGAATGATAAAAATCAATCTGTATGCATGTGTATTAAACTAAAACCATGATAATTTATACTCACAGGCCAAGGCTGAAGATTTTCTAGACCTTCTTCTACTTTTTCAATATCTGCAAATTTTGTAGCTCCATCTGCATCAGCCATAAGAATTTTTTTCCCCCGAGAAATAAAGACACCCTGCAATCAAAACAGTCAATAAAAATCATTGCCTTTGAAATCTGTATTTGTCTTAAGCTAGCTGCAAAACTCCAAAAACCTAACGTACTAACTAGAACAGTGGAATCTCAAAAGATTCAGCACAAAGGGTGAGTCTTAATATTCTGCTACTACCATCAATTTATCAATTTATATTGTAATAACATCTAGAAACTTCACACACTGAGTAGCATCCCACAGTGACAGACAATGCATGAACATGAAAGGTTAACAGTCCCTCTCCAGAGAAGCTTGCAAATGAAAAGCTTTACAAACCAAAATCCAGAGAGACAGTAAGTTGCTAGTCAGCTATACAGGGGAGCACAAAGAAGCAGTGACTAGCAGCTGCCACTGCACTGGACAGCGTTTCTTTGTCATCTGAGCCATGGAAAGGAGGATGCAGTGCTATTTTTTCCTAAACTGTTTCAAAAGAATTCAAGAGATAATCTTAGTTTTGAGAAACAAGTCTTAAATCACAGTATTACTACAAAACATCTGTGACGCACAGGTCTCACAGCTTGTTTTGCCATATCATTGATCAGACAATTTTTGAAGGGGTCTAGACAGGAAAGCGGTTAGCAGTAGGTCTGCCAAAAGGACTGTCGCAACCAAGCACGTCTGACTTTGGAAAAACCTGTCAAGGAAGTAGTAGTATATACGTCCTCTCTGCACTCTGCAGTACAAAAATATATCAGAGAATTGTTCTCCTTCTCCTGGAATAACTTCAACATTATATCTCTTACAAACGCTCCATACATTCTAATGTAATGTTCTCTCAATTTGCTAGTTACTCATGTTTTATAAAAAAAAATGAAATTGACATACTAAAGACAGAGCTTAAAATACAGATAAAGACAGTCACTGATAACCTGTAAATGGCATCATCCCTTTTTATAAAAGTAAGGTGTTATTCATCTTAGGAAAAAGTGTTCCTTCTAAATGTGTAACAGCTATTTTATTTTTAGAACATGATTTTATGATAATATCTATGTGAAAATTAATACATGAAAGCATAAATTGCGCTGGTTCTACTATCAAGTGTGGGTGATAGCAGTGGGCTTCAGTGAACACAAACTTTGCTGAATAACTGTTTGTTCATTAGCCATTTTTAAAACCACAACTACGACCCGGCAAGCAATGTTTGCAGATTTACCTGTATTTTCTCTACAAAAGCTCTACTTTAATCTGTAAGGGTTTGGTTTGGGTTTTTTTTTTGGTTGGTTGGTTTTCTTTTTTAAACACAAGCCTATTTCTAAGTGGAACTAACAGGAACATGAAATTCAAGTCTAACTTCTTTTTCCTTTCAAATTCTCACATTAAAAATTTCTTTGTTATTGATCTTCCCGGCAACAAAATGCTGTTTCCAAGATCTAAAATAAGCTTATTTTGAAAAGAGATTTTCTCTTAATTTATAGAACCTGTACTCAGTTTTCTGATAATCATTTTGTTAATGTATCAAATTCAAAACGCCAATCAGCCCAGCTCTATCTTCTGCATATTTGGGCACAATATGGTAGTTCAGACAGAGAAGGAGATGAAAGTATCAATTACCATCCTGACTGCTCCTCCTTTCCCTCGATTTTTTACCAAAGAAAGCACTCGTACTTTGTCGCTTCCATATTTCTCGCAGTACTTCATTGCAACCTGATAGACACACAAAAACCCAGCATAAAACAAAACCAGAAATCAAGGTAGAAGTTTACATTTGCTCACCCTTTAAATAAATAAATAAATTAACAGCACAGAGCTATAAGCACTTCAGATGACACATTGCCAGTGTTTGCTGGAGTCTGTTTGGGAAAATAAAAACCAGTTCATAGTCAACACAAGAAGACTGAAGAAGCTAGTCATGTTCAATAAGAACAGAATATTACCCCAAGCAATTCTAAACAACATTCACCCAAGTCTAAAAACCTCAATACTAATGTAATTTACACAGACTTTTTATACCAACATCAACAGTTAATCAAAGAAAAATAATTTTCTGCTACTGCTACCTATTTCTCACTTGTTGTACTGCTATCTGTGGTTTTAAACAAAAATTTCACAGTGACCTAAAATCCCATTCACACTGCAGGGATGCGCACGTTTTGTTCCACGTTGTGGGGAAGAGAAAGCATGAGTTTTCTCCTCTAATTTTTTCTAAAGGCTGTCTCAAGTCCTTGTAAGTCCAGAGGCCCATGGCCATAGCGTGCTCAGTTAGAAGTATTGCTAAAAAGAATGCAAAGCAGTCAAAAAATATATACGAGCAATCCCTAATGGACAAGCCTAAAGAAAGTAAATGAAAGAGCAGCCTACATTTTAGTAGCCATGTCAAACACCTTCCAAAGAGTAGTAAAAAAATTCTCAAGTTGGCAAGCCTTTCTTTCCAGTGACATACATTGAAGTCAAAGCAGAAGAATGCAGAACTATTTTGAAAATACTACTATTGGCATGGGGATTTTTAAATGAACAATGCCATGAAGGGTACGGGAAAGAGCTACATGTCAGCTGTGCTGTCAATCACAGTATAAATCAGCTATTTTAAAAGGCTTTTTAGCTCCTTCAGGTTCATATTCACATCACTATGCACATGTAGAATACTTCATAAGAAATTCCTTGAAGATAAGGTTAGAATTTTTAGAATTTCAGCTGCAGGAAAATGGCTGTCACAGCCACCAATCAAGAATACCAGTATTTGCAGAAGCATTGCATGTGTATGCATGTGTGGGAAAATCACCTGGGGAGGAAAACTGGAACCTAACAGAAGTATAGTATTACAGAAAGCTTTTTTATGCTAAAATATTGTTACTGCTTTCAGGATGGTTGACATACACGAAATCTACTCTACCATGGCTCCTTAAGCAACACAACCCTGCCATCTTAGCACATGCTGATAGGAGTAACGGAGGATGGAGCGGAGTGGAGACACTGTGGCCAGGCTCTGTTGTACTCCCTGCAGGAATGGGACCTTGGCAGTACCACACAGCTGATAAGATGAGATGTCCGCTGCTGAGCCAGTAATTGTGGCAAAATTACTTTCCTTAGATGAGATGATCTCATCATAATACTAACACACACCTCCACCCCAAAGTTACCTGCCTCCAAGGTACTACCACACCTCACTGGGCACGCGATACCAATCGGTAACAAAAATGTGTATGACTAGAATCACTCAAGCTCCACCTAGATGTAAAGAAAATCAACTGGCCTTGGACTGAAGTAAGTCCAAAAGGGGAAGAATTGTTGTCTACACTCCCCAATTACTGAACTCTGATTTAGTGTTTAACTATACGTTAAACATTTCTGTGCACAAAGTTTACGTCAAGTTGAACTACCCTCTTAAGTTTTCAAAACTGATGAACGAAAGGACTTCTAACCAAGGACGTCAACCTCGGGGACAAAGAACAGATTGAAAGAAGAACAGTTACCTAAATTATGCAGAAAGAAGCCTTCAAGTGAGAAAGTTCTGGCCAAACTGATAAGGTGAAAGTAGGACAAAGGTTAATTGTGGTAGTGGGAGATCACGACCTCCAACTCAAATATTCCCCCAAAAAAGCAAAGCCCTGCTCAGAGAGCATGCATAGTTAGTGAAAAACTTCAGCAGCGCTATGTGAGGATGCATATTAGCATGCATTAGAAGTGAGAAACTTTTAACCAATCCTGTTAGGATAATGAATATGCAATGTGCTACAAAGTATAAAAGTAAGCAAAGGAGGAAAAAAGTTAGGGAAGCCTCCGTTGTAACTTCTGGGATCAGTTACTGGGCTTCTCCCCCATAGGGACGCCTGTTGGGTAAGAACCTTATTCTACGAGTAACGCATGCTAGCTGTTACTATGTTATTTTAAACTTGCTTGCAGTCAGTATATTATCACGGGCGATCTTTGAACTTTATTGTCACAAACTTGCATTTTGTATAATAAAAATCTTCAGCTGAAGTTCATTTTGTATAAATCTCTGGAGATTTGCATAGTTGTTATAAGGGATTTGACTCAGTGACACTGTCAGTGGGGGTCCCTGAATAGGTGAGTCGAATCACCCTCCAATACAGCGACACCCACAACGCATATGGGACAATTACAGAAAGTATTCAGAAACATGAATTTTAATTGTCAACTACTTCCAAAACATAAATGCAAAACATTGTTATATTCCACAAATGCAGTACAAAACCCATACCTCTGATTACTTGGCAAAATGCTTCTTTTCCTTACCTTTGTAGTTTGATCTTTACTACCATCATTAACAACTATTACTTCATAAGTGAACGACGGATCTTGTTTCTTGAAAACAAAAACAGAAATAATGCATTTCATTCAGTTTCTTAAGCAGGTAGTAGGTCTTTCAAACATCAGCATTCTTTCCTCTCTAGCAGTTTTTAACTCATTCATGGTTGCCAACAGACACCAATATGGTGCAGTACATTTGTTAAGATGGCATAATTAAAGAATTTTACATATTTGATGTGTGTTCCATTACATCGGCTTGTCATAGTTCTCCTCAGCTATCATCTAGAACTGAAAAATCAATTTAGTTGTAAAAGATGAAACCTCAAAACAACATCACTGTTAAGAAAATACAAACAAAACAAAACCCACAAACCTTCACAATGGGCTTCTTACCCAGAAAACAAACCCTAATGAAGAACAGATGCTTAAGAAACTTGTCGGAGCAAACCAGGATTTAGTTTAGAAATCTAAATGTATGGTTAATCCTTAATCTCTGTCTTGGAGAGGGTATCATGCACACAATGATTTTTCATCACATAGTAGTATATTAAATTTTTACTTAAGTTAAAAATACTTTCCAGGCATTCAATCTAAAAACAACTGATTTGCAAAATCTAAAAACAACTGTGATAAGAGACAGAAGTGTTACTTCTAAGTGATTAAGTTATACTGTTTTAACATACACCAAAATAACAAAGTTAATAGATCACTGATTTACTATACATAATACGTAGAAAAAGAAGGAATTTTGAACACAAAATGAAAATACCTGTCTTTTTTCTAGATAATCCAAAGCTTCATCCATCATAAGAGGTACTACGGAAAAGGTGGAGGAGGTCAGGTTAGTAGATTATAAAAGGCACAACATCTGTACAAGCAAGCTGAAAACAACCACAAAGCAAAGCTGAGCAAATTGCTTCTTTCATACACCACCTTCAGTAAACAAGCTCAGTACCTGCAGCTCTAAGTCCTGTCCTTTCTGAATGCAAAAAGAACACTGAAGAAAATCACACATGTAAGATTTCTTCTTCTGAAGAAGCAACTTTCCATTTTGAAATACATAATCCTCTACACAGTATCAAAGGGGAAAAAAAAAAAATCCTCCTCCATGACTGACCCTGCAAACCAGCACTGACTCTATCTATTTAAGCAAGCTGACATAAAAGGCAACAAGGGAAATCCCTAACACTAGTCCGTAACATGCCTTCTCTTACTAAAACTGCTAGCCGTGATGCTTCAGCCAACAAACTGGCACTACTTTTGCAGCTGATTTATCTGCAGGCTAGAAAGACATTCAACCTGAGGGTGTCTTTGTAGTATACGTTCATTCCTGACCCCATTTCACGTGATTATTTTATCTCCAAAGAGACACATAAACCAATATTACATGAAGCATACCAATGCCTTGTTTACTGGAAAGAGGTGTATGAGTAGCAAGACGGAGGAATGCACTGGACTTCAGCAAGGGCCAGGCCTACCTTGTGTCCAGATACGCTTTATTTGTCAACATCTCTTTTAATGGAATCCCAAACAGCTCAGAACTTTCAGTCACCAAGAAAAAGGAATGGCAATGCGTGCTACCATGCCAACCCCAAGAACAACTTTAGAGCTCGATCACTCCTTTTGTACCTGGAAGACCTCACTTTTTAGTATCAGGTGCTCATATATATGGCCAAGCCAAACAGAAACAGATCATTATTTTTTCTACTTGTCTGAAGCTGCTGCTGCTGCTTACAGAGTAGGAAGCGCTGAAATAAATTTTAAAATTATTTTTCTACTTCTTGCCTTATGGCCTTTACAGGGGCAATGAGCAGCCATTCTGCTGGACTTCATGAAAATGAAGTGCCCCATGCTATTTTTAGCAGCAGAAATCAAGTTACACAATGTCTTAATTTTGAAATTCAATGTACTTGGACTGTTTTCTGGAAACTGTGTCCAAAATCAGATATATAATCTGGCCTGCCAGAATCTACTGCTAACATAAACTGACCTCTGCATTACTAGAGTAACAACAGAGAGATTTTCTTCTTTTTCTCGAAACAAGAAAAATCTTACACCGGTCTTCCTCATTGTATGAAGGCACAACAACAGAGAGTTCCTTTGTAGCAGGATCATCTATACTTGGTACAGATTCTTTCCTGCCTTCAGCATTTAGAAAGAATTTCTCCTCTTCATATCGGTGAAAGGCTGGTATTTTTCTGGCAGTTACATGAGCAATCATACAAATCTGTGATGAAAAAGAAATGAGAAAAATTGTTGAGCATCTATTAAAGGTTTGCCTAGCTGTTGAATGTGCTACAAGGGGCAACCAACTGTATTTCACAGTGAGGTGGGTCTGCAGTGCAGTACTTCATCCACTAACCAAATCACACAGGCGCAAAGCCTTCTCGTGCCGTTTGATTACTCCACGTCAGCTACTCCGACCACTGTTGGCATCGTTGGCTTGTTGCTGTTTTCAACTGCAAAGCATGCAGATGCCTCCAAAGCTGTGGTCCAGACCCCAGTGCCCCTTCCCCAGGTGATGCCTGCCACACAAGCTGGTGCTGCCCCTGATCCGGCACAGGGCCGCCGGCTGCCACGGCACCACTGGCGGCCGGGCAGCTCCCTGTGCTTGCACGGCTGAGGCTCTGATCTTCCTTACGCACAGCTGGAATAAACGCGCAGAACTTGGGGTTTGGAGCACTTCTACCGGGGAGCACCACACGGGCGGCACTGCCGAGGGACACCGGGGTTTCCCGCCCCAGGTGCCAACCGCTCAGAGGTACACGGGGCTCCCGAGCGCTCGCCGGCAAAGCGCCTCACCAGGGCGTTTCCAAGATGCACCGTAAGGGTGAAATGCTCCATTTTAATCTCGTTTACAGGGCGCTTCACCTCACGCTGGGCGCGAACACATCCCCCCGTCAGCCCGCGCCGAGGCCCGGCCCGGCCCCACCAGCCGCTGCGCGGACGGAGCCCGGCGCGGCCCGGGCCAGCCCAGCCGCCCGGCGGCGCCAGGGCCCGCTGCAGGCCGCCCACCCCCCGGCAGGCCCGGGCGGGCAGCGCCCCGGCCCCGCATCGCAGGGGCGGCGGCCCCACGTTCCGCCCCCGCCCTGGAAGCCCCTGGGCCCGCCGTGACCGCGGCGCGGCTCTCACCAGGCCAAAGAGGAGGACGGGCAGTGCCGCCAGCGCGGCGGCGGCTGCGGGCAGGGGCAGCGCCATGGCCCCGCGGCCGGCAGAGGGCAGCGGCCCGGGGCGGCGGGCGGCGCCCTATCGGGCAGCGACAGCGACGCGGAAGCGAGAGCCCCGCCGCCCGCCACCGAGAGGGGCGGTGCCGCGCGGCGAGTGGCGGTGGAAGCCGCCGGCGCCCCCCAGCGGCAGGGTCCCGCCTGCGCCGCCGCCCTATCGCCACCGCTGCAGCGGCCGCTGCCGCCAGCCAAGGCTTCCGGCCGACCGGGTCACGAGGGGCAGCACATCCGGGCGGGCCGCAGCGCCGCCATGGCGACGGCTTTCAAGTAAGTGACGGGCCTGGCCGCCATTGCCTCCCGCTTGCGCAGCGCTGGGGCGTCCCGCCTGTCTCCGTCCCCTGTGGCGGGCGGGCTCCCGCTGTCCGCTCCTTAGGGCTGAGGCAGCGCTGCCCCGGTGCCGCGGGGGGCCGGTGGGGCCTTTACCCCGTTACCGCCGCGGCCCTGCGCCGCCCCCGGCAGCGTGCGCCTGGCGGGGAGCGGGCCGCGGCGCGTTCTCCTCAGCCGTGCCCGTTTCCTTTGCGGTGCCGTTTCCTGCTCGGCACGGCAGAGCCGCAGCCGGCTCGTTTGCAGTAGGCGCTGACGGCGGTAGCCCCCACCCCCACCCCACCCCCCACGTTACCGGCCGCGGCAGCGCCCTGGCGGCTTTGCGTCGCGGGTGGGTGCTGGGGAGCTCCGTGGAGCTCCCCGCTGGGCATGCCCGCAGGGTGCCGCACGGCCCCGGCGCTGGGGCGGCCGCTCCGCTCTGGGGGTCCCGCTGCGGGAAGGCGTGTGGGGGCGCGGCCGGGGCGCGGAGGCGGCTGGAGGGAGCCCTGCGATGTGCGCGGAGGGGCAGAGTGAGCCCGGTTCGTTCAGCCTTTAAAAGCATGGTAAAGCAGAGAGAGCAGTAGGGCCTTGAGCTGCTTAATAGGGTGGGGTGTGGAGAAGGTAGATACAGGTTGAAACGTGATTCTGAATAGATACCTGTTTGAATTGATGGGGTGGAGGTCGCCGTGAAGGGTGGTTAACCAGGGAGGCTGTGGTATCGCCACCCTTGGGGACAGTCAGCGTGCTTGGGCAAGACCCTGGGTGATACAGCTGCTCTGTGGACCTGGTTTGGGTGAGGGGTTGGACCCAACACTCTCCAGAGGCTCTGCCAGCCTGGGCTGCCCCGTGGTTCCTGGGGCATTGGGAGTGGATGAGGGCAGCCTGTTGTATTGAAGAGAAGAGGTACAGGCAGAACATGTTTAGTAAAGCATTACAAGGAGCTTAAACCAGCATTCAGTGGCTTCCCATTTGTAGCTGCTCCTTTTAGAATTGTAGAATGGTTTGGGTTGGAAGGGACCTTCAAAGATCATCACGTTCCAAGCCCCCTGCCATGACCAGGGACACCTTCCACTAGACCAGGCTGCTCAAAGGCCCATCCAGCCTGGCCTTGAGCACTGCCAGGGATGGGGCATCTACAGCTTCTCTGGGCAGCCTGTGCCAGTGTCCTTGCTTCCAGATTTATGGCTGAAATGTGTGGAACAAGGTTTAGCAAATGCTGTTAGATGAATTGGAAGTGAACAGGCCATGTGTTGGTGTTAAAAACCAGTAGGACGATATATGGGGAACCAATGGAGGCTAATTCATGCTTGCCAACATGAGTTGTGATGCCTCTATATGTTAGTTTGCATTTGAAGAAACTTGCCTTCTCCAGTTACCCTTCCCCCCTGCACCTGCCTCCCCCTCCCATGTTTATTTTAACAAAACTGAGAAGGCTTTGTTCAAACATTAACAACTCTGTTACAAGGTTTTTCTTACTTTCACATTCTCTGTTTAAAATACTAATACACAAATGCTGTTAATATTATATAATTAATAATTAACATTAATCTCAACTGAAGCACTGCATGAAATATATTTCTTAATTTTATATTTTCTTAAAAGATTCTAAGAAAAACTAATATTTCACAACTGTGAAAGGGTTTTAAACCATTTTATACATCTGAATGCAGTCCCTGAATGAAGAGATATTTCAGGCACTGTAATAAAATTACCCTTTATGCATTTCTTCAAAAACATTTTACACTTTTGTCTCAATAAACACGCCTTTGGAATTGACACCAATAGTCAATATCATTGAGGTGAAGGTAATAGTTTTTCTGTAGGTGTATGTGCAGGTAGGTTCCTTGTAAGGACGAAGTGTTTTGGAAGTGAATGCCGGAAAACGTCTTAGATCAGCATAGTTTCCTCATCTTTCTGTAATTGTGTTGCTAAGCAGCTTTGCCAGTCATCTTGATTCTCAAATTATTTGTTCTTGTAGGTCAGTGCTTGCTTATCTTTTCTGCTCTCTTACCTACTTGGGAGCTTGCATGTGAACTTCTCTTTCTGTCTGTTTTAGAATGGTGGAACCATTGGAATATTACAGAAGATTTTTGGTGAGTAAAGCATGATATGCACATGTAAATTACTTGTAATCAGTTTTTTCTTGCTTGCTTCTGCTTTTCTAATTCATCTGTATGGAAACCTGAAACTATAAGGGAAAAAGAAAAACTCGCTGAGCCGGGGGAAAAATGGTCATTTGCTTCAGAACATGTTTTTTCCATCTGTCAGTGGCATTGATGCTGTAGCAGGTTGTGTCCCTGTTCAACTCGATGGGTAAATGCTTCTGTTGGCCTTGAAAGGGATGGGAGTTAAATTTGACCAAGATGGTGATGCAGCTTTGTGTTTATTACAAAATTATGTCAGACCAGCCTTTCAGATGCTACTAAAAATAAATAATAGAGAATATTGCTGCTAAACACGCTCACCATAACTGTGAAGGAAAACCACTGGGTTTTTTTGTATATTAAATTGGTCTATCCATTACTGAGATAGTATTGACTCAGAAATGGGGTTTGTATGTTTGCATTCGGTTTTGGTTCTCATAATTGGACGAAAAGTCTTTGCTTTTGAGAAGGTTGAAATTGCGATTAGTAATTCAGATCTAGTGTGATGGTGAATTGGTGCAATTTCTAACTTAAGGTTCAGATGTTGTTCAGTTTCTGACTGATGGTATTTGACTGTTGGGGTGTTTTTTGGGGGCTGGATTTTGTATTGGTGTTTGGGTTGTTGGGTTTTTTTACCCTTTAGTTCACTCTACTGTTAATTTTAAGAGCTCCACTAGGTGGGGATGGGGGTCGGGAATTGCCTAAAAAATATAGACAGTGCAGGCAGGTAGAAACTCTCATTCCAAGGTAACAGTGAGTATTCATTCTTGGATGATATTCTGAATCTAGCCTATAGTTCTTACTCTTGAGACAGTCAATCTATTGTTATATTTAATTTCTAAATAAATTATAATAAACAGGTTTTTTTGCAGGCATACAACTGCAAGCTAACTTATCAGTTGATGAAAAAAATGTCTAGAATATAACTGTGTTTTCTCTAGCATTTTTGTAGCTGCGTATTTCTGCTTAAAAGGAGAATACTATTTCATGTGAATTCCTATAGCATAAATATTGGTGTATTATTTAGTAAAATAAGTTTTCTGATTTGAAATTTGTAATTTTTCTTTAGAAAGAGAACTGTCGACCTGATGGAAGGGAGTTAGGCGAATTCCGGGCAACTACTGTCAACATAGGCAAGTGCTTATTTGGAATAATAATAATGGGGGAGGTATTACTCATCTCAGATTTTAATAATGACCTTAATGACTTGTTAATCAGTTTTCTTGGTTCTTGTGTTTTGAAACAAGAAAGAGGAAGGATTTTTATTTATAGTTTTAACAGGCATAAAAGAGAACTCATGGTACAGTAATATATTTGAGCACTGTTATCCAGTCGTGCCCTTGGGCTGGTGTGTGCAGTGTAATTATTTGAATCTGCTCCTGGGCTGGTGATGCACAGCACAGTTTGGGTGGCTGTGGAAGCTTGTCTCTTTCTAAGATCAGCAGTGTATGTTGTAGATGCTGAAGGCAGTGTCTAGGCATATACTAACCAGTACAAAATTCATGCCCTAGCATCTTGAAATAGGCAGTGACTCCTGGCTTCTGCTTTGTTCTAAGCTTGATGGGCAACTGTCTCAAGCAGAGGCAAGATACCCTTTCTGCAGGGAGCATCAGCACTTTACCTGCCTTTCTTACACCTCATAATTTCTAAAAGTAAAACGCAGGTTAGCATACCAGCATGGAATAGTTGCAGATTATTGCTCAGACTTGACACTGCAGGTCTCTTCCATTGTAAAACACAGTCTTCATTTAGGTCTTGCTGTAAGTTAGGCAGAAGGTGGGCTTACAGTAACCATCTATGATTTCTGGTGTAAAAAAGTACACTGGAGATCAGTTACTGCATCCAGTCTTGTTCAGCATCTTCATTAATGATCTGGATGATGGGACAAAGTGTGCCCACAGCAAGTTTGCAGATGACGCCAAACTGGGATCAGTGGCTGATGTGCCAGGGGGTCAATGCTGCCATCCAGAGGGACCTCCGCAGGCTGGAGAAATGGGCCAACAGGAACCTCATCAAGTTCAACAAAGAGAAATAAAAAGTCCTGCACCAGGGCAGGAACAACCCCAGGCACCAATATGTGCCGGGGGCCACCCAGCTGGAAAGCAGCTTGGCAGAAAAGGGCCAGGGAATTGTGGTGGACGTAGGATTGAACATGAGCCAGCAATGTGCTCTCCTTCGCGAAGGTGGTCAATGTTATCCTGGGCTGCATATTGCCAGCAGGTTGAGGGAGGTGATCCTTCTCCTTTATTCAACACTGGTGAGGCCACACCTGGAGTGCTCTGTCCAGCTGTGGGCTTCCCAGTACAAGAGAGACATGGACATGCTGGAGAGAGTCCAGCGAAGGGCCATAAAGATGATGAAGGGACCAAAACATCTCTCATGTGAAGAGAGGCTGAAAAAGCTGGGACTGTTTAGCCTTGAAAAGAGAAGGCTGAGGGGGCTCTTGCCAATTGTATATGAATACTTCAAGGGAGGGTACAAAGAAGACAGAGCCAGGTTCTATTTGGTCGAGGCCATTGACAGGACATGAGACAGTAAGCAGAAACTTAAATATGGGAGGCTCCCTCTGAACATCAGGAAACACTTCTTTACTGTGGGTGTGACTGAGCACTGGCACGGGTTACCCAGAGAGGCTGTCGAGTCTCCATCCTATTGTCTGAACATGGTCCTGGGCGGTTGGCTCTAGGTGGCCCTGCTTGAGCTGGGGATTGGACCAATGACCTCCAGCAGTCCCTTCCAGCCTCAACAGTTCTGTGTGATTGTTCAATACAGAGATTCTGTTCCCACCCTGGATTCATCAAGACTTTGCTTAGCCTGTGTTTAGTATAAAATGGTAGAAAGTAAACACTTTATGAAGGTGGATGTTAATTAAGGCCCTTTGAGTGAAAAAGTAGATTTTATTGAACAGCACTTTCTTTCTTCAGGTTCAATTACAACTGCGGATGGTTCTGCTCTGGTGAAGTTAGGAAATACTACGGTGGTTTGTGGAGTTAAAGCGGTATGGTTGGTTTTCATTTAATTTAGCTGTTAGTTGAACTTGTGCATTCATGTTTAGAATGAATCTCCTGCAATTACAATAATATGTAAGTCAGACACAATTACAGTCTTTCACCTGACTTACTTTCAGATGACAAAGTTAATATATTAATTGTCTAATCCTACCTGTATAATATTAGAACATGTATTTTTGTGATGTGTTTTGTGTATGGGGAAAAATAGTTACAAAAATAAAGCCTATTATTTCTAGATAAAAGCTATATAGTTGAAGAGTTACTGAATATTGATCAGTAAGTGCATTGGTAATTAGTTGGCTGGACTATTAAGTGCTGTGTTGGCCTGACGTGAACTGAGACAAATCACTCCACATCCCTGTGTTGGGTTTTCCCATAGGAGAAATACAGACCAGGACTGATGAAAAATGGCTCTTATAAATCTTGTTGGAAGGATAACGGGCAAGAATATGACCATTTGTATATAGAAAAGCTGGAAAACCTTTTTGTACAAAATTCAGCTCTTCATTTTTGTCTTTTTTTTTTTTTTTTTCCCCCCCCTCCAGGAACTTGCTGCACCTGCAGTAGATTCTGCTAATAAGGGATATATTGGTAAGTTTTCCAGTGTGGATCTTACTCAGATCTTGTGTTGCTTCAGTTAAAAAGCTGTAATGATGGGACAGATTTGAGTGTGTTGTGAAGACTTCTGAAAGGAATGAATTTAGGTATAATTGTATTACTTTCCTTAAAATCAGTTTCCAAATGGACATATAGGCAGTGGTACTTCAGAAATTTCAGAATTCCCCCAGCTCTGCTTGGGAGTTTCCCATGTAAAGCTATCTTCTTATTGCTGATTTCAGGCCAGGCTGAAAACAAACCTGCAGCAGGGGGAAGTTGTTCATCTGCAGGGGGAAGGTAATTAATCTGTAAAAGATTGTGGCATGCACGGTTGTGCAAAGGCACGTTAACATTTGTCTTGAAGTTGCAGTATGCAAAAAATCTAACTCTTAAAAACACTGAAATAAACAATGTTTATTTCTTGGAGCACTGTAGAAGTCTCAGGGGTACATCCTCACTCCTGTTTGGAGCTTCTTTTGAAATAAAACAGTTCCGTGGAACTGAGGGCTTAGACTAAATCCCCTTTTTATAAGGCATCTCCAAAGTATGTTGGGCTTTGTGAACTTGGTTATGCCTGGGTTTTTCTCACAAATGTTTATGCATGTTTTTGCTTCAAGTCTAAAGCATCAGGTTTTAATGGTTGATGAAAAGCAGATAGCATACCAGTGAAGTTAGGCAGTGGGATGAAAATGATTTTGTTTCTTGATCTTAAGAATGCATAATGCTTAAAGAAGAGTTTGTGTGAGGTCATGACATTCATAGCAGGGTTACAAATAGAAAATGATAGTTAGGAGTGTGTGCTGCTCCATGGAATATGTAGTTTCCGAGTACAGAGTACTAAGAGTTCTTTAATACAAACTCACACATAATTTTATTTTTGAGGGGAGTAGGAAAGATTGATAGAAAAATTCTTGGTCTTGCCTTTCATTTGAAGTACATAAAATGGTATTAAGAGTGTGTATTGTCTTATTTCTATTCTTGATGTTCCATTGCCTGCTTTCATTAGTTTATGACTAATGATTCTTGCTACCTAGTTCCAAATGTAGAATTGCCATCCCTCTGTTCAACAAAGTTTCGCTCTGGACCACCTGGTGAAGAGGCTCAAGCAGCAAGCCAGTTCATTGCAGATGTGATCGAAAAGTAAGAACCATCTTAGTGCATTTAAAACACGAACAGCTCTGCAAGATGGTTTTGTGGTTCCTGATTTACTCTCTCATTTTATTTTAGTTCACAGATAATAGCGAAAGAAGATCTATGTATTGCAAACGGCAAGGTAAGTTGTATCTCAAAATGAAGAGGGACATGCTAACAAGATCACGGTGTTGAGACGTTAAAGGAGGTATTTGGGGTTATAGGTTGTTCTGTTGGTTTTGCTTTTTAGTCTTCATAGTTTGGTTTACATCTGAAGTGTAAAAGTCGTATGATAGAAATAAGTGTCTTTGTTCCTGTGGCCTGCGTTTTCTTAGGTATTGCACCGTTCACTTAGCTGCTGTAATATCTCACATGTGCAAACCTTTTTTGATAGCTTGCTTGGGTGTTATACTGTGATATCATATGTCTGGACTACGATGGAAACGTTTTGGATGCCAGTGCCTTTGCTTTATTAGCAGCATTAAAAAATGGTAAGTCTTCTCTAGAGCAAGAGACATACTCTGATTAATGTTGCTTGAAGAAATACCTATTCATGATGGTTCAAAACTAATGTAACTGGTTCACAGTTCCTTAAGACTGCTTGTTTCCTGTCATTTAAATGCTAAATTACTGAACTGCAGATACAAAGTGGAAATGATGGTACGGATGGCATAGATGTGTAACACCTGGGGGAGCAGGATCTTTTTGTATGCCTGTTACTGCTCTCTTACAAGACCGATAGCTATTCTGCCACGTGTTCTTCTGTGTCAGAGATCTGAATCTTTCAGGAGTGGCCATAAACAACTTTAATGTCTAGATCAGGGTCTTGCCTTGCTAATGTACGTTCTGTAGGCAGAAGCAGTCATTAGGGCTTTGCTTACACAAATATTCTGTCACAACAGAATATTCCTGGCTTAATGTGTTATAGTTTGAAAACACTGTTTTCATGCGTGCAACACATGGATTGATTATGGATGCACATGAGGCAGTATAAAGGGAAGCTTATAGCAAGGCCTCCTTTTCTAACTGTGGCTTGCTTGCCTTTGAATTCCTTTATCTACTTTGCTCATGATTTCCCCATCTCCAACACTGTATGGGCTGTCAAAGCAAGAGTTATCTGAAAATCACATGGTACTGTTTCTACAAATACACAAAATTCATGAGATTAGACTATATTATTGGTTTTTATATGTCCAGTAGGCTTTTGGCAGGAAAAAAAACCCTTTTTGTTAAATATGATTATAAAGTATTGCATTTTCTGATTACAAAATGGCACACAATTACTTCTGTTAGGAAGAATGTTGTCTTTAGGAGAAAAACTAAATAGTTCCTTGAATGGATAGCTCTAAGCTAAATACTTTCCTCAGATTGAAGAGGTTTTTTTGTGTAGAACACCAGTAATGTAACCAAAATTGTATTGATTGATTTTCAGTGGCTTAAAAGAACAGCTTAAATATTTCAGTAGTCTTGGGCATCTCTAGGCCTACTAAAATCAGCGATGTTTAATATGATACCATTGTCATTGTTTTCACCTCTTCAGTACAGTTGCCATCAGTTACAATCAATGAAGAAACTGGTTTATCAGAAGTTAATTTAAAACAGAAGAATCCTTTGGTCATCAGAAAGCATCCGGTTGCCACATCATTCGCTATATTCGATGAGTAAGTTTGTAACTGTTTTGTACTTCAGAAAACCACTGTGTATGTAAAAAGTGAAAGAAGAGAGTGCATGAAGAGCATGCGGTGTAAGGCAGCACTGTTTCACTTCATTGTAAATCCATAGCCTCTTGTTGAAGTGACCTGTAGTTCTGCAATGTGAATGAGTATGCAGAACAAAACAAAGTCTGCAGCTTCTTCCTGTGCCTTAAAGCAGAACTGGTTCCCAACCTAAGATACACTTGAAAGCACGGGAAAGTACTGGCTTATGTTTTTGCAGTATCTTTGAGATAAAAGCGTGTTACCAATGCAATTAATGTTTCAGCAGCCTACGTAAATTGCATATAAAAGATGGTAGTTTTTGAACAGCTTATACTAAGGGTTTAGTCAACAGAGGAAGTAAGAAGTAATGGTCCAGGTAGAACAACAGAACCTCTGGATGACTGGAAACACGATCACCCAAGATAAAGTATGACCAGCACTCTTAAGTCATTGTTCATGTAGGTAAAGAATCTGATAATAAGAATTCAAAATGATCACATCTGGTACCTTGACTTCTCACCTGAAATTGTGTACTGGCTCTTTGTTAGTCCAAGTATGTTAAGTATGTGTTTTGCTGCTGTTCGTAAGAAATGCAGTTATTTATGGTGGTATCCATTTGAAAAGTAGAAAATGAGAAGATGATGCGCACATTGCTATTAAGCTAAGATTTGAGTATATTTAGAGATGTCAGGGGTTTGTGGCACATTAATCTGTATTCGCAGACATCATTAGTGGGTCCTTTCATTCAAACATGAGATGGAGGGGGGGGGGGGGGGCACTGAACTCAAATGCTAAGTGATTACCAAAATGAATCAAAGCAGAAAGTTACCAGTACTTTAGAGTGCTTCTGTTAATTGCTTAAATACAAGTTCTTGTGATGTAGACTGAAAGTGAGAGCTTGGATATCATATAGGCAGACAGTTGTTAGTAGGATACTATTTGCACGCAAGTCGCATACTTACCTGTAGACAAAAAAGGTTGCATTTGGAAGAAAGCTTTCAGTGACAGTCTGATGAGCTTTGCTCCCTTCACTGAAACCAACTGGTGCATCAAAAAAGTTACTGAAGTCTCCCTTTAGCTCCTAAAACTAAATATTGAGGGATGGTGTGCCTGGGTGTTATGTGGTTTGGGTTTTGTGTTTTGTTTTGGTTTTTTTAATTCTGGTTTATTAGTTTTTCTACATCTGTTGACACAGCCCTCTAAATAATACACTTTACATACTCAGGCTTCCAGAGACACTTTTTTTTCTGCTTAAAAAGCCTGCTTGAATAAATACAACTTCTGGGTTGCTGGGTAGTGTGGCCATGGGCGATGAACGCTGGTGTGGAGCGCTGCACAGCTCCTTGGCTGGCTCCTGTGGGCTCAGCCTCCACAGAAATAAGTCTGATCCATCCACCATGCTGTGTGCCTGGCCCCTGTGTCATGCAAAGGGTGACACCCCACAGTGCATGTGGGTAGAATATAGCAGTATTTTTGAGTAGTGTAGCTAAGGGGTTAAGTTTTCATTACGCTATTTGTTATTAAATGGCAATCTGAAACTACTGGTGAAGCTTTAAATTACCCAGAAAACCTTTAAATATGCATTGCATATGAGTTCAAATTGAAATACTCTTGCCCTTCCATCTGTTTGTGTAACTGGCTCTATAGCCTTGCTGCTGCCTCCCCTCTGCCACAACTTGTCATACACATCACTTAGCATAGGTGTACTCCAGCTAAATAGTCTGAGTGCATCAATACTACTAAATACTAGTTTACCAGCATAAACTGAGGCTTCAGGAAAACTTCAGCTAATGTCTTTCCTGTCAACCAACTGTTTGTACTAGGAGTGTTATTGATTATTTTTTAAAGAAACTTCAGGGTGAATGCTGTTTGGCTTTTTTTAAGTTTGAGGGTTTTTTGTTGTACAAAGTTGGCTTATAGTTCAGATCCCTTTTCTTCCCTTTCCATTGGCTTGCTCTATTTTTAACTTATTAAATGGTTCAGAACCAACAATATTCAATCTCTTTTAATGATGTGCACCATGTGATGTATGACAGATTATTTTGGCTGCCTTAAGGAACCTAGTAAATCCACCTTTGAACAATTCTGAGCGGTGTTAAGGGTTCTCTGAAAAGAAACTGAGAACTACTTTGGTGATTTTACCATTGGAAATGAGTTTTGCCTTAAGGTCTGGTAGAGATTAGCATGGTCTACACCTAAAAACAATGCCATTATCTTTGCATAACTATGAAATAAATGACCGCATACTGCAAATAGCAGTTTAATGGCATTTTCCTGCAATATGTGGCTGTCACAAATCCACAGGACTTAGGCATAGAGCTGTAATTTTAACAGATGTATGCACTTGAATATGTGGAATTTCCTCACATTTTTTGTTTTTTTCTTTTTTAAAATCAGTGCCTTTTGATAAGAAAACAGATAAGCCTGGGCACTAAATCCACCTACAAGTATTTTGTAAGACTACAGTAAAAGTTAATATGTATTTTGCAATAATGTTAGTGGAACAATGTATACTAACACCTCTGTACATGTTTTTCTTTTACAAGCACATTACTTATTGTCGATCCAACCGCTGAAGAAGAAGACTTAGCAAGCGGAACAGTAACTGTTGTAACTGATGAAGAAGGCAGGCTATGTTCTGTCCATAAACCAGGTAGTTCCATGTTTATTACACAAGAACCTATGCAGATGATAACATCTAGGTCAGGAAAAGATTATGTACCACCTTTTCTTAGTAAAATGCGGATGCTTTACGATAAGACTGTCTGCTTGAGTATTAGATGACTTGCGCTTGAAATTAGCTTTTAAAAAGGTGGTGCACCTGAAGTACAAACAGAAGTCACAGCTTTACTTACATACATACAGTACATGACAGCGAATCTCCTGTGACACCTCTAGTTTGTTTTGGTTTTCCTTGCCTGAAACTAGAGCACATGCATGTTCCCCAGGTGAAAGTTGTTGGTCCTAAGAACTACTGCATTACTTTCCTTTGGAAAACAGATTTAGAGATACATAACTGAAGTGTACATAGAAAATTAAATTGGTCTGTTTAATTTTTAGGTGGAAGTCCTCTTACAGGAGACAAGCTTCAGGACTGCATCACTAGAGCAATTACAAGACACAAAGAAGTAAAGAAGCTGATAGACAAAGTAATAAAAAGTATAAAGCCCAAGTGAACAAAAGGAGAGATCTTTTCAAAAATGGATTTGTAAAAACTGTATTTGTTACTGTGTTCACAAACCTTTTATACTAAATAAACAAATACCAATACTACATTTACAAAGTTCAAAGTTCATTTTTTCTAAAATGTTTTTCACCCTTATACTATGTACAATGCTGTTGAGTGGTAAAAAATACAAGATAAAACATTCTGTTAAAAAACTACGTGACTTAAGCCAGACCCTCGCTGCTTTATAGATGAAATCTAAGTTCTGTAGGGTTGGCTTCCAAAACCAGTTCAGTGTAACATCAAAAGTTCATTTTCCCCACCAGTAATATAAAACACTGATTTGATTTTAAACTCTCCTTTTTAATTTGGAAAAAAAAAAAAAGTCCCCTCTGAATCAAATTTTTATTGGGGGGGGAGCAAGTCTCAGGATTTTGGAGGGGCTGGTGTGCCTCTCTTACTTTTTGAGTGGCTGCCTGAATGCTGTTGATGATGCAGGTGAGCTGCTTGTGCTGCTGCTGCTGCCATAGCCATTTGATGCTGCAAGAATCGCAACTGCTGCCATGAAGGAGAAGGGGGAGAAAAAGCTTGTTAGTGTTGACTACAAAGCTATGTTTCATGTCAGGAAGAATGAGAGAAAGGTGGGGGAAAAAAAATAAAAGGAAAAAAATGAGGAAGCACCAGGCTGACAAAAGGAATACACAATGTACTGGGGACAATGAGTACAGTCAAGCAGCACCAGTGGCACAGAAGCCTGCTGAGGGCATATCTAACATTTTACACAGGTAGTTGGGACAGCGTTGCTTCTTTGCCCTTTCTCTCCATTGCAGTAACTGCAGTAACTCAGCAACTTCAGTGAATGTTTGGGTTACGTGGTACATATTGAATATAATACCTTCTCAGTGTATGCGCTGCATGTATTTTCTGTCTGTATCACAAAAAGGAGACTGCTAAAAAAAAAATGAAGTTGAAAAAAGCATCTGAATGATGGAATGCTAAAGGAATGCTTTGCCAGAACTGTTGCTTCCATGTACTGACTGTAGCAGTGCTACATTTGAACTTACAGGTGCTCACATACATTAACACTATTTTGAAATCTATTGGCACCTGGCAGAGCTTATTTAGATACGTGCCACAAGCACTCCTTGAATGTTAGCAAATCAGGGAGGTGGATGGCTTAAATTAAAAATAAATTCAGTGCTCCAAGCTAAGAGAACCACAGTTGTAAAATCTTTCATGATACAGTTTGCCAAATTCATATTTCTTTTTTCATTTTTTAAGACCATAAAATCAGTTTAAAAAAAAAAGTCAAAGGGGCAGTTTTTGGTTTTGGAGCTGAGAATTGTATTTTTAAATATTTTTTTTTTTTGTAAACAGTCAGAGTGAAGTTGCTGGATTACTTGTATCTGTTGCTGCTGCTGCTGCAAGGCTTGTTGTTGTTGCTGTTGTAAGGCAGAAGAGAGCTGCAGTCTCTGCTGAGGAAGGCTTTGCCCAGGTCTGTTCACGGCAGAGCCAAGCTGAGACAACACTAAGAAAGGAGAAGGGGAAAGCAAGCAGGTCAGAGAGGTCAGGTGGAGTTTGTCAGGGAAGGAAGACATAGGAACAGAGTGTAACAGAAAAGGGGGATCAAGAGAATTAGTTTCAGAGTCAAATTGGAAACAGTGCAGAATAAAGTACACACAATATACATACTCTGTTAGAAGGCAATTAGATTATGAAGTGCTTGTGAAGACACAAAGAGGTTTCTCGTACTGGACGTTAAATACACAGTTAAAGGAACATTCTTCAATGAAGTCTGGCATGGAAGTTCCCTGTATTTTCTTTTTGTCTCCAGTGTGACTTATTTTTGTGTGGTATCAATTTACTACACTTAACTGCCAAAGCAGAAAAGTGCATGCTTTGAAAGTCCAGTATTTCTTGTGTAATTCACGTGATGATAATAAATAGTAAATTGCTTTAACACAAGAGAGATTTAAGACCAAACTTCATTTCGGTGTGAGTTTATCAACATACACAGTTAAGTACAAAAGGAGGCTCAGCAAGCACATACCTGTGGCTTGAGGTTGCATAAAATTCCCTACTCCAGTCAGGTTAATTACAGCAGCTTGTTGGGCAGATAATGCCTGATCTTGATTGGATGGACCTTGGTCAGACCCCTAGCAAAAATGAAAAGCTTGATCCTTATTACCAAACTTTGGTATCAATAAAAAAGTAAATAAAGCCAGTGTGAAGGAAAACTTCTGAAGTGCCATTTAAAAACATTTAATTCTACATCTTCTGGTGCATGTAGATACAGGCTATAACGTAGTCAGTATTAGAAGTAGAACAAACAGATGTTGAATGCCCCAAAACAGCTGTTTTTGGCAGAAATGGTATCATGCCCTAGACCAAGCAGAAGTCCCATGTAGTTGTCAACCTCTCTGCAGTCAGCAGAGACTACAGTTTATGGTTGTAATCTTCAAACAATTTCCTGTCCCACTCCCAACCCTGAAGTCTTTAGGCGATACCTGAAACAATCCACGTGCAAAGGCCATAATCGAAATGTGAGAAGTCTAAAACTTACATTCACATCTTCATATTGTGTTAATTTCATAAAAAATAAAACTCTGCTTTTAGAATTTTATTTTCAGAACAGAGTAGCTCTCACAGTGATCACTCAAATGGAACTGGTGGAGTCTTATCTACTGCCTCCTGAAGTCAAAGGGTACTGAACTTAAAATTGTGCACTGATTCATAAGGTGGGGAAATAAAGTATTACATATGTAATTCAAGCAAACTGCATGGCTTACCGATCAGGGGAAAAATAAAAAGCACTTGAGCTGGTGCACTTCCAAGAGTCGCAATGCTTCTTTAGAATAACCACATGAAACAATGCCACTAAGATCTAGGTAAACTCGACCAAAAGATTGCACATTAAGACAACATCATCATCTCGATGAAGATGACTAAGAAAGACTTACAGAACCACCATTTGGGAAAAAACCCCAAGTATGAGACGAGAACGTATATATTCTGTTGGCAGCACAGAACATTGTTGGTCTTTTTCCACAAAGCATTTTGATTGCAGCACCGCGAACACATACGTTCTTGTCCTTCATGAAAACTAAGGAATCTAGTATTCATAATAGCTCATTTAGCTAGTGACCCTAGTCTTACTCTATAATGCGTGGTAAGAGAGAAGTTCCTTAGGGCAAGTAAGCCAATGCAGAGAGACTGATTTCCTCCAGAAGAACTTTCTGCCAAAAAAAAGGACTAACCTTTTTGTAAATGCCCTTGACGTTCAATGTCTAGAAAATAAAATATGAACTTGCATGATTATTTTTTTTTTAGTAATTCAAGGAGTAACTGACATTTGGATTCTGTGAACAAATCTGAGTTTCCCATTAAACTGTCCCACATTCCAGAACAAGGCCTAAGACACAGGAGACTATACACCATAAAAACACTTGAAAGAGGCACCTTATTTATGAACAGTCAACAGTAGCACAAGCAAAATTTTGATAAACTGAATATCCAGTAGAGACTATTTGGTAAACGGAAGTCTTGCACGTCTGGGAAGACAAAAGACAAAGAACACAAAAGCAGAGCAGCTAGTTTTCCCAAACTGTGGCATTAGTGCTGGTACAGATTTTTAGGCACCAGTAGAACCAACCACTCAAAATTTCATGTGTTGAGAACAAGCAGATTGGTATCTATCAAGACTTCTTCAGTGATTGAAGCCTTTAACACTACTAACAAGCAGCAGTGTCTTAAAATTACAGCTTTAAAGCCAATTGTTACTTTGTCTGGTGCAAAGAGAACAATTCTGTTGAACTACCGCAATGAGAACCACAAAACAGCTCACAGCACTGTGAGTAAGTTTTAGCCACTCTGTAGTAACCCTGACTTTTTTGGCGTTTCACCTGATGTGTCTGCTAGTTATGATAAAGAGGACAACACTAAGCTGATTTTACACTACTCCTACAGCGGGCTGGCTCTCTTCATGTCACAGTTAGACAACGCTTAGCCAGTTGTCTTGCTACAGGTCCTCTATACAGGATGTAAATAAGGGAGCATAACCCAGCTCCAGTCATGGCAACAAAGCCGCTGCAGTCTTTGCAGTTTGAGAAGGTTTCGGAGGAGGACTTTCCTCCCCCGCTGCTTCAGATCTGTTGGGTAAAGGCTCATTTACTTGCAGAGATGGGGTAAAGAGAAACTGTTTCATCCATGCACCCCAGACTGAGGGCTGTTAGCACACACCTGTTCTCCCTGCTGCTGAGGACTACTGGTTGTAGGCTGCTGGGATTGTTGCTGCGGAGAAAACTGTGACAGCTGCTGCTGTGGGTTAAAAATAAGTGAACCACCTGGAAGCTGTAGAAGATTAAAACCAAAAGGCATAGTTCATTCAAACTGCTAGGCTTCCCCACTGTCCTAGGATGAACATGACAATGATGTACTCCGTGGAGGTTTGGTTTAGGCTTTTAAAATCTTTTTAAATGGATCTGTTTACAATTGCTATTTGTGAAAAAGCCTTATCCTCAGAAAACAAATCTGCATTAAATTACAGCAAGTTATTTCCACAGGAACACATATTTTTATATTTCTAATTAAAATTCTAGAGACTGTACTGATACTGGAAATTTAAAGGCCTGTCTTCAAAAGCACTGTGTATTATTTTCACTTTCAGAATATTCCACTGAATTTTAATAGATGCTTCCAAATCAACAAGCTGCAAGCTCTGGTGCAGAAAATGTGTAAGTGTCTTGATTTCTCTCCCCTACCCCAGCTTTAACTGCATTGATTTCAGCCAAATTATTCTTGGCTTATACAACTGGCAAGGTAGGTTGAAAGGATGGACTTCAATGTGGAATCACAGAAATACAACCATTTAATTTTATAGTAGAGCTCTACTCTGGCATAACTGCCTCCTGTGCCTGTCCTTTTCCATGTTTCTGGAGTGTGTACAGCAGTGGGAAGAGGAAGTAGCAAAGCTGCAGATGATCTTTTACTGGTGTTAACTTTTTGAAGCCAGGTGCAAGATTTGTGGAACACTGAAGCTGGAATTCTGCACCTGTAATTTACAGCCGACTTCAAGATCCAGGATCACGACCTAGTTCCACAAACACTCCCTGTTCTGCTTCTAAATGAAACACTGACATAATAAGCAATTTTTGCTCCTGTTTGTATATATCTTAGTGGAAAGAAAACATTTACAGACCTTCTAAACTCCCTGCATTACACAAAATTCTACCTCCACTACTGGAAGCTCTTTAAAGCTATTACTGCACCCACCTGTACATGTTGAGCTCACCTTTTAGGCATTACATGTGTAACCTCTGAGTGATTCTACTGTACTGTTTTGTATTTTTAAAGTAATCATAACTTCAGTTTAAAGAATGATTTGCAATAAAAGCCTAGGCAAATCCTGAAAACAGAAGACTGTATTTTAGGATTCATCTTTTGAATTCAAATGTCAGCATTTTCAGATTGTTACTGAGAACTAGCTGCTTTGTTGTGAGCTAGGAATATCATTTCTACCTGGTATCTTTATGGATATAGCTTCTTCTCTTATTCTAAGCATTTTAAATAAACAATTAAAATTTGCAGTAAATGGTTCATCTTATCAACTGGCTTCAAAGATCTGTGGGGGGCAATGCAGTAAGCAGCACTAACATGTCTTTAAAGAAATAAAAATTATCATTATTATTGTGTCCAAGTATATCAATTACCTGTAGAAGATTTAAGGGCCGAAGATTTGATGCATTTTTCAAACCAAAGGGGCTGCCTGTTAAAGAAAACATCTTTTTATTAGTAGGAAGTCTTTACTTAATTATATTTGTGTACTGCAATTAATACACCTTTCCACTGGGATTATTTCTAAACATTTGGAAGTCAGAAAACTGGCAAGTGTAAATTTTAAACTTAATACAATGCTGTATTTTCCATAATGTTGGTAAGTTCATAGTTACCCAGATTCAAAGCTAAAGAGAGTTAACTAAATAGAAATAAATCTGTACCACTACTAAACGCTGTACGCTGTAAACTATAACCTGTTAGTGCATTTACACAAAGGTTAATGTGGAGAATATCATGGCAGTTATTCTTCAGTGATTCGTCTTCTGGCTTTAAAAAAATTTACTGTTTGTACAGTAAATCTAGAAATGTCCAAGGGCTCAATGAAGTAACAGGCTCTCAGCTTCTCAATCGTTAACAGAAAACAACCCCATCCAAAATCTTAGCAACTGCCCACCCACTCAAGGGCTTCTGGCAAGACACATCTGCTTTCTTTGGCATTATTCCACATGGCACTCCTCAGAGCTGTGCTAAAAAACAGATGTACGTGTAGTAGTGAGCTATGAGGTGGGTATAGAGCAGATACAAACACTCCAGTAAAACAGCGGCTATTTCAGCTCACTACTCCCATCTGTTATGTGGGTGACAGCACAGCGTGTAAAAATCTGTGACACCGAACTGGTAAAGGTTGATAGTGCTTGAAAGGACAGAATTAGAATTAAAAGTGATCCTAGTGAATTGAAGACAGGGTCCGAAATTCAGTAACATTGAATTAAAAAAACAAAAAAAGACAAATGGACAAGTACAAAAATTGTGAGTAACTAGTTTTGTGTCTATACAGCAAGAAAGGACACGAGAAGTTACAGTAAGGCACAAACATATCCAAATTGTTCGTATCACAAACTACAGAACGCACAAAAGAACCTCTTCACGCAGTTTACATTTATAAAACTCACTGTCACAAGATGCCGCAGATTCCAAAAATATAAATGGGTTCAAAAACCAGTTAGGATAAATCCACAGACTAGAAGTCTAACACAGGATATTAAGCACCAAGATCCATGTGGATAGTCTTCAGCTGAGAAAGTCTCAAAGCTGTAGATTGCCAGAAGAGGTACAGTTGTATACAAGGGATGTTTCACTTCACACTTTTGCCTCATCTTAAACTCTCTCCTAGGTACCCTCTAATGGCAACTGTCAGAGACAGAATATAAATTGGATGGATTTTTGGCCTAAACCAGTAAAGCCATTCTTACGTTAACGTAATGCTGTTGCAAAAAATACAGATAAAAAATAGGCAGACCTCATTTGAGGAAATGTTAACAGGAATGTTGTGAAAGAGATGAGATGCATTTATTCTGCTGTGCTCCACAGTGGTAAATCAGCCAAGCTCAGGCTTGTGTCCAGTTTTGGTTATCACATTTTAAGAAGGATGTAAGCAAATTGGACAGTCTAGAAGAGAGTGACAGGATTATGAAAGGTTTGAAAAATACGACCTATCAGAAAGAGAAGACAAATGTGGGACATGACAGCATGTTTGATACTTAGAAGGTAAAGAGAAAGGGTGAACGACTATTTTTCATGTCTGCAAGGAACAGGAGAAAAAAATAATTTCATTTGCAATTAAGGAGATGCATTGGAAAGAAACATTTTGTATGGATAACTAACTACTCTAAACAGCTACTGAGGAAGATGGGAATCTTCTTTAGTGAACATATTTAAAGACAGCATAGATAAACATTGGTTCAGTATGGTTTAGACAGATTTGACTGTTTCAGTGTAAGGGATGGAAATCTTGAAGTCTCTTCTATCATTCTGATGCCATAATCATACATTAGGGTTTATTTTTTCTGAACATACAAAGAAAAAACCCTAAGAATTTAAATCCTGCTTTAATTAATATTGATGTATACAGATTTATATACTCATACTTGAAGGCAATAAGGAACTAATTGATTGTCTTAAAGTAGTACTGCTGACAATAAAACACCCCACACAATTAAAAAGTGAATCTTATTTCCAAGTGCAGTCATGCCTTTTTTCTGGCAGTCATCATTATCAAAGTTGCACTTGAATTTGGAGTTTCTCTCAAACTTCCTACTGAGCATATCAAACAATCTAGGTTTAGAGTACGTTTCCCCAGTCTAGTGCCTCAAAAATACATTTCAAATTATCTCAAACATAGCCTACACTCTGAATGCAAAAACACATACGTTGTTGCTGAGCTCCAGCCATCAAATACACAATTTATTCACGCAGTGGCCACTTTTGTCCATTGTTCTCACAGTACGTTTTTACACTGTCCCTATCTGAAGGGTGGCTTTTCAACTCATTCACACTAACCTGCTTGAGAGGCAGACTGCATTGCAGCAGGCAGCGCACTTGGTACCAGACCTCCTGATGGTAAAATGCCACTCAAATTTATACCTGCAGGGGCTATGGCACCAGTGTTGCATCCCAACATAGGGTTTGAACCACTCATCAGTGTCTGTGCTCCACTGTAGAAGAGGAAAGACAACACATCAAACCCAAGTGGTACAAGTAAATCTGAGTAACTAAATTAGGGATAAAGCATCAAGGCAACTTAGAAATTGTTATACCTAGGGCATAACAAATATGTAAATCTGCATTTTCAGCATATACAGGGTTTTTTCTTTGGTATTATCTATGGAAAACACAAGTGCTTCTTTTATTCTAGAAATACTGAAAGATCAACAGTTTTCAAAATGGTTGTACTATCATAACAAAGTTAAGGAACAGGTTTGTGTTTTCCTTTTGCACTATATAAAAGAAGATCTCCCTAATTAATCAACAGTGATCAACTGCTGAACACCTCGGATGAGCAACTCAAGTGTCTAATACTTGCATTGAAGCAAACTACACGTCTTACACTGACCATCTTATACTGACACAGGATTTCATTTAGTCTAAAAAGCAGTTCATGTTATAGCATACAAACTATTCTTAACAGCAGCATTGATTTTATTTTTTAAATCAAAAAATGAGTTTTAATGATCAAAGATGTTTAACCTCAATGTTTGATTAAATAGTTAGAAAACAGATTTGTTGTTTTCTTGTATTTTAGGTACAACCTTTCATTCATAGGCACCTTAATATAAAATCTTTCCATTTTTGAGCTGTCTGCATGATATGCCACCTCCTCTCTTAATAAAAAAAACCAGCTTTCACACTTACAGAACAAAACCTCAGAAACCACTTAAATTGAGGTTAAGGCTTATGGAAACTATATGCATCCAAAAAGCTAAAAGCAATGAAGGTCTGTCTTAACAGACTTTTTTTAATATTCTGATAGTAGGTGTCTTATATTTGAGAGATACAAAGAGTTTCTAGAGGCTCTTCACTTTGTAATTACAAAGTGAATGATCTTTTTGTGCTGCAGATCCTGAAAAGTACCTATCCTAATGGATGCTGGACATTCCTGTACCACTCCCACCCCACTACCCCAACCACCAACCCACCCAGGACAAATTAAGAAACCATCATAAGAAAAAAACTTACCACACAGAGCCCACTACATTGATGAAGTTAAGTCCTGCAGGGTTTGCCATGACCTGGGTGGAGGTTGTTCCTGTAGTAATGGATGTTACCATGGTGGAAAGAGGAATGGTCATTACAGGCAGTGCCTGGCTCAGAGACATTTGCTGCTGAGCAAACGGGGTTAACAAAGTGGGCTGAGGGGTGAAGCCTGAATCTTGGGGAGTAGGGGTGGCAGAAGGGGTAATAGGAGTTGAGCTCTGAGCATCAGAAGGGTGTGGGGTCGATGAAGGGGTGTTGGTTGGAGTAGGAGTAGATGGTTTAGGAGTTCCAGACCCTGCTCATTGAGAAAAATAAAAAGTGCTAGTTTGTTACAAAAGGCCAGTCCTTTTTTGTATAATAAGGTTAATGGAATCTTATTTAGCACTGAAAATTTGTTCCAGTTTTTAGACTGCAAGTGTTAATTTCTACATGACGCGAGTGTTGCAGCACGCACTCATTGTTAAGGATGCAGTATAATCACACAGAAAACCCATTCTCCATGCTTAATTCCTTAAGTCATACACCAATTTGTATCCTCCACTAAGTCCTTCCATAATTTATCATACGTTAAGTCATAACTCCACTTGGAAATACTTAAAATAAAACCATTTCTTAGTGACCATTTATCCTAATCAATGTTTTTGTCCTAAAATGTTAAATGTACAGTCTATATGCACTACCTGCACAACAGCATCATGTTAAAAACATATCATGGAAAACAACAGATTCAACAAAGAACATACACTATTTCAGTAATCACGGGGTTGATCTAAATTTCATCAGATATCAAAATTTGGCAAATGTGAGTTTAGCTAAAATATTTTTTTTTAAATATTTAAGAACCAGAGGATAATACTGCATCTTTAAAAGTTACTGTGTAATTCCTTCTATTTAGATGTAGCATGTATAGCTATATTTGTTGTGGATGCAGTAAGCACAGTTTATCAATAAAAAACAAAACCCCAAAAAGCTTGAGGTGGATTTTTGTTTTTTAGCTTTCATGTCCTGCAGAAAGAAAGGGAATACATGTGAATGTCCAGCTGTTGTGACCAGAGCCTTAAAATAACAATTGTGTGCATCAGATTTACACAATTCATAGCACTAACATAAAACCAGAGAAAATGTTAGAAGAAAACTTCTCTAAGTTTTCTTTTTTTCTTTGTGCAAAACAAGAAGGCAGAAAAAGTTACACCTTTTGAGCTATCCAGATTTTAAATTATTTAATGCAAAAAGCATATTATAATACTGTGCAGGATACTGGAATGCGCAGTATACAATTATTCATAAAAAACCTGAAAAGCTTCAGCTATCATTTCTCTTTGTACAAATCTGTTCACAAAATGTCTCAAGACGCATACATATTTTAAAAAATGTTTATGATCTATAGCTATGATTACAATGATCCTGTCAGTGTTAATGAAAATACTTGAACTAGGATGTCACTTCTTATTGAAATTTGCATTTTAACACCTGACAATATGGTGCTATCGTCATCACCATCACCACCACACTTGCAATCAGCAATGATTTGTAAAACAGTGTAGGAGTGTTTTTAAAAAATCATCTTATCGTTTATTGTATCACCACCTTGGAACTGATCAGATTATATACATACATAGAGATACAACTGCACCAGCTCCTATAACATTTAAAAAACCAGATGCTTAAATTATGTAAAGGCAAACTGATCTAACATACTGTTTTTACACTAGAGGAAAAAAAAAATCTACACTTTGGAATTTTATCTCATCACATCATCTACCAGCCTTTCATAAATGAGATCATACTAATTGCATAAAATGTATTAAAACGTATACACAGAGGGTGCATACATATATACAGAAAAAACGAACACAGTTACAATAAACATAAAATACATACAGTGAACAAGAGACCTGCCTACAGCTGCACAACTTATACAATTTAGGGTACACTGTACACTTAAGTTTCATCATTCCACAGGTTAAGAAGTTTATCTCAGGAAGCATTTATGCAAAAGCCTAAGATTTAATGGAGAATTTAGGTCGTGACTCACTTTGTGAAGAGCTCGCAGGAGACATGGCAGCTGGAGAGAGCATGCTAACTTGATTAAGATCCATAGATTGCTTCCGAGAAAGACCAGGAGGCTTAGAAGGAGGAGGAGGAGTTGGGGATTTTAGATGGCCACTTGACTGTTGTGGACTAAAAATACTACCTGAAAAAGCATAATTAAAATATATTACTCTCCTGTGAGTACATGTTAACCTGAATATTTGTTTGGATACTGTTTTGTGAACAATAAAAAAAAAAAAATGTTCTTTTCACAGATAAGATACTGTTTTGCCTTTTTTTTTTTTTATTAAATCTTTACTAAAGGGATATCATGTCATTTTACAACAGGCAGAACACATAAAAAGGAGACACCAGAGTCGAACAATTACCTGAAGAGCTACTTCCTGAACTTGAAGGTAATTTGATGGGAGGAGGTCGGTGTTTTACACCTTTCCCCAATACTGAAGACTGAACAGAGCCTGATATACTTTCTGGCTGCTAGGAGGAAAGAGAAATTAACACTACCAGAGCAATAATGCGAGCTTTCACATATTTGACAGAAAATTCAATTAATTTGCATTAGACTTCTCAAACCATGACAACATTCCCCTCAAACATTTCAGATTATTTTTAAAACGTAATTCATAACCAACTATTCAGATAAAACGCTTACCATCAAGAAGCAGCTCAATAGTGCTGGTAAAACATAATTTAAGGAGTTTCACTTTTCAGTTCGGACTTCCTTCTTAGTAATTTTCAGAAATGCAAGTGATAGATGCACTTTAAATAAGAGGACAATTTGGTCCTACTTGAACAATCACATCATTTTATTCATTTACCACCTGTATATATTTGCCATTTCCATTGGATTTAGAAAACAGGATCAGATTTCCTGATTCTGGGAGTAGGAATTTAAAAACATGCAAGAAAACCCTGAATATGCAGAAATCAATACACACTTTCCTATTGACTTCAGTGAGATCAGAACTTCATTAATCTTTTTACAGGAAAGGTGCTTCGGTTTTGCTTGTTCTTTATAACCTACTCATCAGGTTTTTTGAACATAAATTAACCTTAGCTAATCAATTCCATACTTCTGAGTCACTCACAGCAGACTCTACATGCATAATTCCAATACTTGACAGGGTCAAAAGACTCAACGGTGAAACACTTTTACTGTTACAGAATCATTTAGGTTGGAAAAGACCTTTGAGAGCCTGAATTCCAACCATTAACCCAAGACTGCCAAGTCCATCACTAAACCATGTCCCTAAGCACTGCATCTCTGTGTTTATTTTTAAACACCTTCAGGGATGGAGAGTCCACCACCTCCCCAGACAGCCTGTTCCAATGCTTGACAGTCCTTTTCAATGAAGAAATTTTTCCTAATATCCAATCTAAACTTCCCATGGCACAACTCGAGGCCATTTTCTCTTTTCCTGTTGCAGATATCTGGGAGAAGAGACCGACCCCCACCTGCCCACACCCTCCTTCCAGGCAGCTGTAGAGAACAATAAGGTCCCCGCCCTGAGCCTTCTTTTCTCCAGGTTAAACAGCCCCAGTTCCCTCAGCCGCTCCTCATCAGACTTGTGCTCCAGACCCTTCCTCAGCCCCGTTGCCCTTCCCTGGACACGCTCCAGCACCTCAGTGTCTGTCTTGCAGTGAGGGGCCCAAAACTGACACCAGCATTCGAGGTGCAGCCTCACCAGTGCTGAGTACAGGGGGATGATCACCACCCTTTTCCTTCTGGCCACACTGTTCCTGACACAAGCCAGGATGCTACTGGCCTTCTTGGCCACGGGGGCACACTGCTGGCTCATGTCCAGCCGGCTGTCAGCCAGCACACCCAGGTCCTTTTCCTTTGGGCAGCTTTCCAGCCACTCTTCACCAAGCAACACAGACTATGCAGGTAATCCCACAAATGAAAGTTGTGTCTAAACACACACAGGGTCCACAAACTGTTAAATCTAGAAAATGAGGCTGTCTGTATAGTGAATGGAATATTTCAGTGCTGGAGTCTAAATTAGATGTGCATGTGCTCACAAATCCGAGCATTCAGTATTGTGCAGAATGAACCTTTTTAGAAAGCTTAGCTTCCATTGATTCTTGGTAATAAGAGACACTCCCTCTACATGTTTCTAATTGCTTTCTTATAAAAAAGAATCTTTTGAGGAAAATTCAGAGGATTTTCTCTTGTACCATTAAAATCTGCTTTCTCCAATCTCAAAATAAATATTTAATGATCTAACCCCCATTCAAAAGGGGGGTTAGATCATTAAATACGGTAACCCGAGTAACCTTGGTCCAGCTTTTGCTGGGGTCTTGGACAGCCAGACAAGATGACTTACAGAAGTACCCTCCCATCCTAAGTTATTCTATGATTTTAATATACATACACAGATATATTTACACATACGTGCATGCATATGTCTGTATGCATATACACACACATACCGAAACATCCATATTCCTTTCTGCCTCTTCATGCTCTTCTGGCTGATACCAGGAACTAACTACCTCTTGCAGAGCAACACTGTTGCCGTTTAAAAGCAGGTATTTAGGGAAAGATGTAGTAAAGGAAATAGCCCTATCATAGAAAAATCATTTACTAGTTGGAGCCTAAAATCAGCTCACTGCTAGAGTACTCAAACTGACCAAGGAAGGCAGAAGCAAATAGAACACAAGGCTATGCCAACAGGCATGATAATTTGGGAATGCAGGAATTTCTGCTGGATGTGTGCATGCAAACATATGGATTTTAAAGATTTTGGTGTTGGGTTGGGCTTTTTTTGAAAATTTTGCTCATCAAAGTAAAGAGAAAAAAGCTTTAATAATTTCTAAAGGTAAAGGAAAAAAGTTCAGTACTACCTCTGCTTTCTATGTTTACTGACCTATTAAATAAAACTCAACATAGCTACATTTACTATACTGCTCCGCAAAAGGTTCATCGGCAAAAGGGAAAAATGCTACAACAAAACCTTGGAGCTAACTATATCATGCACTGAAAAAAAAAGACATGGCTAAAGGACACAGTATTTTAACAGTGAAAACAAAAATGCTTTTTTCTAATTTTCCCAATATATTCACAGTAAATGATTATGACAATCAAGCATTTACAAATTCATTCAGAATGAAATTTTTAGGTTATTTTAAACATGAACAGCAAAAATTGTTCTATTAATTCAATAATCAAGTGCAAATAAAAGAAATCTATGGCTCGATAAACTCACTTCCACTTCCTTCCCTGGCGAAAGATGACTAAGATTGACTGATCCACCTGAATTATGAAACATTTTCACAGGACATTTAGCTTCATTTTGTACTAACTCCTGATACTGGTTCACCACTCTGAAACAAACAATGAGGACAGAAGATGATCAACAACTTGGAACTTTTAAAGTAGATACCTATATGTAAACACACAATTGTATATGCTACATATATATAAAATAGGTATTACACGACTAAGTGTACATTATGTAAAGTGTACATTATATAAAAATTATATAATTTTATTATCTATAATAGAGATGCTAATATATAGAATATACCTATATATCTACATATCATTCTACTTTATGTTCCTGGGCTCTTTTCTTAGATTTACTCCGTTTTAACTTTTCTTCCAATCACTGTCTTTTTTTTTTCTAATGCAAAATACAGTTTAAGAAACATTCTGTTAGAGGATTATGCAAAACAGTAGACAGAACAAGTTCCCTTCCCAAAAGCAATTGCAGTTCTTTGGGATAACAGTGAATGGGGATCCCATTCCTTTCACAGGCATCCAGATTATTTTATAGTGCCCTGTCTTCCGCTTATGCTCCCTGTGGGACAGTCAACCCCCCTTCAAATTGAGATCTATGTCAGACATGGACTCCGAGAACAAGAGATGAACCAAGAGGTCCACACTGAATGTACATCCAAGAACCAGTTATCATAGCAAAAGTGATCCCTTCTTTGAGCACCAGGACAGCCAGGTCTTATTCTATGAGGCCAATGAGCAGTGATGTATCTAGGAATTTAAAGCATCATAATGTCAGGCAAACAATTTTAAAATACTGTTCTACCAAATCACAGACTACATCTCTACTGATCTGAGAGAACTAAGTTGAGGGAATACAATTTCACAAACCTGAGTTAAATATACAAAGTGACCCTGCAGACTCAAAAATCAAGCTGAAGACCTGTTGTCACTTACACTCTGGCAGACTAAACCTCAAAGAAAAACTGCTGGAATATTCCCATTAGCTTACACCTAAATGCGATGAAGTACTCTTTATTTTGGCATAGCACTGTTTCAATATGCTGTTACATGACTAATGCAGATATAAGCAAGAGCCCTGAGATACAGGGCGGAGGAAGAGGTGCAAATATACTTTCTTCAGCAATGAGATTTTAGACTGCCCTAAAATTAGAGTGGAATCTGAGTAATAAAATGCCACGTACTCAAAAAGGTGGTCCTGCCCTCCTTCCTCCTCTACCATTTTTTCTTGTCCTAGTCCCTGAAAACCAACTGCTTATTCTGACAGAAAGATCTGTGCAACCCAGTAACAAACGTGATCAGGATATCAATCCCAGTTAGAACTAGACCCCTGTATTGCTGTGGGGTTTTTTTTAGTTTTCAGCCAAGCAACCCCCCAAAATTCAGCTTATACAAACAGCACAAGTCTCTATCATGACAAAGGAGGCAGGAGAGAATACAAGCTAAGAGTTCCCTGACCAAGATTATCTATTAAAGAACATTATTATTGATTTTTAACCAAACCAAGCACTCTCTTTCCTGCCAGGCACGGAAGAAGAATGGTGGTGGGTTAAGAGCTATGGCATTCCCATCACCTCAAGGTGTCCTATGAAGGTGCAAAACCACAAGTGACTTTGACAGATCGCTTTTTAAAGGTTCTGTGCTCACTTGCACAAAGAAACACAGGTATCTAATGTGATGCACACTAACAAATATTTGAAGAAGTACTTATTTTGCTGCCTCAGTTTCCCCAGAATTGCTACTCCTATCATTCTACAACTACAATATACTGGAAAACTGTTTTGCTACTTGCTTCTCTTAGAAAGCTGAATCAAGTAATGCACAACACACCAAAAATAAGTTGTATACATCTTAAGTCCTAAATTACACTTAAAGTTCAAATGGACATTTTCCATAATTGCTAATTTACCATAAAAAATATCAAGATGAAATCACTTCTAAATGCTCTCAGAATTTTATTGTTACCTATGCAATCAAGAATAACTGTACAAATAACTGTAACAATATGCTTGAAATCCAGGTAGTGGGACAAGCTGTATTCACATATTTGCTGTCCTCTGTTCTTCCTTGCTTGTTAAATATAGAAACCGCAGACTGTATCCTCATTTTTGTTATGATTAATGCCTCTTATTTTCTTCCTCTGTTCTGCTTCTGTTTCCATAACCATAACATTAACAGTCATACTAGCTAGAAGGAACAAAATTCATTATCTGGCATCAAGTCAAATGGTTGTACATATTATATTAATTTACCTTTCAGCATCTGTCTTCGAACCAATAAGGAACCTGAAATGTAAAATGTGTAATAGGTTTTCAGTCATGAACTGGACTAAAAGGACATGTTTTTCTAATTACAAAACTTCAAATGAACGTCAGTGCTGCTCTTTCTTCACACCTGCTGAAAATACGAGATAGCCTATCCACTTAATGGACTGGGTATTATTAGCCTATCCTCTTAATGGACTGGGTATTATATAGTACTTGAAACACAAACTTGGCTTCATAACTATACATACAATATACCTACATCATCTAATATGGTCTCCTTTGACAGTAAGTTACCTACAAAGCAAAAGGCAGAATATGGATTTTGTATTTTATACTTTCAAAAAAATTGAAGTAACTGCTACAGAATTGCTACTTTACAAAGTACAAGGGAAAAGTTATGTATAAATCAACATACCGATATGCTCACATTGAAATAAACCTAAGAGTCCTGTGGTTATGTCACAAACAGCCCTACCTTTAATATTTTAATAAAAATTTAGTTTTCACTGTTTGATTTCACCTACGCAAATTCTTACTCCTCATGATTTTACAAAATTCCTAAATAAGCATTTCTCTTCTGCATAATACTTATGGCTTGCAAACTTACTACAGTGGGTTGGGGTTTTTTCTATGTAAACACTACAGACCTTTTCTGTTTCTCTAGCTCAAAAAAAGGTCGTTATTTTACAGCAGAACAACAAAAATGTCTTCTGCACCTTTCACTTCATATGACAAATTTTTCTAATGAGGAGGTATCCAAATTTTGGTGAACCTCAACTGGTAATGTCTGAAACATAATGGACTAGAGCAATGATTTCCAAAAAACCCCAGGTATCTAACATGTATAAACCCTTTTCATTCTCAGCCTTAGACAACTGTAAGCTAGCACTGCTGTTCTAGGAAGATCAGATCAGTATGAAGCATGTGTGCTGGTTTTGGCTGGGACAGAGTAAATTTTCTCCATAGTAGCTGGTAGGGGGCTATGTTTTGGATTTGAGCCGGAAACAGTGTTGGTAACACAGGGATGTTTTCCTTACTGCCAAGCAGTGCTTATAGAGTCAAGGCCTTTTCTGCCTCTCACCCCACCCCATCAGCGAGTGGACTGGGGGTGCACAAGAAGCTGGGAGGGGACACAGCCAGGACAGCTGGCCTCAGCTGACCACAGGGATATTCCATACCATATAGCATCATGCTCAGCATATAAAGCTGGGGGAAGAAGGAAGGGCAGGACATTCAGAGTTACAATGTTTGTCTTCCCAAGTAACATGCATGATGGAGCCCTGCTTTCCTGGAGATGGCTGAACACCTGCCAGCCTGCCCACGGGGAGTGGTGAATGAATTCCTTGTTTTGCTTTGCTTGTGTGTGTGGCTTCTGCTTATACTTACTAAACTGTCAACTCATTTGTTTTTAATAACCCATTTATCTCAACCCATGAGTTTTCTCACTTTTATCCTTCTGATTCTCTTCCGCATTCTGACATGGGAGTGAGTAAGCACCTGTGTGGGGCTTAAATGGCAGCTGGGATTAAACCACAACAGTATGGAAACAAACAGTAAATAGCTCAGTCTAGGGATAAAACACCCCGAGTATTAAGAAGATTTTAATAGAAAAGAGGGATTACATACTAGACAAAAATAACTTTTATTAACAGAACTAAAAGGTTTGCTCAGGCTCACTGCTCCTTGCCTTAATGAAATGTACAGGGTCTACTGTGCTGCACGGGTTCCTCCACACAAAGTACACGGCGCACACAACAAAAAGAGCCAAGAATACAGAATCTTTGTAGAACCACAGCCAACAACAGCAGATGCAAACCAATTCAAAGTGAGGAAGATTCTTAGGAGCGCATGTTTTTCTTCATCAATTATTTAACCTAAATTTCTATACCTAAGGGTAAACATAATATAATCGAGTGTTATGTTTTCACTGCATCAGGCAAATTTTGACAATTAAAATTATGAGTAATACTGAAAAAGAGCGCTAAAAATATCTCGCAGTGTCTCCACAATGAGTGGGTTGGAGGTTTTTTGGGTTTGTGGGTTTTTTTGCTTTATAATATAACTTTCATGTAAAAGAAAGTGCAGATTTAACATAAAAGTACATGTATGATATGATGGTTGCCTGAACACATTGTTTTGTGGTTTTTTAAAATTTTTAGGTCCATTAACTTAATTTTTTTTAAAAAAAACTTAAATCAGATTTCTAGCTCTGGAGTATTATTATGACTGAAAATGATAAGTAATGTTTGTTTTCCTTTGCCTATCAGATCACAGCATAGTTTAAAAAAATCATGTCACTTACTGTGATGGAGTTAATAGGTTGTCATTTTCCTCATCACCTTTGAGTGTCTGAATTTTACCATAGTATAAGGGATTGCCAAGAGACTGAAAAATGGTCAGTTTTGTTTTTTGAAGCTGATTACCAACTTCACATTCAAACACATAATCATCTTTTATTTCCTAAGAAGACAGAAGAAATTAAACAAGTCTTAAACAAGTGATAACAGAAACAGCTAGTAAAATATGACAGTTTACACAACGCAGTAAGAAACACTCCTATAAGAAAGGTCAGTAACACTTTGTAAGAAGGGGTGCATTATCTAAAATGAAGGTGATATGAGAAGTTATCTAAAGGGATGAGAGGATATAAAAATTTTATCATGTCTTAAAACCAGAAAAATATTGCAAACCTAAACAATGTTAGATATGGAAAGGCAGACTGGGTAAACATATGTGGAAACAGTTTTTATGAATTATGACAATGCTAACAAACGTTCCGAGTAAAATGTTGGAAATTAAGATTAAATTCTATGAGAAAGTATTACTTCTTGGCAATATGAAACAAAGACATCATAATAATTGCATTGCTGTTAAATAAAGATTGTATCTTGCCTCCAAAATTAAAAAGAATTGATGAATTTATTTACGGCTAATTATATTAAAAGACTACTTATCAAATCACATATTTTGTGCCAGAAATCTTAAGATTCAACTTAAACATTGCAGAAAGAGCTTTTCATAAGAGGTATTAAATATTTCTTAATCCCTTTTCAAATTTAGCATTTTGATTTTAACAGCTCTTCTCCTTCAGTCTTTGAGCATCTGAGTAAAGAAAGCAATTTTCTGAGTGGAGTACTACTCCCTCTAATTTTTTATGCTTTCTTCACTAAACAGCAACACCACATGTTGCTTGGGAGATTAAAGTTGCTTTTCCTTGTATTTCTGGAAAACCTGAGGAAACTACAGAACTCATCACATGCACGCTGCACTGTATGAAGTCACAAGTATCTGTGGTAATCTCTCTGTGTCTATATAACACATGGAAGATTAATTAAATTGCGGAGGGAAAATCATATTCCCACATCACTTCGATTTTGTTGAAATAAGAGGCATTTAAACTAAACAGAGAAGCTTGGCCAAAGTTCTCAACTACTTACATGGGCTGGCCAGACAGTTGGTTGTGAATCATCAGGCTTGATAGACTTCTCTACTTTGGCATATTTTTCCACCTTAAAGAAAATGAAGATAGAAGAAAGAACAACAGTCATATTGGGCCAGAATCAAAGTCACTCTAGCAGAGCTTCTTGTTTTTAGGAGTGGCTAATATGATAGCCTTTAAAAGTGAGTGCAAGAAACAAATAAGGATAGTTTGATACATTGTACAGCATCCTCTGCATTACGCATTCAGAAAAGGCAAACTGGAGAACCTTCAGAACTTTACATTTATTCTGTTACATTGTATTTGCTATGTTAAACAATGAAAATGCAAAATATGGCTTAAGAGTACAGACTGAAATCCTTGTCTGCAACGTGGAGAAATTTCACAAAACCAGTAACTCCTAAAGACTAACTACATCAGATAGAACAGTATTGAAGGGCCAAGAGAGAGGAGGTTTGTACAAGCTTACAGCATCACTTCACGTGTAATGTGCACTCCTGCCAGCCCTATAAAGTCCAAAGCTACAATCTTGTCTGGTCTACTGGGTTCCTTCTGTATGCTAGTAGTATGTGTCTTGGCAGTGCCAGAAACCAAGAATGTAAATGTCCCTGAGAGAAGAATGCACAGAATGGTCATAAGAATTCGTAACTAGAATTCTCTGTATTAAAAAAATAATAAAGCTATTGGAAATATTATTTCCCATCATCTCATAATACCTCAAAAAAGAGCAACCAAGCTGAGAACTAATTTTTAAATAATTTCCTCACCTCATTTCTTTTTCTATTTTTTTGTATTATCTGACAACTTCAAACAGACATGTGCTTATTGAACCCACAGTTGAATACTGAAGGTCTGTTTGCACTGTTTATCTCATCCAAACTAACATGTTACAATTGCAATGTATTCCGATGTGGTTTATTTTAAAGGTCATTCTTTGATACTGGATACTCTTCAGTCACTTCTTCATACAACCCAACATTCAATACAATTGCTAATAAATATTAATGGTAATAATTGGACCTACATCCACTTCAGAAGGTGCAGTCAAGTAGCAAGGGTTCTGTTTCCACATGTCTACGCACTGGAAGATGAAAAAACAGTATTAATATATTAATTTTTTTAAATAAATAGAAGTATTCCCATCTATGTCTCAGAAGACTTACATTTCCAGCTTTAGAAATTTTGAGGTCATACTGCTGGGCTCCTTTCCTCTCCTTTCTTTTCTGTAAGTAGTCAAGTAGTCTAAGCTGAGGTGGAGTTGAATAGTGAGCTACGTCCTGCTGTCTGTTCAGAGATGACCTTGAGTACCTTTTGAAGCACCTATGGTAAAACAACAGAAAAGCTTGTAAAACCATCAAAATGGAATTTCCCACTACCTGTCCACAAACACAAAAATATGCAGGGAAATGCTACTTATATTGAGATTAAGAGACAGGGTTTGCAATATTAATTTAAAATTGCTATTCTGGATTACACAGTACAACTAGAAGTCTTGATTTTGTATTTTTTTAAAAATACTAGTACTCTGTCCATGCATTTCATCACTAAGAACGGGGTTAGTTTTGAAATGCATAACTGTCAAAATGACTAACTGAAAAATTGCCAAGCTTAAAATATTTGTATATTATGATAGATTTCAGTTCTGTCAAAAGATCTGTGTATTGCTTATGTAACTATAAATTTATAAATACAGTAGAAACACATTCCTTGTCTCATGCCAAAACCATTGGTACATTAATGCTGTTCTGGACATTCATTTAATACTTTTGTCTGTTTTTCTAGTAGGATGTTTGTTGACCACCCAGCTCTAATTTTAAGGACAGCTTGATCAATCTCACTATTTATACTTTTTTTTTTTTAGACATTACCACTGGTTGTACATTAGCATAGTATTTCAATGTAAACCTAGTTTTATATACTTCAGTAATTCTGAAAGACTATTAGTACAGAGTGAATGCTACTCTTAGTAGAACAAAAACGAAGCATTTCAAGCTTTTGTTGAAAAAAGTGAATAATCATGCACAAAAGTGAATTTAATGTATTGCATTCCACATCACTTAAGTTTCCTAAGACTCTAATATGCCTACGCTTCTGTTTAGCCTGAACATCAAGCATATAAATAATTCCCTTGATTTCCTCATTCAGGGATAAACTTAAGACACAGCTTTTAACAAATCAGAGACCAATATATAATATATCCATTTATATATTCTACATTACTGAGCTATCACCAACTCAGCTTACATCTGAATTACGCAAAAAAAGTACAAAATCAAAACCACAATATAACATATTATGTTAAGAAAGTAATATATATGCACATTCTTTTGTTATACAAAACCAAGCACATTACAGCATCTACTGTTAATTGAGATGGTACAATATTGCGTACTCAAACCCTACCGTTTCATGGGGCGAGTATTCATCTTCTGCTTGTTGTATAGGAGTCTGTTTGTAGTACAGGTCACTGCTATTGAAGGATCAAGACACAAAGGCTCTGCTGTAGCCAAAATAAGTTGGCTCTCAAGTAGGAGTTTGTCCTCCTGTAATACACGCAGCTATTAATGAACGTGAAAATATGAAGACTTTTACACTAATTAAGTGGACTATACCTATGCATATGTGCACATCATCTTAAAGAAAACTGAAAAAACTGTGCGGATAGTCAACAACAGAAAATATTCAACAGTTAAGTATGACTAACCATTGTTATGAGTTACAGAGCATTGGGTGGGATTTCCAAAAGGAAAAGAAATCTTTCTGAAAAGAAGGGGGCATGTTCTGTTGGGGTTTTTTTTGTGTGTTTTCTTTCTTTCTTTGTTTTAAACACCATACTAGTGGCAATGAAAACCATTTTGTCAGTGATTTATATTGATGGACTGGGAATCACTGCCATAAAGATGATCTGGGACATTAGATTACAATTTGAAATGGATTTGAGCATGACTGTGGCTCTGAAATACAGATGAACACACTGAGTACACCACACTATTCAGCATTTAATTATAACTGTACAGCCATAGTTACTTAGGATTCTCTTTACTGTAACAGTATCAACAACAAAATAACACTAGAGCAGCAATTGTGTCATTAGACTTGAACTATCATTCTGGGACTGTATTTTGATAATGAATGAAGTAAGGTAAATTAGTTTGAGTAACTACAGTACTGCCATTCTGCATTACCAAAAGTTAAGGTCTGATTCTATAAAACTTTTAGCAAATCCTATTGTCTTCTACGGCATCCTGTGGGAAGATGGTATTAATTTGACAGGTCTCTGGAGTGTGTACAATGCACCAATATGCACATCACTGACAGTTTGAATTAAAAATAAATTAATCATTTTACCAGATTTTATTAAACAAATAATGTAAATGGGTTTTATTTTATTGTGTATTTACTACCTCACGGTAAAGTTTTAAAATAACTGCTAACTCACCTGTGTCCATTTGTGGTTGTCACTCGTTATAGAATGCACATCACAAATTAAAGTCTAAGGAAGAAGACACAATGGTAATTTAGCTTTCAACCAAATAATCAAAATTTCTTAACACATGTTCAGGAGTAGTTCATATCCAGTCTAGGAACTACTGTAACACTGAGGAATGACTTGAAACACTTCTTACCTGCATTGTAGGACGCAAAAGAATGTGCTTGCTTTGGTATGTTGGAGACTTCATGTTACCAGACTGCCTATAGTCACGTATTTCTGCTATGACACATCCACAATGAAAAATATTAACCTAGTTGAAACAAAAAAACCAATTTGTAAACAAATATTTACCAAGCTGCCTCCGTCCCTGCCTCCAAAGACATTTGTTATGTATCATATAAAATTCACTGATACTATGAATAAATGACTGATTTTGTCAAACCAGTGGTCTTTACTACATACCTAGACTTGCCTAAAATACAAGATTCAAATGTAGTGGGTTTTAATAAGTCAGCAATGTAGTTTTAAGAAATTCCTAGGCCAAATATTTCATAATGAGAAAGGAACAAAGGACACCTTGCTAGAGCACAGAGTTGAAGATTTTTGGCAGCCTTAACCATAGCAATCTCTCTTCTATCCCTTTCTTCCCAATATATTTTTTTTCCTATATATCGACAGAATATTTATTTGGGGCATTAAATACTACAGTTCCAGATGCACAAGTGTTTTACATCTTGTGGTTGGAATCACTCATGTGAAGTATTAAAAAAAAAAAATCAAGGTCTATCTGGGTACAAAATATAAATTCTTTTTGAAAACAAAACTTCCAAACCTGAGATTTTTCTAAAAGGTCAACCAAAATAGGTGGTAGTTCCTCTGCATCCAAATATTCAAGCAGCTCTCCTTCCTCATAAGGCAGCCGAATGGTCTCAGAATCTGCATTTAAACAAAACATATCGCTTTTCTTTTGCCCTTCACGTTCAAACTTTTAACAATGTGAAATCAAAAACAAGCTTGCCATAGGAAAAAAACAGGGCCAGTGGAAACCTACTCAAATCAGCAATTTTTTTTCACAGTATTGATTTTTATATCCATTTCTGTTCCCAGAGCTTGAGATTTTGCTCTTACTGTCCCAAAAGGCAACATGCTTTAATAGCTCAATGGGACCAAATGTTTGCTTCCAGCTGATATACTGTATGCTCTTATAGCACATCACCGTACCAGTGGCATAAAGACAAAACCAAACTGAAACACAGATGCCTTTAGTCAGACCTAGATTTAGGAAGCAGTGAAAGAAACAATTTGACAGAACCTGAAACAAGACACAAGCAGATAAGCAACTTGGGAAGCTAAGGGGAAATAAGAGAATGGAAGGCTATTAAAAAGACCTTCTATCTACTCATTTATGCTGCACCAGTAGAGACTGTTTCCAAGCACCTCACAGCTTTATGTAAATTTTTTGTTCAAATATAGTTTTGGGTTTTTCACAAGGAATTGTTAGAAGTGAAACAGTTAAATATAAGCAACATTTTAACATAGAGCGTTCTGAGTATTTTTTAGAAATAAAGAGCAAAAATATTACCTGAACCATTTTTTCCCCTGAGCATAAGCGAATAACCCTCATTTCCCGGATAGAGGTTCACTACCAGACATGACAATGTCTCCTGCATAACCAGCTTCTCAAGTAAATTCACATTTCGCTTCAGCTTCTGCTTTAAAAGTAAACATTGCTCATGAACATAATACTATCAATTAATCAGTAAAAATAAAAACAATTTCTAGAAATCAGTATTATTTAGATTAATGTTGAAGTAGGTATCTGAACAAGCCCAGTTAAATTTAATTGGACTGCATTTCAGCAGATACATACATTATGTATTATTATCCATACTTAGATACAGATTTTTTTTTAAAAACCCCACTCATTTAAATTAAAACAAACCTTGAATTATAAGTCCACAGACACCAGAGTTAATAAGAATGACCCTATGCTACAGCATTAGAAACTACTGCACTGTAGATTTACATGAACATAATTTATACTATCATTTATACATTGTTTGATAACAACAATAAAAATATTTAGTTCTCTCAAATATTCCTAACAGAAGCAGATATTTCTTTCCAGAATTAAAATATTGAATTACAGCATTTGGAAGGTTTCAGCAAATACAGACAAGGCAATGTAATTAAGAAATCTGATCCAGCAGCTGCACAGACTATTCCCTTAATTGTAAGGATGATCTTCTCCATATATAACAGATTTTTATTACTAATTAGTATGTTTCAAAGACCCCCATATACGTCCCACAAATTTAAACATTTTAAAAAAACCCTTAGACCTTAAAACAATGAATTCTAGAGCTCACAATTTTACAACTTCTGGTTGGAGGCTAGATTTTATAGCTGAATACCAGGTCTGGGTGGAGCCATTCACTGGAAGTTAACCCTAGTGCTCTACTAAACCTGTCCAACTACTCATTTCATATACCTGCAACTAAGTAGTAGTCAGCTATAGCTTTTTGAACAAATGTATCTTTCCATAGATACAAAGACAACAGAACACAGAATCATTACTTACAGGTGAACAAAGTAAGAGAAAAGGACCAAAACCAAAGCCCTAAAATCCCACAGCAATATAATCCAACAGATCATTTTAACAGATACACAGAGAAAAAGGAGAAAATATTCCATCTCCTGCTATCTAGTTTTAGAACCATTGCCTAAAGTTAACTCTTCCTCACACATCATGAATGATGGTGACTACATTTTACTGGCTTTTACAGTTTAGAAATCATGGAAAATAGCACAAAGAAAAGGACAAAGTAGCACATAAATCCTGAAGAACTAATGGGGAAAGAACTGGAGGAGCAGGGGAGAATGGGGGAAAACATGACATGGCAACAACAGAGGTTGAAACTGCTCAGGAAAGCCAGTTCCCCATACAAGACTTGAGATGCAGTCTATTATGAAAAACCTTCTTCAGTTAAAATTCCCATTAACCTCCCTCAACATCTACCCCAAAACCCAAGACTGCATGTGCACTGCTTCAATTTTCAGACACATCGCTGAGTAAGGGATATAGCTATTGGGCTTTCACTTCAACACAATATGATGCAGCCTGAGGTAAATGCCATCTGACAGCAAAGCCAACACTCAACTACTACTGAGATACTGTCATCTTTTGATGTAAATATTTTTGTATTTTTTCCCAGTGTTGTATAGATTAGTACTTTCATATTTAAATATGCAATGCATTTAGGACAAAGAAATACGAGAATTCTCTAAGAGTTAATTTAGAAAAAGGATTATCAGGTTATGTAAGAGAGGTTAAGAAGAAATTCATTATACATACTAAAATTATATTTTAAAATAAGAGAAAATAAAAAAGAAAACAATTCTGTTCCTCTATCATTGGGACAGAATCAGCATTGCTTCTAGAAGTTGGTACTAATAATACTGTTAACATTTCTAATTCAACTTTACTATTTTCATGAGCTGAAGAAAAAGGATCATTCAATTAAAGGCATTATTCCATCCAAAGTACAGGCACTGAATAATTTATATTAACTATTAACCACTCATAGAATTTCTAAATAAACAATCTTTTTTTCCCCAGAAATTTGTCTATGCATGCAAGAAATAGCCATGAGATTTATTTTGTGAAAGGCCTCTGCTCCTTAAACACCTCAGTGAAATATATAACGGTAATTCAATTTTAAATGTAATTAAATTGAGTTAATCACATCACTCTCCAGTTTAAATTTATTTGGTGAATGACAAATTATTTTTTTAATTTTTAGTTTATGTTCAGTAAAAACTTTGGCCAGTTGGCAAAAGCTTTTTCCCACCTCAGCTCATTTCACATTTTTTGAGGTTAGGATGTTGAGGGGGGAAGACAGGTAAAGGAAAGAGGAAGGGACAGAGATTATTTTTGACACTGCATTGATATGACCTGAACTTCTTAAGACCCGTTCTAAGCACATTTTAAAATATAAAGCCTCTCCAAGACACTGAAGCAAAATTAGCATTTTAAGTACAAACATTTCAATAAGCAAAGTTACATTTCACTAAGCATGAATATTCTTTATGACTACAAAAATCAACTTTCTCCTTTGAGCTGGCTATTAGAGATACTGGCTCAGAGCTGATTTAAGTATTAGCTCAGATCTTGTCTGGAAAGATTTTAAAGATCAAGGAGCAGCCTGAAGTATATCACATTTCTTAACTGTTCACAGTAAACTGCAGGACTTCAGATACCAAGCCAGTTATACTGCCCTGTTACCTCAGATAAAACTCTTAACCCTCCCTGACTTCATCCACAGAAAAGCAGTACACCTCCCTCCTGAACACACACTGCAATGACCGTGTGATGGCTGAGAAGTGGCACGGAGAATGCAGAGCTGATGCCTTTTGCTTCCAGTGACTTCTGATGACTACGACTGAATAAAGAATAGTGAGCACTCTTTCCTAACAAGACTGAAGTAATGATTTTATGCTGGTTTTGACTCCTCCATCCTTGGCTATGAGCAAAATGTTAATTTTAATACCTACTCCTCCAATGATGTACTAGTGTTACACAAAATTGTATTTTATCTTCATCACGACTGCTTTTCTTGTCCCTCACTGCAGCATCTTAAATTGATTTTCCTCCTTATGTTTATGACTGAAAAGTTGATAAAAAACCTTCAAATAAACAGATCACCTCTATAAAAAAAAAGCACTTGTAGCTATTTACTGTATCACTGTAAAACAGAAGTCTAAACCAACCCCTCAGGTTCTTTTCCCTTGGCTTTGGGCATGTTTCATTAATCCCAGCACCACTTCACGAATGCATAGAAGATACACCTTAGAAGGTACAATTTTGTCTCAACTTCAACAGAACTACTGTTTGAAACATAACTTCATGAGCAACGTTAAGCATTGTTCTTTCAGGAAACAGAAAAAGTAAACCAGAATTTTGTATATATTCACGGAAAAATAACCCCCAACTCAACGAAACAACTTCAGGAAGCATCATTTTTGGTTACAAAAATGCAAGGAATAAACTGAAGCCTAAAGACACTTGTGACCTAGCTGAACTGAAATCAGATCCTGAGAAGACTGCAACTCAAAGTATACTTTCACTAGGATGTAACTGGCTGTGTCAATCTTCAGGCCACCATTCCAATAGAGACTAGCATTAATGCAGCTCAAAGACAAGGGCCATGCAGCTGCTGTAGTGGAGGCAAGAAAACATTTCAGTTTCATAAGTAACACCTAAGGTAAGTTTTTGCAGATCAAGCTTCAGAAATACAGTAGTCTGAAGGAAGTCTGCTTGTTTCGCCCTTATGAGGGCTTTGCTTTAAAGTGCATTCTTATAGTCAGTTGTTTCCTCCCCTTACACATGCAAGTCATTTTCTCCAAGAACAGAATGACACATGCAATACGTTTTACACAATTTCCCAAATATATCCAACCCTGCATATCATTCATGACCATTAAAGATTAATCAAGTACTAAAAAACCCCACCAAAGCAAACAAAAAAAACCTCACTGTTATCTGGCACCATTCGGTTTATTCATGTATCATAATTATTAATTCTCCACAGCTGCCAGTGTACCTCTCATCCGCTACTTTGCTGTAAAAGTGCTCCTCTGTGCTTTATTAATGTTGCACTAGTCCAACATGAAACTCAAGTGACTTTTGTTAAGTGTTCTGAAACTCTGATGACTCTGAGATGTTTTCACGCTTGCACACTGACGCTAGCTGCATTCTGCACCTGTCAGAATTCACCAACTAAGAAGAGGCAACTGATCGGTGTTTTTGGTTTTTGTTTGTTTTGTAGTGGAGCTCCTCAGATTTACCTGTCTAGCATAGATCCTTCCAGCCCACACACCAGGTCTATTTCCACATTTGTGTTTAACACTGCATCCAAAATTATTGTTTTGATTTTTATTTCTTTCAACAGGAATGCTGCACACTAGAGCCCAAATGAAACAAAGTGCACTAGATAATCACCTCAACACAGTTCTTCCTGTAGTGTGCATATGCAAAAATACAAGAGACTGAGAATTAATAAAGCTGGGAAGGCTAGATTAAGAGAGGATGAATAATTAATTAGTACTTCATGAATTACTGTGGAAAATCTGGTCTCCCCTGTGAGAACACCAAGAAAAATGATATGAGTGACCAAGTCAACTGCAGGGTAGAAAACAGACAGGAACATACAGTATTACAAGAGCTAAGATGAAGGGTGAAAGTTATGAGTCAAAAATAATATTCAGTGTCAATTTCCAAATTGCTTCTGAATGGATAACAATTACAAACTGTACTATCAAAGCAGTGCAATACTGGAATAGAAACTTTGACAGTTCTATACACTAAAACCTTTAAGCTACATTCAAGCCATTGGCCAAATTCTAGTCAGAATATTATTTCCTTCTTTGGTATTTTTGTGCAAATTAAGAGACAAATAAACAGTCCTACATTCATGGATGAAGTTTCAGAATACTATTATTGTTAACCTTTACACCTCAGTCTTTGAGCTTCTCTTATTTCCAATAATTACAATCCATAACATAAGACCAAAAGATCTACTAACTATCCACATCTTAGTTCAGTGATTAAGGGCTCTTAATCACTCATGATAAGCTCATAATAAGCTTCCAATCCTTCAATAAAGAATAATTTAAACTTTTACTCAAATTTAGATAGCAATAACTCCCTTAATCTACTGTGGTATTGCAACTGTCATTACTAGTTTTATTATAGTTGGGTAAGTTTGCCGAGTGCCTTCTAGTTTAGCAACAATTATCACATTAAAATCCTGTGGTTTTCTAGATTCCAGTCTAGCAAGCCCAGTCTTCTCCCTGCTGCTCAAATATTTTGTTAGCCACGCACTATTCATGTTACACATTTTCAAGCCTGTAATTTACCTAATACCTGTCCTGGTTTCAGCTGGGATAGAGTAAATTTTCTTCTTAGTAGCTGGTACAGTGCTGCGTTTTGCATTTAGTACCAGAATAATGTTGATAACACACTGATGTTTTAGTTGTTGCTAAGTAGTGCTTAAGCTAAATCAACGACCTTTCAGTTTCTCATGCTCTGCCAGTGAGCAGGTGCACAAGTCAGGAGGGAGCAGAGAGAGGACAGCTGACCCAAACTGCCCAAAGGGATATTCCATGCCATAGAACATCATGCTCAGTATATAAACCAGGGAAGGATGGCTGCAGGGTGGGCCCCGATCACTGCTGAAGGATCAGTCTGGCTGGGCATCAGTCAGTGGGGTGGCGAGCAATTATATTGTGCATCACTTGGTTTTCTAGGGTTTTATTCCTCTCTCTTGTTTTTGTCTCCCTTTTCATTACAATTACTGTTACTATATTTTCCTTTTTTTCAATGATTAAACTGTTCTTACCTCAACCCACAGGTCTTACTTTTTTTTTTTTCCAATTCTCCCCATTCCACCGGGAGAGGGAGAAATGAGCAAGTGGCTGCATGATACTTAGTTGCTAGCTGGGGTTAAACCACAACATACCTTACATTTGCGATTTGAATCAGCATCATATGCTAAACAAAACCAACTACAGCAGAATCACAAAAAATAATTACAGGTGCTCAGTAACTGCTCTCTCATTCTCATTTGTCTTCTCATTGGTTTTTACTTCCTTGGGAAGCAGCAATACAGCAGATTCCACAGCTTCCTCTTCTCATTCCATTTGATATTCACAGTTTAGCACAGTAGCTCGTGCCTTTTACAACTTAATTTGCGGCCAAGTCTGTCTGAGCTTCTTTGCTAACATTATGAAAAAATGTCAGAAAACGGCTTAGTAGTTCATTAGTTATCCAAGAAAGAAGTCTAAATTTACAATAAAGTACAAATTATAAAAAGTTCTCCACATTTTTTCACATGGCAGTCACACTAAGCAATTGATTCTGAAACAGTAGTACTGACAGCAATGCATGTGGCATGAACACTGGCCCTGAGGTTGACCACAACTGAGTTCAGTGACATAGGCTTAAGTCAAAATGGACGTCACTCAAGCCAGTCTGGGCTTCACTATTCATATTCTATCACTCGCTATTTTAATAGTAACGATAATCCTGTTAGATACACCTCTCATTCTGTTGAAATTCTCCTTTTCATGCATAGAAAAGCATCTCAAGAGCACAATCTTTAAAACCCTCTGCCAGCATTCTACTTCATTACCTTTAAAAACAGATTTACAGTTACCAGGTAGTCATTGGCCCTCCCATCACCCTGTTTTTATTTCAAGCTGAACTAAATGATGCCATTAAATAACACAATTTAGTTCACAAATGTTATAATAATTACTCCTGTAGTCTTAGCCTTAGGTAACTATTACAGTAACTAGAGTTTATTTTTTTTCCCCCCCACAAAGGAACTAAGTGAAATTGAGAAAAGTATTTTTCATTGCTGTCTAAACAGGCAAGTTCAGAAAGCTTCTTGGCAATTTCCACTTACCTTTATCTCAGGCTCTTTTTCACATTCTTCTATATATAAATCATAGAGTTTTTGAAATACAGATTTTCTGAAATGAAAAAAGCTTAAAATGTAACCAAAATTAAACCAATGAAATGCTATTTAAAAACTACATACTGAAACTCTTACTACCTTCCACCGGATAAATACTTTCTTTTGGGAGGTCTCTGACGGGCACTTTCAATGATATACTAGAAGAGAAAAGTAAACCAAAAAATAACATATATTACAAAGAAATTTAATGCTAGCTACCATGCAACTTTTGATCATTACCAGTGTTCTATGTATACAGAAAATTATTTAAAAAAAACTTTTCAAAAGTTTACTTAACATGATCTGGTGTATGTTACAGTCATCAACAAGAAGACAGCTCAATTTAGCTGTGAAACACTGCATTTCATGGCTATGATATGAATTTCACACAAAATCTTGATTTTACATTCTTATTTTGTAATTACAGTAGTAGATAACACTACTGTAGTAGCATTATCTAAGTAGTACTACTTAATGCTACTGAAGTTAACATGGTAACATACAATCAAATTCGTGTGTACTGGTACAACAACATTTACAAATCAAGTACTCAATAAAACCAGCTTCAGGAAGTTTAATTTTCCCTCTTGGCTCTTGCATTTACACTTGTATTTATAATACACAGTTCTATACAGAAGAAAACTCATGTACATTTAAAGCTACAATTAAAAAAGAAGAAAGATACCATCCTACCTTGAACGTAGCTTATATTCTAACAAGTTTTTTTCAACTCTCTCATGTCTTTTTATTAACAGCTTAGTTCAGAATTTCAATGGAGAGGTTCTCCCTCAGAAACACATATTCCCCATAATAGGGTTCAAGGTGACCATTGTTATCAGATGTCAGCATGAAAGAACATGAACAGGAAGGACATTGCCTCTTCGTTCTAACTGGGCTACTCTTAAAAAAAACCCCAGGATTTTGCCATATATTTCTGCCAGCTGTCTCTGTACAGCTCTGCTTATTTCACAGCACACAGATTTGCTGGTTTGAAAGGAAAACCAAAGTCCTGCATACTCTATCATCATTGCACCTGATGATGTTCTCAGTACAACAGATAAAAGACAAATACATGACACAGCAATTTTGGTGAGAATTTTGCAAAGTCAGTGCTACATGTATGGGTGATTATTTATATACACGTATATGCATTTACACAACATGCCTCTCCACTGCTTTTCAGGAGAAATAAAAACAGTTATTTTCTTAACTCTGTGAGACGAATATACTACGTGCAAATAAATAACTTAGTTACTCCTTACCTCTGCACGATCCAATGCCAGTTCCAAAGCTTGTTGCTGCAAGAATTACAAAGGTTTTCTTTCAGAAAGTCTATTAACTGTGTAACATTCTCATACATAAAAACCACCACAACAACTATTACTACTGATATGAATTTATAGTTAGAAGATGGGCTCAAACATTCTTCAGCACATACTAAACTTAATTCATTTAATTGCATCAACAGTAATTAATCCCACTACTGTGTCTACACTTGCAAGGTTTTGCCTAAATTAGGAAGTCTTAGAACAACAAAAGGCAATTAGAAAAGTAGGAATAGAAATCACATGTAATAAAATTAATAATAAATAGTAACCCAAACAATTAGAGATAACAAGTAGAAAATCTGTTCTCATTTCTTAAGCTGGCTACTAATTCAACAGAAAGACTAGCCAAAGTATCCCTGAATGGTTGTCCAGGAAGAAAACATTTGGTTTTCAGACACTGGTGCCTAAGTATCAGTACACTTATTTTTCTACAAAATGGAACTGAACATTTTGTGCTCAGTATGTAACTTCTGTGCACAACCTGAGAAGGTTTTCTTACTGTTTCTACACCTAACACCTTATGCAGCTAAGAAACAAATACAGCCTCCACTCCGGATTTCCTCCGATGCAGGTAAAAAAGTATGCCAAAACCTAGGACAACATACCAAAATCTGCAAAAGCTCATCTATATCCCATAGCACAGTATACTCAGTAACATTTACTTTAACGGATTTTGCTCCTTTGGAATGTCCTTCACTTCAAGAAGACATTTTCATTATTTCAAGAAGAACAACTAACTTCATAGATAACAATGAGTTCTTAGACTAAAACTTGACATGTATTTCAAATCAGAATAAACAAACACCAGTGTCAAAAAAAGACCATGTCTCCCTTGGCCCCTAACGTTCCTTCTCTGGCACTTTAGCTCTGACACCTACTTTATACAGGAATAATGTGCAGCTGCTAAATGAACCAGACAATGAAACTGATTTGGAGCAGGGAGGAGAGACAGGACAATACTAAGAACCAAAGCTCGTAGGAGAATGCTTAGGGCTTGATTCAGCTCCAGGTAAGTCAGGAGATGCAATGCATTTACTTCAGTGGCAGATGGATAAATTCCTTAAGACTGTATTGGTGACAAGCTCTTAACAACAGTAAGAAAAAATTACTTAAAAAAACAATGTACACATAACCCACACAGCTAGACCTTTTAAATGGGCTATGCTATTCAAAAGACACAGAGGAGTGTTATGGAGAATCCTCCACCCTTCTGAAAAGCTTAGAAACATTTGTAATAGGTACTTCTTCCCACTTATATGTTTGTGTGGTTTCCTCAGTTTAACCCGTCCCTATCAGCTGTCTGTGAAAGTAAATACCTTTATTCAAACCTTGAGGAACAGAAGGCATGTGAGCCATGTCCAATACGTGGCAGTACCATTTATTTCATACATTAGAATAGAATTCAGGGATGAAAAACATATTACAGTAACAACAAAGAAATACACACCAAAAACCTCAGGCCTTTTACCATTCAACTACAGTGTCTCCAATACAAAACTTCTTACTTGTTCTCAGGGGGTGGTGGGGGGAAGGAAAGCACTTAATTATGTGCTGTTGCTCATTAGAACCTGCCACCACAGAACATTTACATTTTCAGGTGTCTAGGATTTTATAAGAAAATGTCAAATACTCATGGTTTCTATATAAGTCTAGTGGATAACTGCATGATTTCAGACATTCAATTCACTGAATGCTTGACATGAGGTAAAAGTCCATGACTGTATTATCACCTGTGAATAGAAGAATACTATGTGGAGGCTGGATCTATACATACTCAACTATCTAACACCAGTCCTGACTGAAAACATGCCATTAGTTTTATACGATAATTCCTATGATGCACCAGACAGTGACTAAATGTTTATAAATACTCACAAGCTATGAAGGAAGACATTGCTGAAAAAAGAAGTATCAGAACTGAGGAGCGACAAGCAAAGTAATTTTTTTTTAAGCAAATGTGAAACATGAATAGCATTCTCCTCATCAGCCAGCCAACTAGCAGACTGGAGCAAAAGGATCTGAAAATGTATTGTCTGAATCAGAACTTACCATTGTAGTTGAAGCCAGGTGATGAAATGGCAAAAGTAGTACTTTAAGTTCGGTGCAGCAGGCAAACAATCATATTTTATGGTCACACTTGGGGTACTGAAAAAAATCAGAGAGGAAAAGCGTCACTAAAACTAAATAAGCATTTTATGTAAATACAACATTTTCAGTGGTTAATTTTACTTGAATCTCATTTGCATACTAACCTTTTCTCCCAAAACAGAAACAAAAAAGTTCCATTCAGTTTAAGTGCAGAGGTTCCTGTTCTAATGACTACTACTACCATTTTGGACAATCATTTTACATTAGTTATATTAAACAGTAAACTAACAATAAGCATATAAATAACATTATATAGCCAAGTGCTTCTCTCTATTGCAGCAGTCTACCTTGACACCCTAAATATCATGTCCACAGATGCGAAGAAGGCTAAAACATTTAACGGCAAGCAACCAGAATATTTAACATACCCCATTAGGTTTCTCATTTTGCTTTTCTTAAGGTATTATTGCATAGACAACACCTCCACCAGCGGTGCCTTCTAGCACTATTTTGAGATGTTAGTGTAATACTGACTCACAGCAGTCTGTCAATTATGAACTGAATGAAGTTTGTACAGCACTACCACGTTCCTTAGATGTCCTTGCCTTCAGATACTATGTCCCCACGCCATTTCATTCTTAAATTCAGCTACAGTTTTATGAAGAAAAAAACAGCTAAAAAAAACAGTCTTTAAGTCCTGTTGGTCATACCATTCCCAATGAAAAGATGTGAAAATTCAATTTTTTACTTTTACATTTGAATATTACAGTGCCTCACTACGCTTGAAACGTTCAGTTCAGAAATTCCACCGCACATAATTTTCATTTGTAGAAATATTTCTGTTGCAGCTATATTCCACAGCAGCCTTGGCTTTGGCAAACACCTTCGTAGATTTCAGATTACATAGGCCTGCTACCTCACACGCCTAAACCTTACTCAACTATTTCAGCGTGAAATCAATTTCAGTGAGGGGAAAAAAACCCAACAAAACAAAACAACCAACCAACCCGCAGAGAATGGCTCGGAGCTCCCTGCAAGGTGGGCGAAAAGGAGCCTGCACGGACTGCCGGGGGGTGTCCATGCGTGCCGTCCCGCAGCCCAGCTGCTCCCCGAGCAGCCTCTCCGCCCAGCTCCCGCTAGAGCCAGCTCCCAGGAACAAGAGACCGGGAGCCCCCGTGTGCCTGCCAGCGAGGCGGCAGGTGCAAGTCCCGCAGCCCGCTCCGCCCGGGCCCTGCCGTAACCGTCCCGCCGAGCCCCGCCAGGCAGGCGCCCGGGGCAACCGCACCTCCGCGCCCGTCGGGGCTGCCGCCGCCCCCGCGGACACGGGCCTACCTGCGAGGGCGGAGAGCGACTGCACGGAGCCACCGGCCGCAGCAGCCGGCCGGAACGGGCCGGGCCGAGCCGCGAGGCCGCGCTGCGGCCGGGCCAAAGAGCGCAGGCCAGGCCCCCGGTTCCCGCGGCCCGCCCAGGCGCAGGGGACCGCCGCCATCCGACCCACAGCCCCCTCCCCGGCGCGGGCGGGGGAGACCCGTGACGCCGAACGCCGTTACCTTGCCGGCCTCCCGCGGGGACCTGCCCCCGCACAGCGGCCCCCGCCGCCCGCTCATCCGCCCCCGCCTCAGCCCACCGCAGCGCCCCCGGCCGCTTCCGCCCCGCCGCTTCCGAGTCGCTCCCGGAAGGGGCGGGGCAGTAGCCATGGCGACAAGGTGGGTTAGGTTGAGGGCGGGAAGCGACTCGCGGCGTCGCCATGGAGACGGGAGAGGCGGGCTCCTAAGCCTCGCCCCTGCGCGGAGGCGCTGAGGGCGGCTGAGGCGGGCGGTCTCTGGGGAGGGAGGTGATCAGAGGCCGACAAGGCCCTAGGGTTTGGAGGTAGTAAGGCGCCTGGATACCTCTGCAGGCCAGAGGTTTAATGCCCTTGTGAGGATCTGAATAGGTTTCCTTGTGTGTCTGGGATGCCGTAAGGGTATATGAAGAATTTTGATGTGTAACTCCCAGGCAGCAGCACGTTTTGGAAACTGGTTTCTCTGAGGGCAGAGAGGAAAGGTTGGGTGGTGGGTCGAGTGACAGCAATTCAAAGATAGAGAAGGATTATTTGGGAAAGGTGTGGTGGTCACATGGCTGGGGAGCTTTGCTTAGTACAAACTCAGCACCTGAATGTAAATTTTAATCATAATGCCCTGTATTTTCATACATACCCGTTTGAGGCACACAGGAATTATTCTAAAGAATGATACTGGGACTATTTAAGCCTCTCTTATCTGTAACAGATTATTGTTGAGTGTTTTAGCAGCTGCTTCTGGGTAATTTACTAGGGCTGCTAGGTAATTCATCAGATCATTATGCAAACAACCATCAGTTTGAAGTGATAAAAGCTAATTTCAAAATTGCATTAAAAGCCTGCTGTTTGTAAAGTGAAAAAATGACTGCCTGTTTTTTGGGGTTTGTTTGGTTTTCTGCAATGTTCAAATTTCTGTAAAATCAGACAAAATAGATAAGGCACAACTGCACAGCAGATTTAGAATATGTGTGTTCATGTACATATCAGAAAATTATTTGAATTACATAGTAAGCAACAAAGGGATTGGAGGCAGACTGAGAAGAAATTTACTGTCACCTCTACCTCCAGAGAAGTTAAATGATGCCTGCGTTGCTTTTGGCAGATGTCTAACAATGATCAGATCTGTCTGCAAGCAAAGTTAAATAATATGTTGTTACAGATTAACAAACATCAGAGTTATGTGACAAAATGTGATAAAGGATTGAAACATCATCATGTTAGGAGAGGTTTGATTTAGGTATTCCTAGAAGAATAAGAATTGAGAAAAAAATATTTAAATTCATCATTCCTCAGCGTGGACAGGAAAGTCAAAGAATGTGATTAAAATTAACTATTCCAGGGTTCACATGAGATACCTACAGTGCCTTGTTAGGCGGCTTCTATGGGCATCCTGTGGGGTTGGTTCCTGGTTGGGCTGTACTCCCTGTATCCGTTAACAGGCACATCTACACTATACATGGCACATACTGTCCCTGGGCACAGCACTTACCCGACTTGTTACCTGTTGTTCCCAGACCTTTCTAGCACTTCTGGCTGAGTCACAATTTAGTTGTTTGTAGCAATGAGAAAATGTGGCTACTCCGTGATTCAGCAACCAGTCCTATATGAAAGACCACGCCTAACACTGCCCTTCAATGCCTTTGTTAACCTTGCAACACGTCCTGACAAGGGGTGACTTGAAAACTCAAGGAAATTTAGACGTGGGGAGCTCCAGGAAGAGTGGAGTGCTTTCTGTAGGATGGCCCAGGTACTCTTGTTGACGCCGTTTTGACTTCAGCACTGGATTCTTCTTAGCTCTTCTGTGTCTCATGCTCAGAGCATAGCCAGAATGTTGGAAGTCAAAATTGCTGATGATGCCTACAGTCTCTCAGACGTTCTCAGTACATGCAACAAAAACCTCTGATAGGATCAGTGTTCTTCAGCTGTGGGGATAAACAGGATGGGCACTTAATTTCAGCATGTGAAAAGCTACTTTAATGGTTTGTTAGGGGCCACATTGTTCCTGGACACCAGAGAAAAGATGACCAGGACTCCATCCTGGTCCAGGAGCAGGTGACAGTTTTTCCTGGACTTGTCCAGGCACCAAATAGATGCCTGGTGCAGCAGTTCTGCAGCTGCATTTGATCCAACTTTGAAGCTGGCCCACCTTTGAGCAGGCAGTTGGACTACCTTTCAACCTAATTCTTTGTATAGTTCTGTGCTATGTGCCATCTGCTTCACATTACCCAGTAAGTACAGAAGTTATCAGAAAGCAATTGTCATTATGAAAGACATTTTCGTCACTTTTTTCTGTGAACTGAATTACACTGGGAGTGTGAGAGTGCTAAATTGTTATCTAGGCTTTGTTTTGAAAGGATTAATTATATTTTTTTTTTATTTCTGCTTAAGTCTCTAATTTTCTGTATTTTAATATGATTAGTCAGAATTGAACATGGCAAAATACAGGCATGGATTAAATCTCATTTCATCTCAGTTTAATCTGGTGCCTAGAGCAACGCTGTGGAGCATTGGCAATCTGGGGAAAGTTCTTGTGTTTCTAAACTCCCTTACATTTCACTTGGAATAGGCAGGCAACCTCTTTCTGCCCAGCAACATCATTATCCTCTTTGAGGGACCTACACACTGACATGTTCTTGTTGCCATGGTCTAGCCTGGTGACCATGATGCCAACCCTTAGCTGACTGCACATTCTGTCACTGCTCTGTGCCCATCGGAGCAGGCCTTTGGCTGGCTCGTGCGGTGTTGCATTTGAGAGCAGCTCTGTGCCAATGTGCCAAATACCACAAAGTCCCACAGGGAGACACGGTGACCTGCGTAGCTGCAGGAGAGCTACACATTTCATAAGACGTCCTATCCAAAGGCTTAGTTAATATAGCCAGTATCACATTTTCCCATCTGTTCATCTAAAAATATTATTATTATGTGAAAGAGATTCCTGCTTTGCTCTCAACTATCCACTGTCTTGTTATAAAAAACGAAAGACAGAGCCTTGAGCTATATTCTTAGCCTGTACCACCAGGGCTTACACTTTGAGTGCCATCACGCTGGAATGAGGAGATCTAACCTCTCAAGGGTTGTGTGATGCACAGTCATCACCTGCCTGAGGACTCCCCAGAATACCTTGTATCCAAGGCAGAAAAGCCTTCTCAGACCTAGGCAGTAACCTATGTTATGCTCGGCCTTCTGGAGGGCCTGCAGCCTTCCTCCAGAGCTGCCTCCAAGTTATGTCTGGTTTGGAGAATCTGGCCACAGTCCACCTATTTGTGTGGGGGTTCCAGCTTGCCTGACACAACACGGTGGTGGGTGAGAAGCAGCTTATTGCTATTACTTCAGTGTGAGCCTGAGTTTACAAAGGCATCTCAGTGCTGGATTTGGAAATGGGCTTTCTTCTCAAAAGAAGAACTAGATGTCTTAGAATCACAGATGGTTTTGCGTATTCTCTAAACATATTGTTTCTTTATGCCCTCTTTGTCCCCTTATCAGAAACAAATTAATTTTGTATTCCTTACTGTATGCGGATGGAATAAATGATGAACATACAGCCAAATTTTAAGCAATGATAAAAAGTATTGTAATTATGGCATCTTGAATGCTTGCCATTGTCTGTCCTAAGTCTGTTATGGTCATTCTACCTTCTTCTGCTTTACTTGGCATATATTAGTCATATGTATGTTACTGAAAATTAGTCTTTTCACTGCAGATTGTCACTGGAGCTGACTGGCAAAAAAATCACATATATGACAATAATACATCTAAGTTAGTACTTAGGGACATGGTTTAGTGGTGGACTCAGCAGTGCTAGGTTAATGGTTGGTCTCAATGATCTTAAAGGTCTTTTCCAATGTAAACAATTATATGATTCTATGATTCAGCTCTTCATACCCCATGCTTCTACAGGCTAATTTGCTTTATTACATGAAGGGCTCTGCGGTGGAAATACATCAGTTAGATGGATCTGCGCTTGACTTTAGGTGAATCTAGAACGATAACCCAGGTTTGTTGGTAACTGCATTTGAGTTCTTACATTTAGACAGACTTCCCCTTAAGGTCCATCCCTTCCTAGTCCCTTTCAATTGTAGTGTGGGGTGGCTCTTCTGCCTCGAGTCTGCAAAGTTGGTTTTGTTCTGTACTACTGGCAGAACAACACTTGAGAATACTTCTTAATTCTCTCAGCATTGTTTCTTCACTGAATTAAGCTTTGAAATTAGTTGATCCTACACTCACAGCCCCACAGAAGAATAGGGAAGAGCTCTGCTGCTGGAGGGATCTATAAGAGGATAAACTATGATACAAGTATTTGCAATACCTCTTTTTTTCCCTTCTGAGACTGAGAGAAAATTAATCCATTAGCTCGTAAAGGTACTTTCCTGCACATGCAGCCACAGGTACCTTCTTGGGATAAGAGCCAAAGCTCTCTCAGTTTCTTACGTTTCTTAGCTACCTGTTGTCCTGACTAGACAAAACCCTGAGCAACCTGGTCTGCCTGCACAACTGATCTTGCTATGAACAGGAGGTTGGATTCTTCAGGTCCTGCATTATCTGATGAGCCAATGGCTTTTACATAAGAGCAGTCACTGTGAAACCTGCTATGCCTTTTGATGTCCTGGTTTATAAACTGAATACATTACAAAGAACAGTGAGCTCAGTTGCCTATAATAAGATCGGTCAAAGATTGTGAATCTGTGATATCTATTATTATATTTTTAAAAAATGTGGGTGTTTTTTCCCCCAGATTTCTTAGACAGAAACCAACTTTTGCTACACATAAGTTTCACTTTGCTGATTGTATCTAGTGATAAAAATACAAGCCAGAAAGGACAGTGCAAGAATTTTCAGATCCAAGTGTTGTGACGGGATGTGGGTTTTCTAGCTTTATAAATTTCTGTGTAGGTGAGAAGTCAGTCTCATTGTTAATCTATCTAAATTGGATCTAACTCTTTAACAATAACAAACCTTCATTCGTAATGTCTAGCTGTCTATAAACAGATTTACATGATTAGTGTGCTTGATGCAGTCATGGGAACAGAGTTACCAGAGTTCTGTAGCCATGGTGATACACTTGTGCCAATACAAAATTGCAAAGCTGTTTTTCATTTTCCTGTGCTGTTTCAAAATTAAGTGGCATGCAGGCATATGAATCTGAGTCAGATTTATATGCTTAGGCAGAGACAGTGATTCAAGTATGTCCCTCTTGTTTGAGTACAGATGAAAAAAAAATGACAGCATGCTATGAGTAGAAAGCTCTTTGTTCAAGTCAGACAGACTGTGGGCATGTGAATAAAACTTAGGGCAAAGAGCCATGAACTCCTGAATTCTAGCTCAGTTATGTCATTGACTTTCTGGGTGGGCAGCTGTAAATCCCTGTGGCTAACATTTCCTACCTTGGGTATGCACATCTGTATTTGGGACTGAAATGATTTGCACACATGCTGAAGATGCACAGCCTCTACTTATTTTTAAGGTCAGATACACCTTTTCAAGTACAACCATCCATTCTTTTGTAGGCAGATATTTCTAATTTGACTGTTTAAATAGAATTTTACAGTTGGTGAATAGACATGAACAATATTCTTATTCATGTTCAATTTGTTGCCTGAACATTTGTTTTTCCTTCATGAAAGCACACACAGAAAGTTACAGAGAAACCCATTCATTTATTTTCAGGCAGTAGAGGTCAAGAAAACATGAAATACTGTGGAGTAAATGTTTTGAAGTGACGTGGGGTAGGTTTCAGTACATAATTAAGACACATGAAGTAACTAAGTGAGCTAGGAGCATAGGTCTTTGTTATACTCAGTAAAGCCTAGAAATCAATTCAGCTCTCTCTAAAGTAGGTATCTTGGGTAAGCTTCAGTTGCTTGAAGATAAGTATCTAGTTCCTTTTGTGATACCCCTGGGGTTTCTTAGACACTTTTCAAGACTGACAAATATGACACAGCACTTGAGGGAGATCTGTATTCTTCAGCTGGAGAGGTTACCTAATGGAGTCTAAAATGGTACTACACCCCTGTCTTTAGCCAGCCCGTGGCCAGTCAGCTGAGTCACTCTCTTGGACTTCTTGGCTGCATTGATGAGCTCCTCTGACTATGGGAACATTAACACATGTAGACACCTAAAATTATGTGTCTCCATCTCAAACAGTCTTTTTGAAAGAGCTGTCGTGCCTCAATTCTGGGATGCTCACCCAGAGACACCTTAAAAACAGCCTTGATTTTCAGAATGTTCTGACTTACACTCAGTGATTTAGGCATCTTTGTTGGGTTTCTGGTTTGACAGCTAAAGAAATTGATTTATCATTGCAAATTATTTATGGTTTCTATCAGAAAAATACAACAGTTGGAGCTACTCAGTTCCAACCTTATTTTGAATTTTCTCTTCTGAATGCAGTTGCATTGAGGCTACCTAAAGCTGGACCGCCTTGTCGACATTGCAGGACATTATGAAGCCTTAGGAGGATGAACATTCACATAGTAGATGTATGGGACACCTGGAGACAACCTCTGTTTCGCAGACCATTTCAACTTCTTCAACATCTCCATCTTGCTCTACCCTGAACTTAGTTCCACCTCTAACACTTTACTTCCTAGTCTTACATAAAAGGCTGCCTCACTCCTACCAGCATCTTACAGACACAAAGGAGGAGCAGGATGGGCAACCTGGCCTGGAATACTCAGTTTCCATCTCTTCTTCATTGCTTCCCCCTTGCTTGAACTTGACAGCTCCTACTGGGGCCAGCACAAACTGGTCAATAGGAGATGAAGTGGGTGAAGACTTGCTAGGATTTCTGTACACAGAAATGTGGAGATACGAGACTGAATTTAGGAACCAACATTCTCCTCAGGATAGCAAATAAAGCAAGAAGATTTAGTAGCAGACCGATGGTAACTCTAAAATGTCATGGGCCACAGAGAGCAACCCAGAGGCTGAGGTTACTAGGAGTGATTTTTGGATGCATTTTTTCTGTTTCCTTGAAAAGGGAGGGAGAAGAAAGTGAGAACTGGGGAGATGGACAACAGTCAGAGTAGGTCAGCTCCCTGATGATCTGCCGGCAGGCATTCAGGGTGAGCTAGGGTCAGAGGAGGCTGTGCAGTCCAGGTTATACTTTATATAGAAAAGCCATTCTGGCTTGTCTTTTTTCTGCCCTGTGCTTACATACAAACTGTTATGAGAATGCCAAAACATGCTTTTAATAAATAATGTTGCAGGATTCTGGCATGATGTTAGATCAATATGTCACTTATGTTTGGAGTTGGGATAGCTGTAATTCTCTTTCCACAAACCAGGGAACCTGTGGTTAGAGGAGTTTGATGCTGAGGGCACTTTGAGGAGAACTTAGGGCAATATAGATAGAGCTGGAAATGTAAGTGTGAGTCTATGATGCCAAGCTTATGTAATGCACTGTAGTATATGTTAGCATATAAAGAGAGTATCACCTTTAAACAATCTCTTACATTCTGAGTATTTCAAGGGAGAGAATTTGTCTAGTGCCAGTTGGTACAACATGAGAGATCGTAGTAGTCAATTTGCTTTACTAAACAGTGAGGTTACCATGGCAAACCATGCTGGAACAATAAAATGGTGCCCTCTAATTAAGGCAATGATGTCTGAATGCAAGAATCTCAACAAAATTTAGGACAGCCTCAGGAATCACGAGAAATTTTTGTCAAATTTCTCTCTCTTCTTCATTTCTTCATTTGGCAAAATATATATGTACTTCTGTTATGAACAAAGTTGATACAAATATTGAGTTAATTAATCTAGAATAATGATGATAAAAAAAGGATGTTTTCTTCTCCTTCAAAGATTAAAAAATACATCTTCTACTGAGCTGCTTCTGTAATAAATAAGCAAAGAAATGTACCATTTCTACATAATTAATTTTTGGATGACCTGCTTTGGCCGAGTTTTCCAGACTTCACAAACAACAGATTTGTTGGCCTCACTTCACAGTACTCATGGTCTGGAAAACATATCTGCATATTTGCATTTTTAACATACACAGACGATGTGACAGTGCAGCACATTTGTGACTCTTTGGAAGAGATAACTTTGTTTCATTTTTGAATTATTTTTTATTCCAATAATGATGCCCTTGTTATTTCTGTCTGTCCAGTTTGAGCTGATTCCCTTTTGCTTAGTTCATGGTTAATCAGAACAACAATATTTACATTAATGTAGTTACATAATACAAGAGAATCAGCTATATGGGTGCTTTCATTAGCACTTCTGTATTGGAGACTGTAGGATATGTAGGGAGGAGATCAGCAGAGTAACTATGGCTACACTGCTATTAAGACTGTCCGTATATCATTTGCCCTGTGTCAGGAATCTGAAAGACAGCCCTCATTCCCATCACTTTGTGTCCTTCTTTGGCCTTCTGGATGAAGACAGCTAAACTCAATGTTGTGTCTTGCACATTTTCTGCAGTCTTCATATGGAAGCCTCCCATATTTTGTTGGAAAATCATTGCAGCAATCTTTTCAGAGCTCTGGATTTAATTTTCACTGTGGGACCAAAATAACAGGAAACCTAAGATCCTTAATTTTTGAAGCCTGGAGCGCATCATGGAAGTGTTAAGTTTTCACTGAATGTAATAGGGGTTCATAAGTCTTTGCATCAATCAGGTATTCTTAGATTATAAAAACATTGCAATGTACTTTTCCTAACCCGACTTATTTGTTTTTCTGAAACCACTGTTAGATATCTCTTGGGCAAAAGGTATGTTAGCCAAAAAAAGATAAGTGAACCAAACTATGCAGATAGCTAAGAGACTAATAATGGGGTTTACTTAATACAGAGCTCCCAATGGGAATGAGCATTGATCTGCTGAGTGTCATAAACACCTCATCAATCAGATGAATGTTGGCATCAGACAAACAGTACTGCTGTTGGCCTGTAATTAATTTTCATGTGTTTTAAAAAAATGGCTAGTCATTGTCTGATTGTATGGTTCTGCTGGAATTTCTACATTTTCCAGCTTTAAATGAAATTATTTATGAAACCACGTTAACGTGTTATCCTGCCTGCAACAACTGTTTCATTCAACCCACTAGAGGTCAGGGCTGTACTGCTAAGGTAGATGGTTAAAAATCAGCTGGGAAGAAATCTTAAGATGTTGCCAGAAGTGAAAATTTTGTCAGAGGCTTTTCAATTGTAGAGATTTAAAAGATGATTTTTATATATGTTATTCAGTTACTAATAAATAATCCATTGTATTTTATACTGGTGAAGTAGGCCTATTTGGCAGACCCATGGTTATGATAAAATCATATAGCTTGATTTAGCAATGACAAAAAAAATTAACCAAATATTTAAAAATCCATATAACCCTAAATTTCTATGTAATTGCTATTGAAGCTTTATTTCTAGCTTTGCAATTATATTTTATACACTGGTTGTTTAAGTGTCTACTTAAAGAAGATCAGAGACAGGTATAAGTTTTGCATTAGTTTTGTAGAACAAGGGTTAATTCTAGTCATGTAACCTTCTTAGCTGCATTTTGAAGGAATAGGTTGCTATATTAATTGTTTGTAATCCAAAGGATAGGCAAGGTCTTTGACAGAATATTTCATAGCTTGACACCCAGTTGGGAACTTTTGCTCTTCACTTGCTGGTTATAAGAACTTATTTTGTCTTGTTATGAATGAATAAAATGATCGGTACTTTGTTAACATTATTTTATTCTGCTCTTTAATTGTGTCCTTTTTGTTGAATGCATGCATGATAAAGGAAAAGAGAGCCACAAAGCTCATGGCAAACCTATACAAAAGGGGTACTTACACTGACTTAATCCGTATATATCAAAGCCAAGTGAAGGCAGACAGGGGAGCTTGGTCTTGCTTCTGATGTATGAAAGGAGACATTCTTTTTCCCATCTTGACTATGAGCCTGAGATCGCTAACTCCACCTTGTGACAAAAAAAGGAAACCGGAACAGATGAGAGTTTAGTGTTCGTCCTGACACTAGTAGTGACACTCAGACCTTTAGCATTGTTTGCTATGAGATAAGCGTCTAAAATACCTAAAACATTTCTCCCAAGTGACCAGACTTCAGACACACAGGATTCATTTGTCAGATTGATGTCTGCTTGTTGGACGGATGTGTGCCTGCAAGTGGGGGTGAACGGCAGCAGTACCAGCCCCTTGCTGTGCAGGAGGGATGCACGCCGGCATTTGGAGTAGGTGTGCTCTATGGTATGTGTGCTTGGGGTGCGCAGGAATGGGCTGGTAATGCAGAGTGGAGCTGTGCTCCTGGCTTTGTTGGGCCATGCAGTGGGATTGTGGTCCTAGCTTTCCTGCCATTCCACCAGTACAGTAGCCATTTTTTGCCCAACCAGTAGTCAACAAATCCTAGATCAGGGTGACATGTAACATGGGACATGTGGGGCTCTGGAGCAGTGAAGCCACAAAAACAGACTGAAGAGACCATGGCAGAGCCAGAAGATTGAGTGTGAGAGGTTTGACAGGTCTGGTAGTATTTTTTTTTTAACATTTTTTCATAGAGTGAAATCTCACTCCTTCCCTAATTTTTTAAAAAAGTAAAAAATCTAAAATGTCACATATGCAGTTGTGTATTTATCCAGAAGAACTAAGATTCTTTCCATGATATTTGGCTCAATTATTCTTTTAGAAATATCACACTTGTAGAACTTGATTAAATTTGGACAACGGAAGTTGTTATTTTTCTGAGCATCTCTGATACGAGTATTCGCAGGAGAATGCAATGTAATGGGTTTACACATTTGTCAGTACTCTCTAGCAAAGGAAATCCTTTCGAGTATGTGCTGGGATTTGTCAGCTTTCCATTTTAAACCTGTCTTGGTAAACTGAAGTTGGGAAAAGCATGTGAACTCTTCTAAATTCTTCACAATGCTTGAAGATGGTACAGAACAAACTTATCTATCCCTATCAGCATGACAGGTGATACACATATTGTGACAAGAAAAGGCAGAGACCTTTTTCTGTAACATGTTTGAGAGGAACACTTTAAAATGACCTGTAAATTTCTCATAGCTTGAATTTCACTTTCTTAAATGTATAGTTTAGTGTGCTGTATGTGGAGCTTGTTCACTACCAGTTCCCACAAAGGTGAAACAGCCTCATGATGCAGCATTGTTTCTGGAAGACAGTTTTGCCGTTCCAGTAGACAGGGAAGACAAATAAATCAGTGAGGTGATTTGTAAGAGAGTCACTGAAAAATTGATTATTTTTTATTGTAGACTTTAATCAACTTCTGCTATAACACATTGGCAGTCCAGGGTCATCTCTTTCGGGTTTTTTTTTGCCAGGCCTGGCTGGCCTGCCCTGTATCTCGGTATGACCAAACTGCCATTCTGAAACCACAGTTGTTTTAAGCCTTTTGACTCTCACATTTCACTTTTCCCATGATACTGTCTTTCAGGACATCCAATTTAAGAAGAGCTACCTGTTCAGTGCATCTTTGTCCTACTACTTATGCCAAAATAAATGGCAAAGTAAATGAATACCAAGCATTGCTGTTACATAGTCATGTGTAGATCACGTAGCTGATAGCCTTAGCAATCTCATACACCTTCCTGCATGTCGGAAGCTTTCTGAAACTAATTTGGTTACCCCGTATCTGGCAAGAGTTGGGGTAGTGAGGCTCTAGAGAGGCAGTCCTTTTCTCCATTGGGATGGGCTGACAGATTGTGATGGTCTTAGGCTGGATATCCAGGGCCAGTTCTCCAATGGAGAGTTTCAGAAGTGGCCCTCTGTACGGGGAAGTTCTTCAACCCACTTGTAGCACAATGCAGTCTTGTCAGTGGGTGGTAGTGTTTCAGGCCTTAGACCTCCTCTTTCTTGAGAGGTAGTGTGTAGCAGATTTGACCCTCCATGTTGCTATTTGCCTTGGCAGGAAGGTCTGGGCCTCAACAGCAGTTTTCCTTGGTGCGTTGCCGAGTCCCAGAACCAGGTGTGGGATGCGTGTATTGTGGAGTCTCTGCTGACTACACAGTTTTGTTGGCCCCAACCAAGAAAGCAAGCCTGAGAAAGCACGAAGGCTGTGTGATATGCATATAAGTAACAAAACCTCAAAGCAATAGGAGCTTTGGAACATGATCATCCAGAGGCAGCTTGTTAAGACACTGTGCTCAGTAACTGCTCGTGTGAGAACATCTGTGGGTCTGGAGGGTGTGTGTGGCCTATATGACATGCTAGACAGGTGTGTAGGTAACTTCAAAGCTCTGAGAGGTACATTTTGTGCCCAGGTCTCTGCTACCTACCTGGCATTTGGCAAAAGGCCACTGTTTTGGAAGGTGTTGAGTTTACTAGCCTGGATACATGCCATGCTATGCCAACTTGCCAGGGGGCCAGAGCAAGTGCTTTGACGTGTTCATTTTACTAGTAGAAACATACTGTAATATCCAAATTAGGCAGAGATAAGTACCTATGGATGTTTCATGAATGCCAACGTGCCGACTGCGAAATCATATATGCTACATTGTTGAAACTGTTGAAAACAGCAATGTTGTTAACCATAACTTTTCCCACCTTTCTCTGCAGCAGAATCACTACCCAGCAATTCATTTGAAGGTACAGCCATTGTAACAAAACTGAGGAGACATCAGTCCTCTCTCTCAAAAGATGATTAGAGGTTAGATCCAAATTTTATTGTCCTTTCTCTGGAGTTTTTCCTCACTTTCTTCTATGTTCTTTTCTCATGTCTAGGTTGAGGAACATTTTCTAGTACATGAAAACTGGTCCAATTTGAACGGAGCTATGAGAAATAGCTCCAACTTTCTCCACCTCCCTCACACTGTGTTGTGCTACAAATGCACATTTTTCTGAACATCCTAAAGCTGTGGGGAGGGAATTCCCCAGGAAAACAAGAACTGTATCTTTAATCACCCAAGCAAGGAGTGGACTTAAATGCCCATCATCTGCATCTTTGGTAATTGCACTAACCATTGTGTAACCACTAATGATGAAAAGAGGGACAGGTCATTCTCCTTTACAGAGAGACTGACCCACTGCACATGCTCTGAACATACCTCATGAAGGTAACAGGCCTGGGACTGGAAGAACACTGAATCTGGTTTATGCATGAAACAGGCGTTGAGCTTCTCAGAGCTGACAGGTGTACATTTCTTCTGAGAATTCCCAGGTGCAGCACTCTAGGCAACAGGTGAACTCTGGTATCAGAAACTTGGCCAGCTGCACAGTTCTGTCCCTCCAGATTGAACAGATACCAATGGTGACTCTGATGGGCTGGACTTTGTATTAACACACCTGAAATGGCAGTTGGGACTCATCTACAGTGAGACTCAGGCACTTATGGGAAATCTGGATTAAGTTTTTTAATACTAATTTCAACGTAGTAAAATTAATAATTGATCAATTACATAGCTGAAAACAAGGCCCTCCATTTTTTCTCAAGCCCAGAAAGAAAGCTATTATGTTATACTTCTCTTTGCATGCCTCAAAATTTAAAATTTTTCAATATGCCTCTGAAGTCAATTTAAAATGCTATTCAACATAGATAGTATTATTTTTATGCAGCAGTAGTTCTGAAAAGAAGTCAGATTAAACATTGCTAAACTGACACAGCATGGAAAAAATCACCTGGTGAGAAGGCCAAGTATCCTTATGATGTAACTTTGTCTTATATATCAGGTTATAATTTTGTTTGAGAATATATGCTTCTTTCCAGCTATTGGCAGCCTCTACTTTGCAGCTTTATGAGCCTCAAGAGTGTCTGTTAAGAAGAACATTGACTCAAAGCCATTTTCTTTTTGTTGCTTTCCAGATAGAATAGTCAATGCATCTTCTTTTTATGTAGAGAATCCAGGAAGCTTTCCTATGGGAATTTGCTTCCTTTTCATTTTGGCTTTTTATTTTCTTTTTTTCATGCATTATTATTGTTGTACAGTATGCCGTAAATGATACATAAATCCAAAACTTTGAACTGATATTGAAAACAAGAGTATTTGGCCCTTTCTTACATGAACAAAGCCGATTTGTTCCATATGGTAATGAAAAATGGGTTTGTAATTTCTGTTTATGTGTTAAAAAAAATGTTTTATCAATACTAACACCTACTCCTCATCATTCTAAGGACTTTTTCCTATGAAGTCCATTTCAGTCCTGAAAGAGTGTGCAGCCCAGTAGGCTAACTGAAGAGACTGGCCAGCCCAAGGCCTGTGACCTTAAAATAAGCATAGTGCAACTTGCACTAAACTGGGCCCTCCACAGTGTGAGGGCTCTTTTGTTTTGTCTTTGTTTTGTTTTGCTAGAAATGTTAACTACTATGTCCAGGACAAACTGCTGCCTGGGGAATAACACACTTTTTGACTTTGCAGATCATACAAGTTTGTATATTCTCAACTCAATGGTGCTTTAAATTATTGTCTAACTCTTGATATGTCAAGGGCTGTTTTTGGTGCTTCTGGTCTTTTCCATTAATTCTATTAGATTTAATATTGGAAACGGGAAGTGTGTCATGGCTTCTGCTGTGTGTAAGGGCAAGGAATGGATATTTCTTACTTAGGGCATGTCATTCTATAGCTGTGGAAAAGTGGACTTGATATTTGAGGACATCCCATCTGTTCCTATATTTCTGTGCACTTGTTCTTGGAGTTCCAGATAGGATATGTTACTTCTATTTTAAATTCTTATACATATTTGCATGTATAATTCAAATATTTGTATTTTCAAGAACCCAAGATAGGAATAATGTCCAGGATATAGACACCTAAGGTTCTGTGTCTCAGCAGAAATTTCCACATCCACACAAGATGCCTTAGATGCTGATACAGCAATGAGAGATGAATACCAGGAACAGGGTGGGATTCAGTTGCCTGAATTCAGCCCAACAATCTTAGAAGACTATTCAGCTGTCTCTTTTCAGATAAACTGGATCACTCTATAAGCTTAATTGATTATATAGGTTGGAAGAAGATTTAGTTTCCTAAGCATTGTGAATTTAATGTCCTTTTCAGTGGTAGTGGTGCATTCCTGGACTTTGCTGCTCCACTTTTTCCTGCAAGTCCTGTGACATAGCCGTGCGGGTGTTTTTGACTGTCCATGCTGCTGGAAATTTCTCTTAAGACCACTGAATCCCACCCTAGATCTGGTAAGGGAACATCAAAATGTCATCTTTGAAAACTGAAAATGATTCCAGCCTTTCATTGTCCTGCTAATCACCTCTCTGTTAATCAATCTCAGATTTTTTTTGTCATGACCAAAGTGTTGGGCACTTGTCTTGCACATATGTTTTAAACTTTATGTCCTGTAATCAATACTGTTTTAACTTCACAATGCTACTCAGACAGTTAAACATATTGATAAACTTTTTAATTAGAAATTTGAATCAGATTGTGTAACTGTATGTTCTTGACAAAAAGCCCTACGAATAGTGTAACGTAATTTTCCAAGTATAACTCTGTGTTGTATTTCAGTTATGTGAAGTGATTCTTAACTGCAATTTTGGGATTGCAATTGACTTCTGAATTAGTGTCATTTGTGTAGTTGTTTGCTTTAAATAAGAGTTCTACCACCAATGCAATTTATCTAATGATGTGGGTTAATAAATAATGGATGTCCTTTCTCTTGACTTCATAACCTCATCTTTTAAGCCGCTCCAGCATTCTTCCGATGTAGACGGCAACTATCCAGCTCTGCAGATGCTATGAACAGGCTCAATTATAAAACCTCACTTTTCTCCTCAGCAAAGAATATTCTGAATTGCTAGACAAGAAATCAGTTTCTGAAGCTGGTCCAGCTGTAAGCTGGAGAAACCTCTGGCATTGCCTTTTGCTATTTCTGCGTGAAACTAATGTCTTCTACAATAACTGAGTTTTATACAATTTCAGACAGCTCTTTCAAATGCAACGTTTACCACATATCATATAAAAAATGACACATTTCATGACAATAAATGAGTGAGAATGCATTGTAAGGAGTAAGAAGAAATGCTTTGGTTTGAGTTTATCCAGGTATTAAGGTTGCCTTCCTGGACTTCAGAGACTTATAAAGAGTGGTCAGAGTATGTGGGGGCCTAGGTTTGGGTTTCTTTATAAAGAAGAGACACCTTTAGATTCAGGTTTTATATTAATGTTTGGATGAAGATTTAGTTCAGTACTAATTGACCCATATCAGGTAGCGCTCAAACAATGTCTCAGTGCTGTATCATTCACAGTCCAAGATGTTGTAGGAAGAATCTTGATAGTGCAAACAAGAAGACTGAGGAGACAGTGCTCTCATAGCTAAGTCACAAGAAATAAAGGTTTATTCACCAGCTGTGGGACTTTACATCCGGTCCTGCAGTGCTTTCCTGTCTTACTGTGGTGGGTCAACCTTGCCTGGCTGCAAGGTGCCCACCAAGCCACTCTGTCACTCCCTCTCCATCAACAGGACAGGGAGAGAAAGTACAATAGAAAGCTCATAGGTTGAGCTAAGGACAGGAAGATCACATCAATTACCATCATGGGCAAACCAGACTGGACTTGGTGAAATTAATTTAATTTATTTCCAATTAAACAGAGTATGATAATGATAAATAACAACAAGTCTAAAACCACCTTCCCCCTACCCCTCCTTTCTCCCTGGGCTCAACTTCACTGCCAACTTCTCTACCTTCTCACCCCAAGTAGCACGGGAGGACAGGGAATGGAGATTGTCATCAGTTCATTACACTTTGTCTCTGCTGCTCCTTCCTTCCCATGCTCTTCCCCTATTCCAGTGTGGGGTCTCTACCCATGGGACACAGTCCTTCGTGACCTTCTTTGGTGTGAGCCCTTCCCATGGGTTGCAGTTCTTCAAGAACTGCTCCAGCATGGGTCCTTTCCACAGGGTGCAGTCCCTCAAGAATAGACTGCTCCAGCGTGGGTCCTCCATGGTGTCACAGGTCCCACCAGAAAACCTGCTTCAGCATAGGCTCCTCTTCACAGGCTGCAGCTTCTACCAGGAGTTTGCAGTGGTGTGGGCTCTCCGTGAGCTGCAGCTTCCTTCAGGGCACATCCATCTGCTCTGGTGTGGGGTCCTCGACAGGCTTCTGGTTGGATATCTGTTCCACTGTTGTCCTTCATAGGCTTCAGGAGAACAACCTGCATCACCATGGTCTTCATCACAGGCTACCGGGGGATCTCTGCTACAGTGCCTGGAGCATCTCCTGCCCCTCCCTCTTCACTGACCCAGGTGTCTGCAGAGTTGTTTCTCTCACATTTTCCAGCTCCTCTCTCCCAGCTGCTGCTGTGCAGCATTTTTTACCCTTTCTTAAATATGTTATCACAGAGGCACTGCCAACACCCCTGATGGGCTCAGCTTTGGCCAGGGGTGCTTCTGTCTTGGAGCTGGCTAGAAGTGACTGTCTGATGTGGGAGCAGCTTCTAGTGTCTTTTTCAAAGAAGCTGCCCCCGCAGCCCCCTGGTACCAAAACCTTGCCACATTAACCAAATACACTTACTTTGGACACAAATGAGGTTTATTTGCAAGAACCTGCAGGACCTACAACTTGTTACTGAAATAGGAAGGTTTCTCTTAGAAAATATTTGTAAGAAGAAAGTTAGTTTTATTAGTTATATGTATGACTGCAGCCCTGGGGAATCCTGTGTATCTCTCGTGGCTGTGGTACATCACTGGAAAAGTAAATTTCTGGTAGCCAATAAGTCATCAACAAATGGCTGTGCAGTCTGAGATCTTATGGTTACATTTGTAGAAGTGCTAAGGACTCACAGCTGCATGGAAGTCAATGGGACCTGTTCTCTGAATTATCACGTGACACTCAATACACTCACGAGACAGGTACTATTTCAGTTACCATAAATAACCATGAAAAATTACCCAGAAACATACAGGTTTGTCTTCCGAGCAGTGTTGAATAGCCTACAAAGAATAATGCATGGGAGTGAACACAGAGTAAACAAAACGTTACACAGTTGGTCACTGACACATTAGTGGCGTGTGTGTGGAGTGAGTGACAAAGGATTTGATAGAAAATGAATGGTTGCATGATCTGGTAATCAGGAATTGTGTTGTAACTGAGGTGTCTTCACGGCCGCACTAATTGTGTTTTTATCTCAGTGTTGCTCCTGCAACATGGCAGTTCTGGCTGCTGCCAGCCTGCTCTCCAGATGTCAGCAAACCAGCATCACACATGCACCAGATTTCTCTTGTGTAACCAATGCACTTTTTTGCACAGATGTTTTCCACAGAAGTTTTTTGAAAAGTTTGTATGCTTTTTGTATTGTTTGATGAATATTGCATGTTTTGTTTTCAGATTTCCTCACACTTTCAGTAATTTGGTACTCTATTAATTTTATCAGTATTAATTTTTACAGTCAGGAAGAATTGCCTGTGTGACTGAGAAAAAGTATTTTAACTAACCCTTCTTTGGGGTTTCTCAGGCTAATTTTTCCTTCTGCCCCTTTTTGATCATTGTCACATGCTGTTCCTCACACAGATTGTCCACCTAGTCTTGACATAGCTAGCCCTGTATAACAAAAGTATTGCATAGAGAGGAGCTTTTTTTATTAGCTCGAGGTATTCTATTTTTACAGCTGAGTGGTACTGAAATGACTGTTCTGAAATACAAGGTAAAAGAAATGTGATTATCGCAACTGATTGATGACACATAAAACACATAATTAAATTGAATTGACCAGTAAGCTTTGCCTCTTCATTTCACTGCTTCGGAGTTGTTCTAATTATCCAAAGAAAAAGCTGTTGAAAATATACCCAGCGAGAGAGAATTGTTTCATATTTCCAGTTGTTATTTTTTAAAAAAACAACTACTCTTTCCAATCCGTCCCACTTCAAGAAAAAGAGCAGCCCTTATAAAAGTGAAGCAAGTTAGCCAAGCACTTAAATGGAAAGCTCAAAATTGCATGAAAGAATGGCAGAGGTTTCAGTAAAAAACCAGATTATGTCGCTCTTTTGTTATATGTCGTGATTTGATGCTGATAGATTTTCCTTTCCTGCCTCTGCCTGCTACCCGCTGCCCTCCCCCCCCCCCAAAAAAAAAAAAAAAAAAAAAAAAGCACAGTGCAAATAGTGTGTGGCTTGCATACTAGATATAGTGGATATACTTTGGACAGATAAATGATAAAACCACAGAGCTTGGAATGTAGTCTAGCTAGGGTTTCCAGCTGGAATTATCTTGAAAACCCAGCAAGAGGTGGACTAAATGGTTTAGGTTTCTTTTTTCACCACTACTTTTTTCCTTTGTTCCTTTTTGTATTAGAATGAAACAGAGCAACGTGTAAGATTTGTGCTATTTTCTTTGGTTGCTTTTTTTTTTCTCTATTTTTTTTTTCCTTTCTAGTCCTCTGTAAATTTTAGAACCTCTTCATTGGAAAAAATGATTAAATGGTAAAAAAAAGAAAAGGAAGAAAGACAAAATATGTCCATATGTGGCAGAAAACTTTGAACTTTACTAACTCATTTTTATTCAGTGGTAAAAAGAGGAAAGGACATTTCCAGTCATTAATCTTTATGCTTTCTGAGTACATTTTGGTAGAGAAGGTGAGTAAAAAAATGACTTTGCACGATTTCTTATCATAGAAAAAGAGCAAAAATGGGCATTTCTGATTAGTCAAATGGATGAAAGATGGTCTGCGTAACTGTTAGAAATGGTGGTCTAGATACAAACTGGGGAATGAAGAAAACATTTTTAAAAGAAGATCCCGCTATACTTCGATTTTCCTGCTCTTTTCCTTACATCAGGTGCTAGTGGCCACTGCTGGAATCAAATGAACCTGTTTTTGAAGCTGGAAGGGCATTTCTTTCATTCTTAGTTTCGCACAGTGTCATCACTTTTAGAGTATTAATAACATTTAATAATAACATTTGAACTAACATTGTGCTTTTCTTTACAAATCCATGCAGATTGCCTTATGAATGAAGCATTGTTCTTCATTTTAGATTTCCAGTTTGAGAGCAGGATGTTTCAGAGCCCATTATTTCACATATTTCTCCTGGAAAGATACATAGCAGTCCACACTGTCAATAAACTCTCTGTCTCTGACTCACATTCATCGGTGTCTTACATGCTTCCTGCTGAGTCACTGTATGGCTTTCTCACTGACTTTTCATGTTTTAGTGTTTTCATGTTTGAGTGGGAAATTGTTTTGGGTGCAGGCTATACTTTTCCGTATTTCCATGTATTACATATGCTGAAGAAATTTGATGTGAAAAACTGGGAAAAACAGCCATGGGATGATCACAAGAAAGTCTTTTTTGAATGAAACGAATCTTTTATTTAAAAATTAAGGTAAAACTGTAAACTAGTCTTCCTGCCATTGATGAGGCGCATGTTGTAGCAGCTGGATCAGGGAAGTCAATCTGCAGGTTGTCGTTTGAACAGAGGAGATCCCCATGCTCGCCACGTTAGGTCTGTACTTGAAACTCTCCTGTATCACCAAGACTACCTGCAACAAATCTGCCAACTGAAAACCTGGATGACAAACTAGGTGTTGAGATGAAGAACTTTATATAACAAATATGGATTGTACTAAAAAAAAATATGTTCCTTTTCATGGTTTTTCTCTGCTTCTACCTTCTTCACAGTTGCATGTCTAAAATGGGCTGCTGGCATAACTCAGCCAAATTAAATGGAGAAATGAAATCAGGCCATATAAACTTACATGGACATATATTTTTATGTTCATGCAGATGATTCGGCATACATTTGCACTGCTAGAATAATGGTACAAAGGCTAATAATTAATAAAGTTAAATAGGTTTAAAACAGGCCTAATTTTTTATTGATGGAAGCATGCTTGGCCTCTTGTTGGAAGGGAATTGTTACAGACTTACAGAATGATGCATCATTCCCCCTTCCTTTCAGTTCCAGGCTTTCCACTTCAGTGCCTGAGTTCCTCTTCTCTCTTCTTTTTTTCATTCTGAGGGATTTTTTAGCAAATGATAGGGCTTTGTATTTTTAGCAAACCGTCTGAAAATTTGGGCTTGTATTAATATGTGGCAGCTTATTACTGAGAAACCTTTGTCCTGCAGCCTACCTGCAGGCATTTCTCTGCAGTTTCTGCAGATTATCTAGGTAGCTGCTAAACAGTCTGCATCTATCAGGTCCTAGCACTCTAAGGACCTTAAATTAATGTTACTGCTTTGGCTTTGAGGCAGAAGCAAACAGGAAGGTGAAGAAGTTGTCTGCATGGAGGTGGTGTATCAGTGCTTAGTTCTGTCATTAATTAAGCTGACCCCAGCAACTTGGATGGGCTGTTTATGCAGTAGCCGCACATGACTGTAGGTTCAACGATTCAAAGCAGCAAAACATAATGGCAGAGGTTGCAGAATGAGTCACTGTGTCACAGATATTTTTTTTTTTTTAATTCTTTTGATGAGCCACAGAAACAAGACATTCTTTGTCGCTCTATAGGTTGTGTAGTAGTGAAGAATCTGTATGAGTCCTGGATTTTCTGCTGCCTTGCTTATAGGAAATTACAGTCCCTGACTGAGGCTGAGACTGGTGTGGCCACAAGATACTGGGGGTAATTATTTTTATATATCACTGTCAGACATCTTTTTCCTAGTTTATATTCAAGGCAGCTTGTTTCCATCCATTTGTTATTTTCTCCAGGAACTGAGGCACATGGATAATGGATGAACCTTTATAACTTAAGCAAGAGACTTATCATTTAATATTATTTTCATTTTTTGACCTGTTGGAATTTCAGAGACTATCTGATCATACTCAGATTCCTGTGTGAAGGGAAGAGCAAGCACTGAGCCTCCTGGGCCTGCCTGTGGGAACTGTTCAGTTGGCGCTTCTGCTCAGTATGCATTTCTGGGACTGAGTGGTTTTAGAGGAGGAATCTGATAGCACCGGTAGGACTGATAGGCAGAACAGTGGAGTTGATGCTTTCTGAACATTAGTACCATGGATTACTCAATGTTGCATGTGGAATTACAGTCCAATATAGTAAAAAAAAAAAGTCTCACAGAAGAAACCACTCTTCCCAACAGTAAAACTTGGTTCTTCTTTTATTTAATTGCTTATATAAATTAATTAGGTATTCATGTTTATCTTCTCTTTATGTTTAGAGGAAAACCCTTAAAGAGACAGAACTGCTCACCTTTGATATAAATAGTGGGATAATTTGATTTTCATCTGACTTCATATATAATTATGGAAAGATGTTACCACACTAGGCTGCTATGCTCTTAGGAGGAATGATGACGATAAGAAATGATGTGACTTTCCTCCGTGGCTTGCCATTGTTCATAACTTAGGTGTCCATATCAGGGTGGTATTACCCTCTGGAGATTCCTTTCTCTCACCAGTGACTGCTTAGGGGGGCCTTGCTGTTCGGTTCGGGTTTCCAAATTTTCAGGTAGCTGAAAGACAATGAGATAAATCTCTGCTCGATGGTATGAAACAATCAATCCTAAAAGGGTTCAAGTGATTTATCTCATCTTGGAGTGTTCATCAAAGACAGATAGACCATGACATGGAAGTATCTGTTTTGTAACCATGACAGTGTTTCTGTATAGTGGTCTAAAGTTATGTGATCTGTATGCGATATGTCTATCTTCTGGTTCTGATGGTCATATTTATTACAAAATCAACATTCAATAAGAAGAACTAGAGTAAGCAGGAGAGACTGAAATCCACGGTGGCTTACATAAGTTGAGAACATGGCCAAATACTGTAATGAATCAGCGATTTCAGTATTCAAAAAGGTATTGCACAGCTTCTGCAGCTTTGTTCACTTATATGAATGCAAATGTTTATATTTCTGGCAGATAAGTATTAATATTTCTGGTAGGATTGTTTTAACCTCACTTTTTGCCTGCTCTTTGAACAGGAATGAACTTTAGATAGAAAGCTGAAGAAACGTGGAGATGCTTAGTTTCCTGTGTCCCCTGCATTAGTCAGACTGTATGTACAACAGCTTTGCACATGTGCAGCTGGCTCTTCTCTAGGATTTCTGGACATACAACAGTCAGTAGTAGGTCATTCTTGGAGCAGTAGGATGGCAGGGTATTGCTGTGTAACAGTGAAAGCAAAGACAGAAGTAGCCTGAATATTCACAAACAGTCTGTTTCTGCTTTGAGTTATAGCTCCAGAGGTTCCAACATTAGCTATGTTGCTTTAATCCAGTCTGGGGAACAATGCAGCTGTTTCTCATGACTGATTCCTAGTAATTCTTTTATAGTCTTTGATTTTTTTGTGCCACGGTGATTCAGTTCTGGAAGAAGCTTAGCAATATTCATTGGCACCCTCATCCCTTTTCTGTGTTTACTAGAATGAAGTCATTGACATATGGGAACGTTTATATGACTCTGTCAGACAAGCTAGACTGAAAGCAACAGACAGATGTCCAATGAGTTAAATGTGCAGATCTTTAATGTAAATGTAATTGTAAATGATGAAGCAATTAGATTAATGAACAGATGAAAAATTACTGGAATCTGATCTCATTCCTTCTGGGAGAGTTTTTGTGAATCACATTATTATCAAAAAGACAGTGTGTTTCAGTTTTAGTAGAATTCCTGGTAATTAGCACATTGTTCATTATTATCATGCTATGCATGAAATTATTTTTCTGTGCCTAACTGGAACTTTTAGGCTGGTACTTTCTGAAGATTTATCATTGACTTTCACTTTTATTTGGATATAACACTAGATAGGTGTAGATCCCAGTAACAGGGGTTTTAATTCATACTCTCAGTAAATTTAAGATACCAACAGCTGACCTAAAGGTGTCTGACTGAAGTAACAAAAATAAAATTCTACCTTTCTTTTGTGCATTTATTTCCATCACTGGGAACTGCATGCAGATACACAAGGCTTGATTTTGAACACTGAAGACTGTAGGGTTTTGTCACTGGCTGGGGCACAGCTGAGTTGATCAGATTTAATATGAAATGCATTTAATTACAGCTGAAGAGATTAATTTCTGTCTAGCAGACAGCCTAGTCTGAGCTACTTTTTAAAATTCCTCTACAGCCAATGGAGTGAAGTAGACTGAGGTCATGGTCAGAGAGCCACTTCGAGTTAGCATGCCTCCGGGCTGCTGCTGCAGGAGGTGTCCTCTCATGCTCCATTCATCCCATTGCTCCTTCTGTGTCTTTTAGCAGCTGCTGGAATGTGCAGGGTCAGGGTGCAGCATACTACCTGTCTCCATGGAGGGATGCAGGAGCATGGGGAATGTGGGAACATCCATTCCGGGGGCAGTTCAGGTTGCTGTTGCATGAAAGTACCATTTAACCACAATTGACAAAGCATGGAATGGAGTTTACTGCCTTTAGCAGCAGCCCAGAAAACTAATTTACTTAGTTACCTAGAGAAATAGAGTTAAGTACGATGAATCCTGGTCTTAGTGTACTAAAGACTCACAGTTAACAAAAAGTGAAAGTTTTGAAGTATCTACATGACAGGCTGTATGACAGTGTGGTGTGATAAGTCTCTGCTGCACTTCATCCTTTACAACCACTTTATAAAATATAGAACAAGAAAAGATTAAATAAGTTACAGATGAGCATGCACTTGTAATTATTGATATACTTGCTTATTTTCACTGAAGCATAGAATTGTTGAGGTTGCTCAGGACCATGTCCAGTTGCATTTTGAATATCTTTAAGGATGGGGGCTTCACAACCACCCTGGGCAAACTGTGCCAGTGCTTGGTCAACCTCACAGTAAAAAAAAAGTGTTTCCTGATCAGACGACACCTCCTGTGTTTCAGTTTGTGCCCATTGTCTCCTGTCATGTCACTGGGCACCACTGAAGAGCCTGGCTCCGTCCTCTTTAAACCCTCCCTTCAGGTGTTTATACACATGGATAAGATCCCCCTGAGCTTTTTTTTCTGAAGCCTGAATTGTCCCAGCCCTCTCAGCTTCTCTTCACGTGAGAGATGTTTTGGTCCCTTCATCATCTTTATGGCCCTTCGCTGGACTGTCTCCAGCATGTCCATGTCTCTCTTGTACTGGGAAGCCCACAGCTGGACAAAGCACTCCAGGTGTGGCCTCACCAGTGTTGAATAAAGGAGAAGGATCACCTCCCTCAACCTGCTGGCAATACTTTGCCTAATGCAACCCAGGAAAACATTGACTTTCTTTGCAGCAAGGGCAAGTTGCTGGCTCATGTTCAACTTGGTGTCCACCAGGACACCTGGGTCATTTTCTGCCAAGCTGCTTTCTAGCTGGGTGGCCCCCAGCATATATTGGTGCCTGGTGTTTTTCCTCCCCAGGTGTAGGACTTTGCATTTCATATTGTTGAACAAAAAAATTGATTAAAATATTTTCAACATTTATCGGAAAAAAAAATTTATATTGTTGTAACCACAGTGATACCCCTTCCTGAGACACAGAGATTACTTTAACCAATTATGTAACCCATTATGTTTTCTCCTACTGCTCTTGTTTAGTTTGTCTGGGGTCTTTGGTAGTTTTCTGAGGAGAAGGCAATATAACATTGAGCTGAGGAGTGTAGTTAACAGTATTTTGTGGTATACACTGATAGGTAGCTCAGTTCCACACAGCTGCTCACTCACTCCTTCCCAGTGGGATGGGGGAGAGAATCGGAAGAGTAGAAGTGAGAAAACTCGTGGATTGAGATAAAGACAGTTTAATAGGTAAAGCAAAAGCCACACACACAAGCAAAGCAAAACAAGGAATTCATTCACCACTTCCCATGGGCAGGCAGGTGCTCAGCCATACCCAGGACAGCCGGGCTCCGTCACACGTAACGGTTAATCGGGAAGACAAACACCACCACTCTGAACATCCCACCCCCCTGCCGCTTTTTCCCCCTGTTTATATACTCAGCACAACGTCATATGGTATGGAATATCCCTTTGGCCAGTTCAGGTCTCCTGTCCCAGCTGTGTCCCCTCCCAACTTCTTGTGCACCCCCAGCCCACTCGCTGGTGGGGTGGTATGAGGAGCAGAAAATGCCTTGATGCTGTGTAAGCGCTGCTTGGTTTTCTGCACAAATCCAAAACGTAACCCCATACCAGGTACATGATGAAAATTAACCCTATTCAGCCAAAGCTGGTACAAGTATACTCAGTAGTTTGAAACAATGCACATCACTTCCTCATATTATTCATAGTTCTAACCAGAGCAGAACTTTTATTTCCATCAATAGATTTATGAGTACACCGTATGCTCTAGGAGGATTCTCTACTACAAAGCTGAGATGTCACTGTAAAAATCTGGGTTCAGAATATTGTCTTTAACTGTTGTGAGTTTGCAGGAAAACCACCTTACTTCCCATTGCTTGTCAGTCTGTTCTGCTTTGAGCCTAAATTAATGAGGAAAGGAGAAAAAAGCAAGATGGCTAATGAGGCTGCCTTCCTTTTCCTTTCACCGTGTCTCATGTGAGGACAGCTGAACCTGCTATATATCAACTGATGAGGCAGTAAAATTGCAGTGTCATGATTTAAACTGTCACTATCACTAGTTTTCATCTACCTTACATACCACAGTCTTTAATGGAGCAGTTCCGAGGGTGATTTGTAAGTGGTTTAAACACTTTTTTTCCCTCTGCTGGAGACAAGGTGGACTTCTGGGGTGGAAGTTTCATCAGCAATCCTGTTTTGTGATGTCTCCACTCAGGAACCAGAGCATTTCTATCCTAATTTAGCTCTTCAGAGCAGGGATTTTGACTCATAGTGCATTTTAGTGTGTCATCTACCATGAGAAGCCCTTCATGTTGCCTGGAACTTCTAATCACTATGATAATACAAATCATAACAAGCTAGTGAACATCTGCACGCAGTTATGAAAAGGCAATATGTAACTGGGTAGTCGGTAAGAGATTTCATTAGCCTATTTTCAGAATAAGCAGAAGTGCTGGGTTTGGGAGTATCCCTGCTCTGTGAAGCTGACTCACATCTGAGTACTTTCACCATCAAAATTTGAGCTGGGTTTATGCCCTAATGGTGGGATGTCTTCCAAATGCTCAGCTTCCAGCTGTGGACAGAGTGGAATGATGTGGCTTTGGATACAGCCCATTGTAGACAATGTCACCTTGTTTTGGTCATCCCCAGAAGACCCATTGAGGGGGTGTGATGTTTCCCATTTTGGGAAAAGTGGTGTTAAAGCAGCAGACAATACAGCTGCATATTTGCATATCATGCAGTGGGAGCTAGATACCAGGTATAAGGATTGATATGAATAAAAGCTTTAATTTATATGTTTCTTTTTGCAGTTTGTTTTCATCACATGAGCAAAGGCTTATATATGCTGTGATCAGTTTTTTTCTGACAGTCTACCAGTATGTGTGTCTGTTTGAAGGATTTATGTTTATTCTCTCAAGAAGAAAATGTTAGTTTTATATAAATTTAAGGGACATTTGCAGCAAGTAATTTTTCTCCAGTTCTGACTAATTCCAGCTTAAATAAGTTGTAACTAAGAAAGGATTTTGGTTAATAAATACAATATTTTGACCTTAATATGACAGATGAGTGTGAAGTATACTACAAAATATTTATCAGTGGGGAATAGTGAGGTTTGATGACTTCCTAGACCTTTCCAATTTAATGTGAGTCATCCTGATTATGGTGTGGGTTTTTTTGCATGTTTTCTTTTGCATTCTATGGCCTTGAAAATAATCCCAGCATATGTCTGCATTCTTACAATATTCATGTGTCTAAGTAAACTGTAGGGGGGAAAAAAGGGAAACATAATCTGCCCCCATCATTTTAATTGTTCTTTTTTACAGCTTAAAACTTTGCTTACTTGCAGTGGCAAGACATCAATCTGACTGCATGACTAGTTCAGACATCAGAGAAGAGGGTGAGGTGGGGAAGGAAGGTGGGAGTGAACTACTTACATGAGAATTGGTCATTGTTAGTTAGATGTCAGAATCAATCCAGATTCCAGTTCTTATGAACTGAAACCCACATTTTCCAGTAAAACATGAAGCTGTGACTAAGAAGTTTGATTCCTAATTATGAAGTTACTGGCTGTCTCCTTTCGTATTACATAAGCTACTTTGGAGCCGAGCCAGACAACAGCAGTGAATCCAAAAGCAGTTAACCTTCTACTAAGGCATCTGGACTACCACTTTGCTTAAGACATTTAGAACACCACTAAGATAATCTACTATAAAAGCTTAGAAAATATGCAGACAGAATCTGTAATAGTAAAACTTCATATTTTTTATTTAAAATAAAACTGATGTTTTACTGACTCACGTAAGTATATTTTTAACAACAATTTATTGTGTGAGTAAATGAAATAAGGAGAAATGCAGAACCTGTTTGGGTGCTGAAGTTTAAGTAAGTCTTCAAATGGGTAGCCATGTTTCAGCTTCCTTGAAAATGAAGGCATGTATGCAAGTCCCTGTGTATGAGTTTAAGTATCTTGTCTTGAGGTCAAAGAAAGTCAGAAGGAGAAGCTTTGTTGTCCTGTCCCACACTTCAGGCATAGTCATTAATATGAACAGGAGCTGTAATTTATGCACTTTCCTTTTCTGGTTTGCTTTCATTGTGTGAGCAGAAGATTATATATATATATATATGGTGATCTGCTTTGTCTGACAGTCTCCAAGTATGTGCTTCTGTTTGAAAGATTTAAGTTTATTCTGCTACACAGAAGAAAATACTACTTTCATATAAATTTAAGGGACAATTACAGCAAGTAATTTATTTCCTTTATCCCTGATGTATTTGTGTACTTTTATGTAAAGTTTTAGCTTTATTATAAGGGAACTACTTCCCTATTTTTTTTGCATAACCATGTTTGTTGTGTGTGTTCATGTAATGGAAAGAGCCTTTATTGCAGTATTCACCCCATATCACTATAACAGCTATTTCCAGCTCAGCATACTCTATCTTGTTTACACATAAAATTCCTTCTGGGTAATTTTTTACTAATTTATCTCTTCTGGACCCAGGGAAGCTATAATACATAAATTCTGTCAATGGACAGTTTTCCAACAGAAAATCTCCAAATCCAAATTTAGGCAAGCTTCCTTCTATTTCAGATGTCCAGGAGCTGTACAATCTCCACTAAGTCTAACCTGAAAAGTCTAGTCTGTAGCTTTTTAAATTATACTTAGTTCAGTATTAAGGCAAGAATTCATGGAGAAAGTTCTCAGTTTCCACAAGCACAAAGAATTCCTAAAGGGAAAAGCAGGGTAAAAAAGACAAGCAATAAAAGTAAAATAAAAATGCTAAAGATATTTGCAAACCTGATGTCTATCTTCAGTTATTGGCTTAGAATTATAGTAAGTAGTGCCAGGGACAAATATAAAACAAGTTCAGTGCTTGCATATGAATCTTTAAAGGCCATGTGTTAAGTTAATGTGCTGCTGATAACTTATCACATTTTCTGTCTAGACATCCAAGGTAATGTGAATGGGAACATTGTTATGTGATTTTTCCCTCTAGTTCCCCTCCCCCCCCCCCCCCCCCCCGCCCCCAACAATGCTCTTTTTCTGCTTCTGTGCTGCTAAGAATAATAATGGAAACTTGCCTTCAGAAGAGACAGACACCCCCCCTCTCCTCTCTCCGTACTTTTCATGGTGTACCAGGGAGTATGGAGCTTTGGTAACAGATATGCTGTATTTCGATTTGAAAGCAGTCCTTTCTTCCTGGCTTAGAACACATGATGCGCTGTATACATTTAGACTGATTCTTGAATGGCTTAGAATATTTAGGTGTTGTTTTGCATCTACTATAGTCCACCTGAATTATAGATGGGTTACCAGAAAAGACAGACAATTTTCCTGGTCTTACACTGTTTTTTTATACTATTGTGGGACTATTCACTAAGGTGAGGTTCCATACCGGGAGGAAGGGTCTTGAATTTGTGATGATTTAGCTATTCTGGCAAGAGGATTTCCTTTAACTTTGTGTAAATACTCCTTCAGAATCTCTTCTATTAGTAAGGTTCCGCTGCTGAAAGATTAAAAAGTTGCAAGACTAGGAATTCTCTAAAAAATGCTGGGGAAACCAATCTTATATAGGTTCTAGCCATGTGACAACCCCTGTAACATCCTTTGTTTTTCAGTAAATTTATAAAGTAGCTGGCTAAATGCCATTTACATGTCCATGTAATTTTTAAAATATTTTTTTCATTATCAATTTATCTCATGGAATTTATTCCATCTTTTTTGTCATTAAATTTAGGATGCAATTTCCTAACAACGACCAGTGGACAGATACCCGTGCTAATCTGTCAGGTCTCTCAGAAGCTTTCAACAGTATTCATGAGGAGGTATCTTGCCTGAAGGAGAAGTAATATCCAGGGTAGTGTACTACAGTAATTCCTTGAGGGATATATCTTCTGAGCAGCAAAAGAGGCCTGCAGCTCCAACATTTGATCTTGAACTTGTAGTGTTATCTTTTATCTTTCAACATTTTCAGGCCTGTCAGGGAGCAGTGGTTGTGGGGCTGATCTGCAAGGGAAAGAGAGCCTGGAGTGAAGGGCAGAGACCCTAGACAACAGCCCTGTCCCATGGTACCCAAACAAGAGGAGCGGAGTAGGTCTGGCCGTCTAGCAACGGCCCTGGTTGCTAGACAGGGTTGTACTGATGGACTGGATCTGAAGCCAAGCTGGGAAGGCAAGTCAACAGATGAGCATAGCACAAGTCTGGGCACAAGCTTCCCTACGATGCAGCTCAGACTAACCATGGGCCAGGATTGAATCCAAAAGCAGCTCCTGAGCTGGTGATGTGGGCAGGAGGCAACGAGGCTTCTTCTGCCTCTTTTTTCCACAGCTCTTTCCCAGCAGCTGCACCCAAGCTTATAGCCATGCCGTGCCAGAGCTGGTCTTGAGCTCCCACAGCCAAAGCTGGAGGAGGGAAGAAGCTGCAGAACCTGTTGGTGCACCTGACAGGTTGAAGCTGAGGGAAAACAAGTCAGGAATGAATGGGAGGCCAAGACCACTGGAAGAATCACAGTAATTATTTTTATGTGTCTGAAGATATATAGCTTTGGTTGGTCAATTTAGTTTGTGGTTTAGACATAGCCGTGGTTCTTCTGTCATGTTAAGATAGGTCACCCTATCAACTATAACAGGTAAAAGTACAGAGAAGAATAAAGATGAAAGATATGAAACTGCATCCATGCAAAGATAGAAGACTAGAACTCGCAGTGTTGAAAAATATAACTAGGAGGATTTGATAGCAATCCATAGTCTGACTGTAAAAGAGACGAATAAAGTATGATTATTAACAACTTGCTACAGTTAATTTCATTAATGATTTTTTTTTTAAAAGAGATAGTTGCTGATAAACTGAAGATAAGCTAAACAGAACAAAGTACCTTTTACATAATGAACAGCTAAATCATGAAACCTTTGTGGCAGCAGAAGCCTAAGTCAAAGTAGCAAAAAATACTTCAACTACTTTGTGGAGGATAAATCCACAGATGACAAGTAAACTTCATAATCTAGATGTGACTTTTGGTTCAGGGACTCCCATTGTCTGTCAGGAGCTGGAAAGATATGCCAGGGGAAAAAATCTCTGTGCATCAGACATATTTGTTACATAGTGTAATAATGTTAAGGTACTTGAATGTTAAGGTAGTTAATCATGCCTTCAAAATATTTTGTATTCACTACAGTAATGTAAAGTAGCTGGGCATGAGTCTTTTTGCTTTTAGGATATTTGAAATGATGCAGTTCACTATTGCATGTCTTCTCAGTTACACAGGTGCCAACATCAAACTTGCCCTTCAGACAAACTCTGGCTTCCTATGGCACTTTTCATCAGTTTCAAGAGCTCATCAAAATACTCAGTGACTCAGGCCAGGGATATCTAAAAGCTGCCCTAAATCTCTAGGTTGATGATTTTCTTCCCTGCACAAAGCAATACTTACTAAAGACTTTCCTGGCAAAGTCTGAGGATTTGGAAATAAGTCATTGGGGAACTAAGGATCATTATAAATCTCAACATATTTTTTTTCTTTCAGACTGGCTTTTTCTGAGAAGAATACATGTGACTATGTACTTCAAAGAATAACGTAACGTAGTGTGAAAATAAACAACCCCTCAGAAAACTCAAACATCAAACCAAATAACATCTGAATTGTAACAGGACAAAGCTGCCTTGTTTCGGGCTCTTTTTTCTAGTCCTGGAGAGCTGGTGAGGAAAGTACACCACAGTGCATAGTCTTATGCTCTCCTTTCTGTCCAAATGAAAGTAGCTCAGATTATACTGTAATAATTACATAGGAGAGTAAATATAAACCAGGACAGATGTCAGAGTTTACACCAAAACAAATCATATTACACCATGTTCAGTCAGTGAAAGTGACAGCTTTTTTTCCTTCCTCCCTTCCTCCCTTCCTCCCTTCCCCTCTAAGCAAAACTAAACAGAGAGTTTTGGAACTCCACTGTAGACCCAAAATGCAAATGCAATACTTCTTTATGCCATTTTACTTTTATTTCTGGCAACTCATGAGCTGTTTTTACATTCTTACAATGTTGTTCATGAGTATATATCTCCAGATTTTGTATTGTGAAATAAATACAGAATCCATTTTACTTTTCCAGTCCTGGTTGTAGAAAGAATGGTCTTCATATTACCTGGCCAGATAGTCAAGTAAAACGACTTAACGTGATGCCAAATGACTCTACTCTGAGGATGTAAGTATACACTTCACTGCTGGAACATGAAAAGAAAAACATTGATCTGCATCATATCAGCTTCCTCTGAGGAGACATTTTCCTTAGATTTGGCTCCTTCTGAACACCTGATATCTCTTGGAGGGAGAACTGGAGCCTGCAGAAGCTCATGAGCTAGCCACAGAATTCTTAAGTTCCTTCTACCCTCATCATTTCTAGCCATGCTACATAAACCTGAATTAACGCAGCCTGGCTAACAGTTGCAAGTTGTCTGCACTTGCGATAGGAAAAAAATACATACATTCAGTATGCAGTCAATGCACTTGGCCCAATAAGCATGAACCATGTGATGTTATTTTACAATAACTTTCACAGAGGGTAGTCACATTTTTTAGAACAGTGAATTGTCAGCTGGAGCTCATTTAACACCTTATCTCTTACTGCCTCATGGACACTGCTATGGAAAGGGTTTGTGCTGGAGCGCTACGGCAGTATCTCTGTACCTTCACTTCTTCATTGCTATCTCTCAAAGTCCTGTGATCCTTACAGTGGATTACAGTGCTACATATGTTCTATGATGGAGATCTCACCTCAAAACAGTGAACCAAACTGTAAATTCATTAAAAGTGCTGGAAACAGATGTGAGTCTACTACAGGTGTAAGATGTCTTTTGCCCCTGTCTGAACCTTCCCCAGCTCTCCTGCTGCTGTGTTGGCAGCTGACACAGTCTCCTAACAGCTGTGTGCCATCATAGTGTGTTTCCTGCTCCTCCTACACTAGAAAAAAGGAATAGGTCTGTGGGGTGGATGGAAAATGTTTACTTGTCTCTAGCTTCAGCCTGTGCTCACAGCCATAATGTTAGACCCAGTCTGGGGAAACAAATAGGAACTGAATTCCTATGTGTGGCCTGATGTGGGGATGTGAGATGTGGGCATTCACATCACATCACATCACTGCTGGATGGGACTAACGAAATAATGCAGATGATTTGAAACATATTGTTTACTCTTCAGCTTTGATTTTCTCATCTTTAAGTAATCAATAAAAAATTTAAGGTTGTGTGTCAACGAAATGTAATTTTAAAATGTTGGTTTTACCTGGAGGATTCTACTGTTTATTTCTTTGTATGTATTTCATGTAGAAAACATTTCTAATAAAAAATTGTCATTAATAAGATAAAGAAAACAGTATGTATTTTATTATATTTTGAACTTTTGTTTTATATTGAAAAAAGCTGAGATACAGTTAATTAAAATAAACAACACCCTGCTCTAAATATCTGCAGTGTAACCTCAGGCTGAGATTCAGTCATTTCAAATTTTGCTTAAAAAGCATATATATTTTGCTAAGGCATTACATAGTCCCAAGACATAAATGATCAACAGCAAGGAATGAACTGAAACGCTCATGCTCTGACAATATGAAAGAAGAAGAGTAGATGCCTGGCTCGGGCAGAAGAAGCCTGATGTAAATGTCTGTTACCTCACTGCACACTTTGTGCCGGACTCTGCCATTAGTAACATTTGATTAGTAACTCTGATTAGTAACATTTGATTGATCTGATCTAGTGCAGGTAATTGACAGCTAAGACAGTTTTGGTCTCTTTACTATAGTGGAGTAGCGGAAAGCACCTGGGGTTGATCTGTGAATTTAGCCCTATTTATGCAAACAACTCTGAAAAATGATAAGGCTGTCTTGTTACAGAATTTTAACTTTACTCATCATAGATGCTGTGCTTTACATGTACCTCACCACGTTTAAGCTGGGCATTGATGCTTAGCCATTTTGACTGGAAGTGAGTACATGTGGTGCTGGCTGCTTTGCTCTTTGTGTGCATATAGCTGAGTGTAAAGAACTGGTGTGCCTTTGCTGGTCCACAGAGCCACTGGGACATCAACAGATATGTATAGACTTACTGAATGAAAAAAAAAGTGTATGTGTGGCATATTATGTGCACATTAGTTATGGTAAAGTAAGGGATAAAAATTACTCTGATGAGTTTGAGGTACGTTTGTTGGAGGAACCGAGAACAAGATATGGAAGTGAACTCAAGCTAGAGGGGATCAACTACTTTCAGATATGCCTTCTGCACTCACTGTTTATTTTGCAAACACTTTAGCTAGCCTTCCAAAAAAAAAAAAATAAGATGGCATTTCACCTTCCTCCCTTTATGATATGACTCTGAGGGATTTAGCTGGGGTGTCTAGCCGCATGTCAGAGGCCTTAACGTACACTGCCTGGGCTCCAGATGCCTTTCCTTAGGCCCATGGGTCATCCACAACTGTAAAAGTAACTGGAAATGACACTAGATACCGGTGTTCAGACAACTGAATCAGCTTGGCTTGCTTTTTCCCTGCATCTCATGAATCTATCTGATTTGATAACCTTGACTTTGACAACATCATCTGTCCCCTGAGTCCTGGTCTCTGAGTCATGCATCTTCAGCAGCTGGTGGAGGCTGCATGGTGCCTGTCCAGGGCAGGTGCATGGGCTCCTTTTGCAAGATAAACGTGGGAGGATGAGCAGTGTAGACAGGGACACACCCACCCAGATGAGAAGCTGGGACATCTGGGCCTGAGAACTGGGATGTGTACCTGCCTGTGGGGACTGGGCATGGTCTGGCTTATGTCTAGACATGATGTAACAAAAAGTGCTAGGTTTTTGGCTGGGGGAAGCTTGAAATCTACGCACGTGGAGCAGGAAGGATGCTGAAACAATAGCCTTCATCCAGCTGCTTCAGGGTAAATTAATAATGGAAAATTCCCCAGTATGGTAGTTTTCACAGCTCTGCTGGTGGTCTGGCAGTGTTACCACTGCTGGGGGTAGGTGGCTTTGAGCTGGATCTGTAGACATGAAATGGGTTCTTATTATTTGTCATATAATTGCTGAATTTGGTAAGAAAACTGTATTTCTGACAATTCTATAAAAAAATTGTGCTTTATACACCCAGCAAAAGAGTGTGTTCATGCATATATAAGAACTTTTCTCTTTACAAACATATTTTTCAAAATGAAAATAAACTATTCCTCCTCATACTCCTTAACCCACCAATTCCAGGTTATATTCAAGTTTCAGACGACGCAACTGAATTTATTTGTGAACAAAGGTTGTGGCCGAAAAAGAGATAAGTGTCTTTTGTTTCAGTTCATCAAACCACTGCAATAAACCTTGTCATTAAAAAATGAGATGAAGCCTTATGATGTAACAATACATACTTCATACTAGAGAGAGTTCAATTTTCCTTTTGGGAAGCCTAAGAGGAATTTGAGCTAAAAAGAACTACTAAGATAAGGTAGTTTAGAATGGAATGGAGTGGCATGGAATGGCATAGGATGGAATGGAATAGAATAGAATAGAATTTAATAATGGCTGTTCCTCAGTAATGAATATTTATCACTCCTTTCCTTTAACTGCCTAAGGTCCTATGTTTAGGATCTAGCTCCCATTACATTAATCATCATGCAAGCACAAAAGAAGGATAATCGCTGGCACCTGTGTTTTAATTAAACACACACAAAAAATAAAAAGATAATTAAACAATTATCATTTCCAAATCAGATGTACTTGGCTTGGCACCTTGTAGTAGACTGGCACCAATTTCTAAGGTTGCCATGTGTTCAGGAAACACAGAAGCAACAAAAGAAATGCTTTTCAGATCCTGGGACTCCTGCAGAGAGGGAATTGCTCTCTTCATTCAGTTATACTGATACAAATCACAGGGCTGTTGCAGAATGCATTTATAGATGTAACTTTGCTAAGATGTAACTATTCTTCAGTAAACCAGGGGAAAAGTTCCAGTGTGCCTTGCTTTACTGCGGTACCAGAGAAGTTTGCCATGTATATCCTTAAATTTTAGGAATTCTTAGTTGTTTCATTCAAGTGTTGTACTCAATGAAGTCTATGGTGACTCTTAAGTGAGCAGCATTGGTAACGAGGTCTGGGTGTGCTGTGGGAAAATTACTGGAAGGTAAATCTACTGGAAATCAGTCATCCAAAAGTACATGCTCTTTAATTAAACATTCAAGCAGAAAACCTCTTGTTAATACTAAGAATTTCAAAACCTCTGTATCAACAAAGATACTTGATGGCTTCCAAGAGAAAGATGGTGCCATGAGAGATTTTTCCACCAGTATGAAGTAGACAACCTGTTATTTAAAATCTAAAGGAAGTGGGGGAACCTAATCCAAAAGTGTTGTTGCTGATCCTCAGAAGAGTTTTCCATACTTACTACCTCCCAGCTGAGTGTCTTCATTGCTAGCATCTGATCACACTCCCCTTCATCTGCTATCCTTCTGGCCTGATGACTTGTATGCCTGACCACACAGCAACCTGATGTGGCTGGAACAGATCACCTTTCCTGAGTGACCTGCAATCCTCAAGTCCAGGACTGTCTTGTGAAAGGTGTGGCTTTGAGCCTTTTCTGACTGAAGGAAGCCAGTTCATTGCAAGCTCTCTTCCTAGTATGTTACTCTGCAGAAGGTGGGAGATGTGGCCACCAAGTCCTTAGTTCTTCAGGTAGATAGGTAGGCTGGATCCAAAATGGATCTAGGTATCAGTTTCTATGAATACAGAACAGGGAAGCAGGATCCTTCTCCAGAGGTCTTCAGGTAATTTTGCTTCTGTTCCCTGACGTTCCAGCATAACTGGGTGCCAATTTTTCCCACTCCCTATACCCGGCACTGGTGAGGCCACATCTCAAATACTGTGTTCAGTTTTGGGCCCCTCACTTCAAGAGGGACGTTGAGGTGCTGGAGCGTGTCCAGGGAAGGGCAACAAAGTTGATGAAGGGTCTGGAGCACAAGTGTGATGAGGAGTGACTGAGGGAACTGAGGCTGTTTGGTCTGGAGAAAAGGAGACTCGGGGGGGCCTTGTTGCTCTCTCCAACTACCCGAAAGGAGGTTGCAGGCAGTTGGGGGTTGGTCTCTTCTCCCAGGTAACAAGTGACAGGACAAGAGGAAATGGCCTTAAGTTGTGCCAGGGAATATTTAGATTTCTTCACGGAAAGGGTGGTCAAGCATTGGAACAGGCTGCCCAAAGAGGTGGTGAAATTACCATCCCTGGAGGTATTTAAAAAACACATAGATGCAGTGCTTAGGGACATAGTTTAGTGATGAACTTGGCAGTCCTGGGTTAATGGCTGGAATTCAGGATCTCAAAGGTCTTTTCCAACCTAAATGATTCTATGATTCTAATTTTGGGAGCCCTGACACATTTCCCAGAGGAGACCACTGAACATCAAGTGAACTGAGTATGTAAAATTGGCAATGAAGATGTGTATTGTGAATTACATCTGAGATTAACAGAGGCCTTTGAAAGAAACTCATCTCAAAAAGTTGTCTTCAAGAGGCCAGAATTAGATTCACACAATTCTTCCAGTTTCATCTGGGCTGAGAAACTCCTCATGTTTCAGCTTCAGTTACCTCCTTGCACTTGCAGTGGCCCATTGAACCCATTTTACAGCCTGGTACCTAATGCAGAGACATTGATTTAAACTAATTATTGGGTAATCTACCTTTCCTTTAACTGTTTCCTTTTATTTTGCTTGGTTATCACTTTGCACAGGCTGTTATCAGATCATTGCACATTTTGCAAGACAGGATTTGATTGGTAGAAATATCAAAGGAAACATTTCCTTTAATAATTTTTGATCACAAAACCGTTGTCTTTGTTGTGGTGTCTAAACTTCTTTAGTTATGCTCTCAGAAGATCGCTTGCTGTCTCACTCCTTCCCTGTGATGTTTATCAGGTACTGTCTTGGTTTAACCCCGGTTGGTGACTAAGCCCCATGCAGCTGCTCGCTCGCTCCCCCCACAGTGGGATGGGGGAGAGAATCGGAAGGATAAAAGTGAGCAAGACTCGTGGATTGAGATAAAGACAGTTCAATAGGTAAAGCAAAAGCCATGCACGCAAGCAAAGCAAAACAAGGGATTAATTCACTGCTTCCCATGGGCAGGCAGGTGCTCAGCCATCCCCAGGACAGCCGGGCTCTGTCTCACATGTAATGGCTACTCGGGAAAACAAACACCATCACTCTGAACGTTCCCGTCCCCCTCCCCGCACCCCTCCTTCCCCCAGCTTATATACTCAGCATGATGTTCTATGGCATGGGATATTCCTTTGGCCAGTTTGGGTCACTTGTCCTGGCTGTGTCCCCTCCCAGTTTCTTGTGCCCCTCCAGCCCTCTTGCTGGCAAGGCCCGAGAAAATGAAAAGTCCTTGACTTAGTACAAACATTATCCAGCAAGAACCAAAACCATCCATGTGCTATCAACATTGTTCTCACGCCAAATCCAAAGCACAGCACTGCACCGGCTGCTAAGAGGAAATTAATTCTATCCCAGCTGAAACCAGGACAGATACAAACTGTCTTGGTAATGTCAGCTATTTAACTGAAGACAACCAAGGTGTGATAATGAGTGATAGACCTGTGTTGCTATTTTTATCAATGAATTGTGATTATAGTTCAGTTTGTGAATTAAGTGATAGTGAACCTTTTCATCTTTCCAGTCCATTCTGGTCTGTTGAATATAACGAAGCTGAATATTCAGTTTTCCCTTTACAATACTCCAGGGGTATCTGTTACAGTTTCACAAGTATATTTTATCACAGTCAAGGGCTCAGCAGTGTGACAGGTAAAGTGCCATTTGCTCCATCTCTTTTGATTACCATTGCTTTCCGGACTAGATGGTGTTTGGTATCCATGCAGGTTGCAGGGAAACCCACATAAATGCTACTAAATTTGAGCGGGATTTGGTTTGATCATGGTGAAGGTGATTTTTTTTTTCTTTTTCTTTTGTCCACTGTGAAAAGGTGTTGTATTCTTTCATGAGGAGGGCTGCAGTGTGTGCCAGTTGTTTTTAACATCACACAAAATGATTTGCTTTCCTAGGAGACAGGCAGTTATCAGAAGTCTCACACGCTGTCTTCAGCAGTTCTCATTGCAGCACTCCTTTTACATATGTACAGGGAAAACGCAGCTTCTACCAGGGGAATATTTAATTACACTTTCCTTCCTTCCCTAAACCTCTGCCAGTCCCAAGAGTGCATCTTCTCTTTGAGGCAGACTGTGGTGTGAAATCCCTGGTCACCTCACCCAGGCAGTAAGCAGAGAAGCTGCAAGCCACCTCAGCTGTCAGCCTTTAATTAGCATTTGTTTAACCTACACTTTGGTTATACACATGTTTATGGAATGGGCCACAGTTTGTCCAGGAAAGCAGCCCTTTGCCCTTCCCAGCTGGGGCTGAGGAGCAGGGACACCGTGGCAGGGCCGACGCAGGGCAAGGCCCCTCTGCGGAGGGATGGCGGGCCGTGGCAAACTTTCTGCAGCAAAATGAGGGAAAAGGCTTCTTTTTGCTGTGGTTCACAAGTACTCATGGTCTTTGGAAAGGTTGGACACTAAAAGTATTAGAAAATCCAAGCTGAGGTGTCGGTTGAGTCTTGGAAATCACCGAGATATTTTCTTTCTGGACTTTTGAGGGGAGAAAAGTGCTTTTGGCAGACTGCAAAATTTTTCTTTATGAAATCTCACCTGTTCTCATAGCATCTAATCCAAGAACCACAGAAAGAAATTGGAAAATGTTACTATGGTTTTGTCAGGCTTCAGGCTGAGCCTTTTACCCTGAGCTGGGAGTATCTAAACACAACATTTGTAAGTGGGTTCAGTACTGACAGCACATGCAGGAGGAGTTGCAGCAAGGAAACCTAACCTCAGGTCTGGGTCCAAAACCCCTGTGCTACAGAACTTTGGGGTAGACAGGGTAAAGCGAAGGACCACCTTTGGGGCAGAGAGAGATGGTAGCACTTCCCTGCTCCAAAGAGGTGCTCTGAGAGCGAACAGATGCATGTGTCTGTCTGTGAGCAGGAAGCCTGTGAGCATCATAATTAACACTCTGGAGGGATGAGGCAGAGGGAGAAGGACAATATGACCCCATGGCCACAGGACATCAGCTGCAGCCCTGATGGATTAACCCTGTGATGCGCAGGCTTCAAAACCAGATTTCTTTCTCACATTTTTCCAAATTAAATTAAATTTAATTTATGAAGTTAACAAATAAACTTAACATTAAGTTAAACATTAATTTAACATTGAGCTAATTTAATTTCAGTCAATTTAAGTAAATTCATATTTTCTACCCAGATAATATTTCTAATTTCACTAGTTGCTTCTTCTAAAGGTTTAGGCTAGAGGCAGCTTTGCAAGACTATCCATACTGTAGTAAATATAGTAATCTGTTTGCTTTTTCAATAGGTAAGAATTAATTATAAACTTCTAAAATTCCCCTTATTCCTGATCGACGTGCACCTAAATGCACTCTTGCCTGTACAGGTTTTGGGGTTTTTTTGTTTGTTTGGTTTAATTTTTAAATGCTATAATAGTAATGAACAGCAATTTCTGCCCTTAATAAATGTACTCTAAAATTCCTGGTGTGAAAAAAACAATCTAACAAACCCAGCCCAAACACCAAAGTGTTTTACCCAGTATCTTATGCATTTGTTTGCCAAGACTGAATGTGTTTCTCTCCCTTGACTGCATTCCTTTGCAACAGACAAGTCAGCACAAGGTGGTGCTAAATAACACACCATTAATCTTTTTCCTGTACACGGCCCTGAAAGGAGCTTTTGGAAAAGACAGTGAAAAAATCTTTTTTAAACTGCCTATGAATTTATTTTTTCTGAAAAATGTCTTCATTTATTTATTTTTGTCTGTCATGAATGGGAGAGTTTCCCCAGTAAACCTGCCCGCTATGGCTGTCAAAGATATCTCTTATGAGAAGTGTGGGCCCCAGCCTTTGGATTAATGCAATAACTTCATGTTAGGCTTTCCTTACAGGAAAGTGTAGCCATTATCTACTTATTTGTGAGTGGATGGTGCTGTTTTTCACCTCTGTTCCACAGCTTTTTAGGGTTTCTGTTTCTGAGAAGATCTGTACAGCACGTGCGCTGTGGGCTTAAATTACAGGGTTCTGTCATTTATTTGGACAAATTGCTAAGGAGAGGTTGAAAATGCAAAATGAGTGGAGAAGACTAATCATAGATGGTGGGAATTGAATGCCTGACCAGGTTTAGGACTAGCAGCTCCTTGTGCCTCTTCACCCAAGACCTGCTCTGTTCTTCATGCTGCTGCTCTGCCCTGAGCGGGGAGAGATGCAGTGTTTGATCAGCTGCGGTTCTCTTTGCTTTGCCTGCCAGCAGGAGTGCTAATTCGTTTTCTTGGCATCAGATTACCTCTCCTGTGAAAATGCTCCTGAAATGCAAACTGGAAGGGATGGGCATCTTTAAAAAAACTATTTTCTTTTTAGGGGAAGGCAAAACTGGTCTCTCCGAAAAAAACAAACCATGTTTTTGCTAGTAAACACAAAGCAGATCAGCTGGAATCAACTAACCAGAGTACCATACTTGCTGACTCTGTCTTCTGAGGAATCTCACTCCACAGATATTTGGCAGCACTTTGACATTGTATATGCACCTCAGAGGCTTTCTTTGGCATCTGCTGCCCTTGAAGCCATGTTTTATGGATAGAAAAGGTCTCTAGGAAAGCCTGAAGCATTATTTCCTTTTGCAAAGCAATGGAAGGTTGAAATGTGTCCTGTTCCTTTCTCATCATATAAATCCCAGCCTCAGAGAGAGCTTCCTGACAGAGCACTGGAGCAGGCTCCCCAGAGAAGCTCTGGAGCCTCCCCACCTGGACGTGACTGTGAAAGCTGCTCTAGGAGAACCTGCTTTAGCAAGGGGTTGGACTGGATGATCTCCAGAGGTCCCTTCCAACCCCAACCATTCCGTGACTCAGTGATTCCTAGGGGATCTGGGGGGAGCAGTTGTTATTCTGCATAGCCAGCTGAGCTGTCTGTTCACTCTTCCTATGTGCATGATTTGATGGGCTCTTCTAGTTATTACAGTACTGATATATAGCACCAAGTTCAATGTGATGTGAAAATTTGTCTTTTGTGATCTGTCTGATTACATATGGCATATCATATTGACTTGACATTGCACTAAGACTGGACATTTCTTTATTGAGAAAGCATTTCTTTATTAAGAGGGTGGTCAAACACTAGAACAGGCTTCCTGTAAAGGTGGTTGATGCCCAAGCCTGTCAGTTTAAGAGACATTTGGACAATGCTCTTAATACCATACTTTAGCTTTTCATCAGCTCTAAAGTGGTCAGGCAGTTGGGCTAGATGATCATTGTAGGTCCCTTGCAACTGAGCCATTCCATTTCATTCCGTTCCATTCCTATAATGAACAGCCAACTTTTTCTCATAATTCATTTTGGCAGGAGCTGAACTAATGAGTGAGAGGGGATTGGGTCTATTCTCTTTTACATAGACACATCTTAGTTAATATATACATTAATATATACTAATAAGCTAATATTGACAGCATTGCAGGGTTTGAAATCCAAGCTGAGTATCTCTAGTTCTTATAACCTAATTTTCCATCAGTGACACCAGATCTCTAAAACACGTTCATAATTGTAGTAACCCAGTCTCTGTTGGAAGCACAGCACAAAACGAGAGTAGTTCTTTCTGTACTCTATTGACACTCAGTTTCACTAAGAAACATTTATTTGATTAAGAGTTAATGCTTTATCTATTGACTCTTTACCAGGCTTACTAATGCTGTTGCCATAAGTTAACATGCTAAATCATGTTTTGGAACTAACTATTTGTAGACTTTTTCATCAGGAGATGAGTCTGGATAACTCATCAAGATCTGAAACATCCAAATTTGTGGTGAAGTTCTTACTTTAGAAGATAGTAGTATGAGCTGTTGGAACAAAATTTGGCAGGCATCAAGAGATTAGACATGTTTATATAGTGGGAACATTGAATTAGTTTTGGATAAGTACCTGGACTTCAGAATACAGTTCAACAACAGTCTGTCTGGAGTGAGCAAGACATTCCTTCTCTGAATAGGTTATCCCACAAGTTTTTGCTGGATAGATGGATCAGTAGTCTGTTCTGATATGGCAACCCCTTTCGTTTGATGTTTTAAGCATCAAGTGCAGAACAGACCTGGAAGCACAAAGTGGCATTTCCAAGAGTGAGCTCTGATATTCCCCATCCGTGTTTTCAATTTCAGCAGTACTCTGAACAGCAGCACACACAGCCAAGAGTGACTTTCACTACCAAAGGAAGTGATTAGATAATAAAGTGGCTTATGTTTTTAACGTGAAAGCATGAATTCATATACCAGTAATCTTCCTTTTTCTTGTAGTCCATCCAGTTTTTCAGATGTGGGTCTGTGGATTCTGCAGCTTCGCAGATCCTGGGGTCGTGAGTTTTTTTCTTTGCCCTCTATACCCGAGCTCAGTTGATCTGTTACCCATTTTGACCACGGGCAATGAATTGCTTCCTTGTTTACCCAAGTCTCAGGTAGGCAAGAAGACCTACTTTGAGTGCATTCAGCCCAAAATAATTAACATGTAGACAGTAGATACATTTCTATTCAGGAAGGCAAGAGGGAACATGTGAGGGAGCAGCACAGTTCCTTGGATAGGGGGAGTGTTTCTAGAAGCTTTTTCATAAGGCATCTTTGCAGGCTTCCTGAATTGTCACTGAAAGCAATTTAAAAAACACCAAAAAACCAACAAAATCTCACAGCATCAACAGCTTTTAAAGATAAGCATCCTCCAGCTATCAGGAGAGGCTCAACAGAGAAAAAGCAGGCAGTGAGATAGAAATCAAAGTATTTTCTGATCTCATTGCTCCTGTCAATACCATTGCACTGCTACTTGCTGTGCCAGTGGAAGAGAGAAATTGTATTGCTGAATACCACAGCAGAGTGGAAAGCTTCAAAAGTGCTTTGTATAGATTGAGAATGAGTTTACTTTGCTCTGTAACCTGATTTTTCAAAATAAGTAGTAAGAGATTTCGCTTGATGTTGTAACTATTTTGGTTCATTATAGCCCAGTTGCTAGTCTCTTTCCTCTGTTTTATGTCTCATAATTATAGGTCTGCTTATAAAGGTGTGAGGTTTTGGCATCTACATTGCACTAAGTGATTGGAGTGCTGAAAGAAGAGACATTTTCCTCATTTTGTAATGACACTGCCTTCGATGAATGCTATAAATCATTTGGTCATTATGCTCATTTTCCTTTGGCTTTTTGATGGTATCCCTCCTGCAGTCTGGAACACTGCTGTGAAGCACAGTTTGTTTCTGAGAAAGTCTTGTTGGCATTTGCAGCTTGAGCTCCTCTGGAGGATACAGACTATGCCTGTACAGAGAGGCCTAGTGCTTCCCTTGCTGGAAAACTGTACTCTTTGGAGTTGTAGTAGCTTAAGTTGCTGCTTCCAGACTCTCATTCAAATATAAAATACAAGAGAAATAAGAAATAAAAACTTAGCATTTTCATTGTTTGCTTAATGAAAGCATTCTCTTGCCTATTGTTTGGTCATTCTGATTTTTCAAAAAGAGGAAGAGAAAAATATATATTTTGGAAACCAGAGGTTTCCATGATGTAGATACATTATTTTCCATCCAACAGTGTGAAGCTGAACAATTAAAAAAACCCAGCTCCTTAAGGTAGTATTAATCTTCAAGCTGTGATACAGTCAGCACACTGTCACTAAATATTAAACATAAATCCAGGCCACAATGTTTGAGTCATATTCCAACTTGAACAGCTTCCATTATTAAAGGGGCTTACAAGCTGAGTCTTGGGTTCAGTCTGGGGTAGAGAGATGGTCATTTGCATGTAAACCTAGTTTTCCACAACTGCTGGCTTGTAAATGGACTTTGGTTTGGGCCCATTTCCTTAACATGGACCTTGGTTTGTGATTGTATATTCTGGCAGACTGCTGCTCTGCAGTGTGCTTTGGTGTCCATCAGATGCCGGGAAGCTCTTCTGAGCAGCTGCACAGCTCAGTTCTGTCCATGCTGAGCAGGGCTGCAGACACTGCTCCACTGAGTGCTTCTCTCTGAGATCTCAGGGGAGAAATGGGCTGAGTTCTTGCAGACTGAGTTTATAACAAGTGGTGCAGCTCTGTGTTGAGGACCCCTCCCTGGATTCTCCATGGTCAGCTGACAGACAGAGAAACCCTTACAAGGATCTCTGTCTGTACAATGTCTTCAGGAACCACAGGGAATGGTGTGATGCAGTGACAAGTAACGGTATGTAATTTATGTGCAAGGGATCTCTGGAAAATACCTGAGAACACCAGAGATACTATATGAAACTCTTTATTTATCTGTGAGCTAAGAAGAATTGCTCATTCAGTTCAGTATCAGGTCCTAGCAGAGCCAGCATCTGAGAATGATATATGCAAGGTCAGACAGATAGTTAAGGGCAAACCCTGCATTTTAGAAGGTTCTGCCTCCTCACGGCTGTTTCATTAGTTTGTGAGCTAAGGTAAGAATAATATATATCTTTAAAATTTACCTTTTCAAAAAGAGCCTTTGATGTTCTTTTTATCTGTATGAATACCTAATTCTACTTTTATTGCTGGCCAATGCTTGACTACATCTCATAGCAATGACCCACACAGCTTAATGATATGTCATGTAAAAGGCACCCCTGTAAAATGTATTGCTTTTCAGTTTCACTACTTGTGCCTTTCCCTTTTGTATAGAAAAGTTCCTTGCATGAGACTTCTTTCAGAATTTGCCTCTTAGACCCCATTTTCACACAAAGGTCCTGGTTATCATTCTACAACTATGCAATTTGGGAGCACTAACCTTACAGAATGAATGACATGTGTTCTGCAAAAACATACAAGATGGATTTCTGTTACAACACAGTGAGAAAACACAGGGACTTGCAATAGGTCCCTTAAGTGCGCAGTTGATCTGGAAAGATTTTTGGGTTTGTTTCCATTGTGTTTGCTCTTATATTTGCTTACCTGAACAATTTAGGTTAAGACATGTTTCTATTTTCAGTAGAGACAAAGCTGTTACAAGCTTTGAGCCTGTCAGAATTTTTGAAAATAGTTGGGAAGCTGACACCTCTTTACAGTAACTGCTGGGTGTTGCTCATGTGCTCAGGTGCTCCATGTTATTGGTCCCACCTCTGTCCTCTGGAGGGGTGGGGGAGAGAGGGAGAGTTAACACAACCAGGACAGCTTTCAGGAACTGTCACTAAAGTACCTACTCAATTCAATGGAAGGATAATTTCTATTTCTCATCAGATTAGTGGATTTTCTCTAGTTTTTCATACCAAATGTTTGTCTCATTCTTTGAGGAAGATTTCATTCTTCAAATTTCTCAGGAGTCCCTCAAAGCTACCCTTCTTCTGTCTGGTAGGAGCCATCCTCACAGGAGCTTCAGTAGTCAGCTGGCAAAGAGGCAGTTGCCTGAAGGACATGATAGTGCTAGAAATCTGCAAAACAAGAAAACAAAAAAAAAAAGGCACACCAATACTGTCAGAACTCAAACGGTTGAACAAGTGTGAAATCAGCTCAATAAGTTTAAGCTAAAGCCCTGGCAGGGTTTTTGCTGACAGATTTGAAGGGCAGACTGGAAATACGGTGCATTTCCATCTTATACTTCACTAATGCAAACCATTATGATTTCATATGAAACCATAATGGAAATCATATGATTTAAAATCATTCTAATACTTACATTTTGTTTTCGTGAAGTATACTATCTATTATTTCTTCTATCACTATTATACTATATAGGAGTAATAACGCTTGCTCTGATACTATGCAAATACAGACAGGTTCTTGTATGTAGTGGGCTATTTTTTTCTTCCATCCTCCAACAACCTTCTCTTTGCATGCCTCAGGAGCCCTGCCTCTGCAATTTTCCTTTAGTATACTTCCATCATTTCTAATGAGTATATAGACTCATTACAATACCCTCCCAAATTCTTTCCCTTCATGATACGCTCTTCACTGCTGAATGCCACTGCCGCATCTCAGCTATTCAGCAAGCTACAATGCCAGTGAAGAGGGAGGAGTTGCAAGCAAAAGGATGTTTTTCTGCTGTAATCTGTGTGTAAGCCTGCAACACATGTCACTCAGACAGAGCCAAAGAACATCCTCTCTGTGTGTTACACAAAAAAGCATTTTTTAGTGTCCCATGACAAACTCAAGACTGCAATATAAAAAAGCCAAGAGTCATACAAATGGCTTGAATGGGTCATAGGGACACAGAAGTCAAAGGCATTTCCCATGCAGAAGCAGGGAAGCAAGTAAAATGACAGAATTTATAGGCAATTGAATTTAAGGTGTGAATGAATGAGTTGTCCAAGAACATGCTTTATGTCAATACCAAAAATGTTAAGAGAAACTAAATGGCTCTATTTGTAAATCCTCATTTCTTTCTTTGTTTAAAATAGTAATAATAATCATAATAATACTCCTGGTAGCAGTGCAAGGATTCTTTAAATAGTTTAAATTGACTGTATGAAATGAAATACAGTTTGTGATATATTCTTCTGGCTGCCTCCATAGACAACCTTGGCTAAATTTTGTAAGGATGAAGGCAGAGGATACTGGCATGAGGCCATAGAGCCTTAGTTAATATAGCAAAGCAGAAATGCAAGTTTTATAATAAGTTCTGGAGATCTTGGAAAAAAAGGGAAGAAGCTGAAAGAAAAGCGGCAGTAGCCACTATAATAACTTGATAAGCCAGATGTGAAATAAATGTGTGGATTGGCCTGACTAACAGCGGGAAGGGGAGCTACGTGTGTCCTGTCACATGCACAATTGTGATTATGCCTGTGTAAATGAAGGTATTTTCAGGAAGAGTTAATGAGCTGAAACTGATTGTGTGAGGAGTCCTGGCACAGCTCAACTGATCAGCCATGAAGAGGCCAGGGAAAGACCTCCTATATTTTCCCTAGTTTCACACCTTTTCTTGGTAATTCAAAACCATTTGATAATAGAGGGCCCTCATAATTATTGTCTTTCCCTGGTATTTTCTGGAAAGTCCCTCACTCCTTAGACTTTAGCTCTTGTCAAAACCACTCTTTTCTTCCACCACAAGTTCTGTCACCTTTGTCCCCTGGAATTACTTAAAACCAGGCTGCCTCTGAAAACATCTGGCTGTATCTTAGCATGCTGTTTATCAAACTTGCATACTATTAGGCAAATACAGAATTATGACTAAGCCAAATTGAAAAAAAAACAAAAAACAACAAACCAAAGAGAAAAATCGATCTGCACATAGTGGGGAAAAAAAAAAAGTGAAAAAGCATTTCACTGGAAAGTCGTTGTGTTTCCTTGAAAGGTCATGAACAAGGTTGGTTCTATATGCATGCCTTTGTTCTCAATATAGGTTGGATCTAATGAAAGAGAGGAAGAGTGTACAATATAGCCTCTCTTTCACCTCTGCTAGTCTGATGATCTCAGTTCTTCAGGTTCTCTTCAGATTCAGTAATTCCTGATTTGTACAGACTCTTTGTACAGAACAGATGTAGGCTCTAGGGTTCTCTGGTTTATCAGTTTCCAAGAACTTGGCTTTAGCAACCTTTTTTTAAAAGTTCAAAGAGCAATGTTTTGCAACTATCTCTGGGATACATTATATCCTAAAGGAAATAATAATTTCAAGGTCCTTGGAGGTTTGGTGCTCAGTTCTGTTTTACTCTGGATGAACTCTGGTGTAGGCAGGTGAAAAAGGTATTTGGTCCTACTCTGATTTAAAGAAGTGATTTCCAAGGGATCAAAATTTCTTTTCATGATCTGTTGCAGACTACTTAAAAAATAAAAAAATAATCTGCCTGTGATTATGGGCACATTTACTTGTATTAGAAATGCTGCTGTCACTGAAATTGTTCTGCTGTGAATATAGTATGGGCTTATGAGTATTAACATATTTTTAGAACAATACAGGACCTATCCTGCTCCTTGATTATGACAGCTGGTTCTGACTTTTGTGATGTGTTCATTGTTTTCAATGAACAGTATGTAGAGGAATGAAGCTGGGTTAATTATCATTGATTAATATACAGCTGTGGGCTGGCTTCAGGGGCGGTGGGTTGGCTGATGTGGATAAGGTGCAGCTGTGGCTGGTTCTGTTAAGGGGTTGGGCAGCCAAGGAAGGGAGAGCAGCTGAGGAAGAAGCAGGGGGAGGAAGAAGCAAGAGAAGAGAGAGTGGGCCCAGGATGAGGAGAAGGCAGCAGAGGGACTAGCTTGAAGAGCGTGCTGGTATGATATGGCAAAAGGCCTTGTTGCAGCCAGATGGTTTGGAGAGTGCTGCGACAATAGTACATTGTATTAACTAGGTACATCATGTTTTCAGGTTGCTGAGGACCTGCCAAACAGTGTGAGATACATACTGGTCAGACTTTCTATTCTTTTTATCATGAATAGTCATTTTTCCCTAGTTGCTTTGAACTTTCCTGGAGAGTAGATGAAGATACAGCCATAGATGGATTTTTGGACGCTTTTGAGGTAAATTTATTGCACTTCTAATTACCTTTTCCTTTTAACATTGCAGATTTTATTAAATGAAGGCATGCTGAATGCACAGATTATGAAATATTTAGTAGCTAAAGGTCTATCCAGTGTTCATCTCAAGTTGTGGTTTTCTTTTGCTGTAATATATTCACATACAACCATTATGTTAAAGAATATTCCTGCTGTCCATAAAAACATGTCAGACTTGTAAGGCAAGTGTGGTCTCTGTACATTCCCTTCACTGAAAGCAAACCTAGAGCTAGATTCAACTGTTCTCTAGCACCCTTCCAGCTAGAGCATGAACAGCACACATCGTTGCTGGAGACTTTAAGCAGAGAGATACGTGGTTGATGCCCACACTCATCTGTTGGAAGATCTTGCAGCTCTTACTGGGAGAATGTAAGCAGGTTTCTTATCAGGGCAAGGAGTACTCCAGGGAGAACAGGAAGAGAAGTATCTGTTTGTCTCCTATTACAGGATTAGGCATGGCTAGAGAACTTGGGAGTAACACTTCCAAACGTTTAATTTTGATGTATTGTAGTTAGTGGACTGTGCATGTCCCATTCTTTTTCTGCTTATGGGAGAAGACAGGTTTGAATAAGTGCTCTGCAATAATCTGGGAAATAGGGCCCAAGTGAAGAGGGGAAAGGTTTATCTAGAAAAGAGAGTTAACTTTCTTCTGAGGACACTTGTTATTCCAACTAGTGTGTCATCAGACTGCTAGCTTTAATATTGCCCTAGTAATATCAAGAATGAAAATTCATCATGTCATCATTTACTGATCACACCCAAAAGCCTGTTAACGTAGGCCTCCTCACCTTTATTGAGACAATATTTCTATCTTTATAGTTTCCTTGAATCCTAGAAGGTTGAAAGTGCAAATATGGACAAATATCCAAAATAATTACATGAGGCATATGCAATAAGAAATCAACCACTGAACTTGAGAACTAAATACCAGGTAATTAATCAATGAAAAAATAAGTCAGGACTGGGACAATACATACTCTAATAAGAAATCAATACTATTTTCTGTTTTCAAAGCATTCATAAAAAGCAATTAACTGCTGTATATATTACCCATAGAAATCCTCAGTAATTAGAATTGCTGCAAAGATTAGCTGTCAGAGGATTATGGCTCCATATATACTTAGATGTTGTTTTTAGATTCATCTGTTTGAGGATTAAGTAAATGACTCTTTAATTATTTTATTACTATTTTATAAACTAGAAAATCCTTAATGGTTCAACAGCGTGGGGTTTCATATGTTGCTCAGCACTGTGATCTGTGGATAACCAGTTGGAGGCAAACTCTAGGCTATTTTAAGGCACATTATTGCACATTAGCTCTTCCACTTTTATTTAAATTTTAAGAATAATAAATGTGCTAACTGAATAAATTAAAATGCTACAGCAGGTTCTGCAAGGTGTTTGTTGGAAAACATTTATATGTATGTGTGGGAGATCAGCATCATTCTCAGATAAGCACATCATAGTCTTGTGAGATGTAGAGCTCAAATATTTGGGGAAAAAAACTATGAGATGAATAGCAGCCTTTGTATGAGGTGTCAGGCAGCTGCATTGTGTAGGTCTGTTTTTGCTGCTGCTCTAAGCAAGTGATTTTTGAACATGACATTACAAAGGGAAGGATGGGATGATTCATGATACTTCGGTTAATTTAGCTTCTGATTTTATAACAATTTTATAATCACAGACACTGATATTTTAACTCCTAATAAGTGAGCAAAGTGTGCATGTCCTCTCTTGCCTGCTTACATAAGCTTTTAACAGCTTTTGCGTTCGCATTTATATTCTTTACAAGGTTTAGGGTCCTGACAAGTTGTTCCCTTTTCAGTCAAGGACTCGGATACAATGATACTATTGATGTTGCTTTATTAAAATCTCAAGACAACATATATTTTATTTTAAATCTGAAGTGTTCCTTATACAACTCTGTATTTTGCTGTGCTTCATTGTATTCAAGTAGTCTGAGATGATTGTTTTTTTTTTTAATGAGATGCAACCTAACTTTTCCCTAAAAGAATTCTGTCTGCTGTCTTGTTTGATACAGTGGCTTTAATTTACAACCAGATAAAAAAATGGGATGTATTTTTAAAGGTGATTTATTAGATGTATTGGTTTCCACTTTGCGTTTTTTTTTATGGTGAGAATATGTATGCTTTTGTTGCATTTCTTTCACAGACCAGTCATGTCACACTCATACCTTACACACCACTTCAGATACTCACCTGAGCAGCACTGCTCTCAAGCAATGGTTTCCAGTCCATAAAATGTGGGCAATGAGCCCAACATTACTCATTGTACCTTTATTTCTATAGATTTTTATTTCTTTAACATGATGTGAGTTCCAAGTGGCATGTGTTCTCCGAAAGTAGCAGAGACTCTTAGTCATACTTTTATATACTTGTCCCGTAGCTTACATATAATTTAGTATCTACTCAGGAAGATTGTTCATATTTTCCAGGGAACCTTTTTAATTACTCGGATATGGTTTAAATAAAGAGTATACCTTATCTGTGGGAGGGCGGTTAGAACCAGATAATCTTTAAAGTCCCTTCCAACCCAAACCATACTATGATTCCATGCTCTTAAAGGGTATTCTAACTGCACAAAAAGATCACTGGTTTTTATGGTTACCTACTAGTACCTTCTCGATTTATCAAGCATGGAAAAAATCTATCAATAACAATATAAAAATTCAAATACCAAACATTTATCGCTTCAGTGGAAAACTGTCATTTATATATCTTTTAATCGCTTATGGCCTATACTGTATGATAGGTGTCATATTTATTTCCTACAGTCATCATGGAGGAATGCAAACCCTGTGGGTTTTTTTTTTTTCTTGGCCATGATTTCTGAAGCAATCAGCTTATTTAACTCTTCTTTTAGTGCTTGCTTTTCCCCTCGTCATTATCTGGGGCTACTGGGTTATCCTATCTTGTATTCTGTTGGGAGCTTCTGTATCTTGAAGAAGTGTCAAGCTCTTGCTTAAATATGTTGGCTCCATCCCTAGTACTGCCTCTAGACAACAACAAAAACAAAACATATTTTTAGTAGTTCAGTAATAGTGTTACACATTGTATATATTCTAATTTGCTATTTGATCCTTCATTTAACTTCCATCTTGCCTTGTTAAGGAATATGAATACTTTAAGTCCAGAGTTTTACTTCTATGCCTTCTGCTGCTTTTGCCCTGCCTTTCTCTGCTCATTTTCCTATTTTGCTTGCTTCATTGACTGATATATATATATATTTATGCCCAGGTTAAAATAGTGGTTATATTGGCTCTTACTCATCAGCTGTGGGGTTTTTTGGCACTGAGGAAGTCTTTCCACAATTTTCTTTGCCCATGTTAATCTGCCATCATGATGGCATTGGCAAATTCTTGCAAGCAGTGTAATCTGTTCTGATTCTTCCTTCTCTTTTTGCAGTGGCTGGTTTGTGCTATTTACCACAACATGTAAAACTGTAGCTTTCTCTGGGCTCTGATTTTGAGCTCTGTGTACTTTTCTCTCTCAGGTCTCTTTCCTTTTGGTAGGCTGGATTATTTGTCATGTACCCAGTAGTCCAACATAAAACACCTTCTATAAGCATTGGGGATGATTGGGTGTCTCCCTTAGCTGTCATCTCTAATTTGCTGCCTAGTTTGCAGGCGGATGGTTTCCTTTCCCAATTATTGTATGCATAGCTGGCAAGTGTCCAGGCTGGGCAATGAGATATTTGTGCAGAATTAATTTCTATTGACATAATTTATTCAGTTTCACCTCCAGAGTCTTGGGTCCTTTCCAGATCTCATGGAGCCTGGCAGAGAGGTTGGCTGCACTCTGGTCTGCCTTCGACTGTCTTTTTGATCCTGTGACACAGGAATATCCAAGTGCCACGTCAGTGTGGGTCAGCTGGTTTTAGCAAGAGCCCCTTACAGGTACAGTTTCGCCAGACACAGCAGGGAACCAGCAAACATGACATGTCTCTGGTGGTTGTACCGTTTATGGAGTCTTTCCATTCTCTGATGTAGGGATTTTTGATTATTTCAGGTATTTGCTTGCAGTAGGGTTTGGGAGGTCTTTCTGCAGCTGGCTCTGATGCAGCTTGACTCTTGCTCCCTTCTGACCTCCCTCTGACTTCTTCAGCTATGCTGAATGAGTCAGAATCTGCAGGTGGAGATGCAGGCGCAGGCTTTTCTTGCATTGCTGCCAGAGAACATTTGCAAAAGAGAACAAACATACCATCTTCTAGGAGTTTCCTTCTTGCTCTCTTCTTTGTTATTTTATTTATGTTCAAATGCAACAGCATAAAAGACTGCTGTATGTCAGAACTTGCCTGGTTGCTTGCCAGTGTTAAGGCAACAGATTATCATAACTGTAGAGAAATAAGCCTCTTTCTTAGAAAGCTGCATAAATCAGTCCCGTGTTGTCTGTTGCACACATCCTAGTGAGTTCAGGAGATCAGTGCTCTAAAACAGATGTACCCAGAAATGAAATTGTGATTGTATGCTGTTGGCTGTAAAGTGTGACTAGAAAGTCCTCAAAGCTTTCCTTCAGCTGATGGAAACGAACTATTACCAAAGCAGAGAGGAAAAAAAAAATGTTTCTTTAGACCATGTGCTCACCATCAAGAGGGGAAGGGGACAGACACTCCAAAGAAAGCCTTATGGGTTTTGTAATCATCTTCCTGACCCTCCTACTAGAGGGACTTACAAGCTGCTGGGAGGGGTGACTATAAAACCAACAAGGAACTAATGGCACTCCAAAACAAAAAAATTACCCTAACTTTTTCTGGAGAGGGCTTTCTGCTGTTTTGGAGTGCCCTGTATAACCACTATTAGGACTTGAAAGTGGGTCAGAGCCAGTGAAATCAGATTTTTGAATGGTGGGGACTGAGCATTCAGTGATTATTTCCTTCTGCACCTGCTACAGTTTCTGGTGTGATGATGAGGTGGACAGAAGGCGACAGCATTGTCCTGAGGAGCCACACACAACCTAAACCTGTTCAGCTGATCTGTTTGAGCCCTGAGGCTCCTCCCTCCCTCTTGCATTCATAGCTCATGAGGTGGGTACATCTGAACTTCAGCATTGTTTCTCCCTGCTCCTCTTTCCCCATCCCACCTTGTAGGACAGAGGGCCAGAGCCAGGAGTGTTGTTGAAGTAGTGTGAGAGCTTTCTATACGCGGATTAGGAGGAATGGCTTAGGAAAAATTTTTATTAGTTAAGGATTGAAGGTAAGAGGTTTTCAAGATGTGGCCGTGGGAAAAATAAAGGCAATCCAAGACAATGTGAATTTGGGGATGGTAAGAAAAGGTAGTAGGATATATTCTGCCTAACTTGGATTACAAATTTTTGCTTACACTTTAGCACTAAACAAAGCAGTCACCCTAAAATAAGAACCTACATTGAGTATTTATTAATGTAGAGAGGTAAGTCATGTTGAGAACCTCCAGAAGGATATCTCATTCAACCTGATGTCTCCCTGAAAGCCTGCAAAAACTTCTATCTCTATGTATCCTAAAGACTCTGCAGGCCTTTACTTTTTTGGCTCCTACGGGGTAGGTGAGCATCAGGTGTCTGCAGTGATACTGGTGGGAAGAGCATTGCACGTTGAGGAGGCAGTGATCCGTGTAGCAGTGGATCTGTGTAGGTGCAGGGCTGTGCTGTGCTGCACACACATTGTCTGCAGGCCTGTGCTGCGCGTCTCCCTTGACACGAGCAAAACTCAGTTGGCTGATGGTGATGGAGGAGCCTGCCAAGCAGCTCCCTCTCAGTACTGAGAGGGCATTGCCTTTACCTAGAAGTGCAGCAAGTTCTCCTGGAGACATCTTCTGTCTGAGAGATAAATGATGAGCACAGTTATATTCTTGTAAGAAAACCCTGTAACAGCTAGAATGACACAAATGGGGCAAGTTCTCTACAGGCAGGGTCTGCGCGGCATGCTTATGTGCAGATCAGAGCCTGTTCGATCCTGCATAACTCGGGGTTCCCAGCATCTAAAGGAACATGAGTTTATCTGTACTAATTCTTTATATTTGCAGAGTCTGAGTGCCTTTCTTATCAGGGTAATAGTGGACCAGCACCTCCTGGTGCAAACCAGTGTCCCTTAGGAATAAATAAATAATAATTAAAAAAAAAAAAAGGCACTTAAAAAAATGGGCTATGTCTGAGGAAGAAAGGTAAATCCAATTCTGTAATAAGCTTCAGGCAGACCCAGGGGACTCTTCAGGCATGTTCAATTACAGAGTCAAGGATCAAGTTAAAAATACTTTTCTTTTGCAACAGCAAAGTACCTCTCTGTTCTTCATTAGAGAAAAGAATAGGCACAGAGCATAGTGCAATAACTTCAGGATAATAATGCTTTGATAATAAGTAGTAGAGGTGGTGTTAACCCTTTGTAAAACCCCTAAGGTGACAAAGCAGTGAAAATAAATGTGCTACTTTTTTTTTTTTTTTTTTTTTTTTCTTCCTTACAGAGAATAAGCATTCTGTTTGTAGTCTGGGGTCCAAGGAAACCTGTCCAGGAGACATTTGTTAATGCACCAAGAACACTGAACTGTTTCAGTTTTTTTTCAAGATTGACTCTTATTAAATGATAAGCATATTTTCATCTTCCCTTATGGTAATCAGGAATGTTTATTCAATGGACTCACTTCTACTATAATGTCCAGACAACATGGATCATCTCCTTCTCAGGAAAAAACAGTCTGGGGATTGTTTGCCTGGCTCTTTTCCTTGCTGCCTTAGCTGCATGACAACATACCTTTAAGTCACAGTTTCTTTCCCAATAGCATCCTTTGCTTACAAAAAGCACTCAGCAGTGTGCTGTTAATCCTGACTTCCAGAACATTTGTACTGAAATTACAAAATTACCAGGAGGGTTAGGGGAGGAATTTCAGCAGCTTGTTTCCACAGCTGTGATTCAAAACCTCACAGACATTCATAGCAAATGAAGCTGCAGCAGACCAACTCTCTTTTCGTATCCTGTCTGCTTTCTATCACCTCATCAGTCTTAATTGTTTTTGCAGTCAGAGATCAGCTGTATTCCTCTCCCATTTGTACACCATGGAGGGAAAGACTTGGTGAATTTTCCTGACAGTATGAGATTTCATCTTATGTGAGGCAATGAAGTTGTGTAACTCCTTTGAAAGTCTCATTTAGTCTTATTCTGCTAATTTTATTTCTCCTAGTTCCTCTTTGTCACACTTATTCCTTTGTGGGCAGCTTCTGAGTATTTTTCTTTATAAATCTGATCACATGGAATAGATGTTTCTTTCTTTTATTCCAAGTAACTGGAACTGGAGTATTGCTGCTCTATACTGCTGTGTTATGCTGTATTTAAACAAACCTGGGAAATGGACCTGAAAGAGGTGCTTTTATTTGTAAACAGTACTCAGGGATATGTTTATCTTAAGCACGTGATTAATCCCATTGAAGTTGTGAATGTGCTTAAGTGCTTTATTAGATCAAGGTCCTTGTAGCAATAGTACAATTCCTTTGATACAAGGGCAAAAGAGTGCTAGTGAAAATTGTGCTGAATTCTTAATATCTACTATTCCCTAAAGGATGGGAATAAATTTCTCATTTCTGGCAAAATATTTCCAAGGCAATGCTAGGTAAATTATTAATATTTTTGGAAGCTGGGTGTCAGGTTTAAAGTATGGGTGATAAGTGGGAGTGAAACCTTTAATAGTTCTTCCAGATTTGTCGATCTGTGAGTAATCTCTGCTTTCATGGAGTAAGAAAGGATTTCCTTAGAAGCTACAGTTGCTCAGAGAATGTTTTCCTTTGACCTTATAATTAGCCCTGTGGAAATAGCATATTGTGTCTGTTAACTTGGAAAGTTTTATGACGGGGAGCACTCAGCAGAGGATGTCTTTTTACTGCTGCTTGTTTAGTGTTAGTATGCATAAAACAAAAAATAGAGAATGCATTTACCATGTAAGATGAAGTAAAGGCAGCAGTTGTGAGAAAATGTATTTTAATATTTAGGAATGTCTACAACGTAAGAGAGGATTGATGATGAGGTATCTCTTACCTATCCTGAAGCATGTGAACCCACTTTCTCTTACCACTGCTCTGCATTTTGTCCCATAGCATCTCACAAGAGGGCTGGCAATCATGAATAGGGATTTCTGGGAATGTTGTTTATGCCGCCTTCTTTTCAGGTATGAAATGTAGAAAGCAAGTGATATCTCAGCAGGTTGTGGGAAAACGGCAGGGGGCTGGAGGTGTATGGGGCAGGGTTATCCTCCTGATTAAGACCAGCAGATATTCCAAGGTCAAATTGTGCAACCACAGGGAGCTGCACCAAGGTTTCACAGTGCCAGGGAACAGCCAGGAAAGACCTGTCAGAGCAGAATGTTTTTCTGATCCTGGACTCTGTTCTCCCTGGACTGTGGGATGAGGAGGGGGAAAAGGCGATGTACTGAAGCTGCCTGGTTGTTGCAGTGATAAGGCAAATGGCTGGGTGCCGCTGGCTGCCAGTGTGAAACAATGTTCAGGAACACCGGTAAGGAACCGAACCTTCAGCTTATGGCTATGTTGAGTCACAGCTGCGTGAGTAAATCGAGCCTTTCTGAGTGTTTCGAGAATATATGGACAACTAGTAATTGTGTTATATAAAGTGTCACCTATTTTTCACACATAACGGATTTGTACCACTTCAGAACAAAATACACTATAATTCAGTTTTCAATAAACTGACTATGGAAACACACTTGAATAAGATCTACTACACTTTTGAGTCAAAAAATTAAGATTTTAAAAGGAAAAAGGACACAGAAAAGGAAAACAAACTAGGGGGAAAAATTAAATTCAATGTTTATTCAAAACTTCTTTGTTAAAGTGGGTTCCAATTTTCAAGATTTTCATTATTTTCAGATACTGAATGTTATAGAAAGTTGTTTTGGTCATTGGTTTGATCATTTCTTCTGAGAAAAAAATTGCGTTCCTTCTCCAACTTAGAAAACCTTCTGTGTGTTTCAGTTTTTTGTTTTTGTGGGTGTGTTTTTTCCCCTCCATTCTTTTATTTAATATTAACACTTATTCTTTCAGCCTTACTTGAAACAGATGCTTCAGAGGACACAGGAAACAATTATCTTGAGGTTTGCTATTTTCCTAAGAACAAGCCACAGGGAGAATTTTGTTGTTCTGTCAGTGCCAGAAGAGAAGCAAAAATTCTTGTATTTGAGGAAAGGATTTAGCATTATTTGTTAGGGACATGAAATGCCAAGTGTTGCTGTGGCTTCAGCACATTTGTTTTTGGTCAAAATGATTTGAGAAATGCTAATTAAAGATATTTTAATCTCTCCCCTGGACTGAAGGGCAATTGTTTGAGTTTCTATTGATAGACATCACTGTCATATTTTAGAGTGTAACAACTACCCAGAACTAGATCCATGTGCAAGACTTTCACTTCCAGGGTATGAATGGAAGACTGGACAGGTTAATCAAAATGAGTTGTTGCAGTTTTTACTTGTTCTTTGATGCTACAGATGAGCTGGCTGAAATAAACAATATGGACCTGTGCTATCACTAATGGGTTTGGTCTATATGAAATGGATGAAAGCAAAGGCAGATCTGTAAATGAAGTGCCTGGTTTCAAAAAAGCAAAGCCCAGGAATGCTAGGCTGAGCTCCTGAAGAGGCTTTTATCCTGATATGAGTTATAAGAACAACAAAAGTGTTTGGTAGGTCATCTTGTTAACTGTCAACAGAATTTTCAGTTTAGGAGGGGTGTTATTTATTTGCACAAGGCAAGGGCTCCTCAGGCAATTACTTATCTTTGATATCTGCATTTCATATATAAAATTATGGCTTCATTGGGGAGACAATTTTATATGACCTTTGTTGATTTGAAATTATTTAATTGGCAGGGGTTGTCTCCTGGCAATATTTCTGAGGATGACATGGATTCTTGCTTATCGTGGGTTTTGATAGCTTTCTATTGTCACGTGGTGGTCAGGACCAGTGTAAGATAAACAAGTGGTTTTTTCCTTTGGGAAGGATTACTATTCCTTTACAGTGTTAGTATTGATCCACTTCCTAATTTTTGTATTGTGGTGGTTGTGAGTGGAATGTAAACTCCTTTTCCCACATCTTCCCTAAGAAAGAAAATAAGAATGATGGAAAAAAAAATGTTGGGTGTGTTGCTTGGTGTTTTCATGGTTTTGATTGTCTTGAATTGTGTTAAATTTTGCTTGGCTTGAACTGTGTTAAAATTTTTTGTGCCTACACAGGGGTGTGCCTGGCTGTAAATTGTGAGAAATTGTGAGTAGGATCTTTTGGCTCACAGACTGGTGCTTCATGAAAAGCTTATTCAAAGTTGTGATATGGAGTAGGTCAAATCTTTCCATACAAAGAATGAACTACCCATTACTGTGAGTAGTACATTTTAAAAAGATCTTAGATACCTTAAAAGTGGGTCTTGTGCTGTAGCTGTCTAAAGACCAGCATGTAACAAATGTCACAACCTTTAAAACTTCTCATGGGAGTGAGATCTTAGATTTTTGATGTATAGCCTTCATAATGAAGTGAATAAGTGCTAATTACTTGTCTTGATGATGAGATTATTCTTATTCCTGTGAGGGTTTCCTTTTCTCACAAGTATTAATTCTTTCTGTTGCTGCAGCTGAGCAGGTTGGGCGAGTGTCTTGTCTACGTGAGTGACTTCTTTGTCACCCCTGCTGACCTTTTCCTCAGTTTGCATCCCAGAAAACTCTGGGTCCCTTGCACTGTACTGTGGTCATGCTGACAGCACCGTTTCATGACCAAGGAGTACAGACCAAGAAGGAGCTAGGACCCAAATATGTTTAAGCAATCCCACACATTTTGGAGTAGAGAACGAGAGAGATAAGTGATAATCCGTGAGCTCTAGTGTTGGGTCAAGCATCTCTAATCCCCATAAGGTATAGAAAGGGGTGCACTCACCACGACATCATATTGCAAATCTCATAGTGCACTGAAGAGAACAGATCATGGCTATTCCAGAGAGATCAAAGTGTGTGGTGCTTCTTCCAACACCTACTGAACTCTGAGGCCAAATCATACCTACTTGCCTTGACATGTTCATTTTTATGCTGTAAGAAATTCATGTTGTCCTGTTGACCAACACTACCACCACCCACAGGACTAGGTGGATGAAGACAGTATCTATCCTACCATCTTACTATACATCCTTATTTCTACTACTGCTTTATTTTTTTTTTTACAACAGCTGTTGAAAAATTTAGATCTTGATTGCTTGGGAAAACAAGCTCTCTTGTTATCCATCTCCTGACTCTGATCTTCTGGTCTTGGAAGTCTGGAACTTCTTAATTATTTTCCCTCCTAAATACATTGACTGAGTCTGCTTGTTGAGATGTACAGGCTAGTATTAGGTAGAACAGCTTAGAAATAAAGTATATGGGAGGCCTCTGACGTGCAGGGTCAAGAAGCTCCCATATCTGTATGTGGCTGGCAAAGGCTGTTGCCAGCTCTGCTGGAAGCTGTGATAACACAGACGTAACTGGGCTGGAGACATGCAAATTGTCACTGTGAGCAAAGACAAAGCCTGAAAATAAACCATCAACTTGTTTTTTCAGTATTGTCCAAGGCTCCAATACTTTTGTTTTGCTCTTCACTTTACTAAGACTGAATACTGTCAGATAATAGTTTCCTTCCCAGTTTGCAGGGTGGATGCAAGGACGTACCAAAAAGCTTGGACAAAATGTATGTACCATGCTACTGCTGAATACCAGCTGACGCTGCGAATATTTAAACTTCCTAATCGCCTTGTTCATCACAGGTCTGTTCATCAGGTCCCTGTGGCATTGGAATCAGAGTCCATGCCTAGCTGCTCTTCAGCTTGGCTTCTAAGATGAGCTCAGTGCTGCCTCAGATCTTTCCCTGCTGAGGCCCAATGACAAACCTGACCCATTAGAGATGGTCTATGCATGCCTAACTTTGAGCAAGGTGTCATGCTCATGGCATTGCCTAACATGTCTCACCTGCTCATGCCTGGCATGGTCATGTCTCGTGCTCATGTCTCTGTGCTCATCCCAGTGCCTGAGCATTGCCAGATCAGAGGCTTACAGAAAGCAGAGGCTCACCTGGTCTCATCTTCATGCACTTCAGACCTGTGTTTTCCACCTCCCATAACTGTATTCAGACCGGCGAGCTCTGGAGTCGTCTTGGTGAGCAGAGGTAAATACCAGTGCATGGATTTGTGGGTGAGTTGCTACCATGTCCCAACATGGGAACACTGTTGCAATAAAATTGTGATTCCTTGGAGCAGGAGGGGAATGAGGATGACACAGGGAAGGACTGCAGTATGGTGGCTGGAGAATGGAATTAGGAAGTAATTCAAATTCAAGTTTTGGTCTTCTAAGTTCTCTTATGCTTCATGCAAAATGCATTTTAGAGGGAGGGAGGAAGGGAGTACAGCTCAGGGGTCTTTTCTTCCTTCCCTGCTCAGTAAAGTGGCAGATGACAAAATCTTGCTCCATCTCATGAACAGGTAGGCTTTATAATAAGGTTTTATTTCTATCGCTTTACAAGAAAGAAAAAGTAAAAGTCTTTTCTCTATAAAATTTCCAAGCTCATCTGTCAGTGTATCTCCCAAATGAGACTCAGAAGTATGTTGCGTATTAGATCTCTGGAATTGTTTACCCACTTTGTACATAAAAATAATGAATTTCTTTGGAAGGGCTGACAAATGTGAACCTTATGGATAATTAGACAAAATTGAGTTGCAGATGAATTTAGCTTTTAACCACTGTGTGGCAAAGGAAATAACCTAAATACTTGGACTGGATTGAGTTACTGGCTTCTTATGGGAAATAGTTTTTCCTGGGTTCACTAACAGTATTTGACTTGCCAACATTCATCTGCAATAGAATTTCTCATGGCAAACAGGAACTCAGTCCTTGTGCTAAAGATGTGACTTTGGGTGCTCTACACCATGCAATAGAGGATTGCACAGAGATGCTGAAGCTCACAGTGCTGGGGCTCGCTCCCAGTCTAGAAGCAGGTCAACTGGGTCAGCACAATGTTGCAGCTAAGATGACAAGTGTTGGTGAAAGCCCTCATCAGCTTGTGTACAAAACTACTAGTGCTGCTGTACTGCTCTGGGATCTGGGATATCATCTCCATTATGTCCTATTAGTGTTTCACAGACATTTTGACTCTTCCAGTGCCAGTTTCAGCATCACTCTTATGCAATGTGTCTCTACAGAGACAAAAGACACTCCAAAGAGAGTACCGACACCCCAGGTCTGTCTAAGGTTTTGGGCAGCAAGGGAACAGAGGTGACTCTTCACTGCTACCCACCTGGGTAGTACCATAAGCTGATCCATTAAAGGGAAAAGGACATCTATGTTAAGATATAATGACAAACAAATTCTTACAAACCATTCCTATGTTAGGATGTAGTCTCTGATACAGCGAGTAATTTAATTTTGCAATGTTCCATTTCTCTGCCTAATGTGCAAAACTTGTCAGCCTTTGCTCAGAAACTCCATGCTAGAAAATACCATCCACATCTGTTTACTCACTAGTCTCCTTGTGTTCTGACTGCAGAGTTAGCATCCAGCAGGCATTTCTTCATGACCAGACACAGAGACTCCAAAAATCAATTAATTATCTCCATTTAGAGATTAAGCTAGATGTTGGATTCTGATCTCTGTTCTGCTAATGTGAACTTGGAATAACTCGCTGGATTTCAGATACAGACCCAGACTTGCACTTTCAGTGACAGAAAATTTCTTGGGCTGGAGTTCTGGCTGAGACAAACAGGTATACCTTCCTTGGATGTAAGGAGATATGGAGTCTGCACTAGACTAAGGGATGGCCTCATGAAATCATTGACTTACTGACATTATACTGCTTTTACACTAGTGTCCCCAAAAAAAGAAGTGCTGTGTTTTGAATGTCACAGCTCTGGAATGGATCTCCATTGTGGTTACAGCCACTGAGCATCTTTTAATTCATTGTCTGAAATGTGGCTGGCTGAGTGGCTAAGGAAACATGAAGCTCCAGATGGGATGCCAAGATCCACTTGAGAAACTAAAGGAACCTGTTCTGAGATCTGTACTACTTCAAGCGATGTCAGGTATCCTTGGGCTACAGGCGCTGTGCTGCCATCCCAGACTTCAATGAAAGAGAGTGTGGGATGATTTCCTCACCGCCCCCCCCCCCCCCGGCAACATCTCCTGTTCTCATGAACAAGCAGTACAATGTTTCCCAGTGTACAACATTGTATATCAAGAAAAAAAAAAGTCTCTGCTTCACATTGCTGAAGGTATTGCTGTTATCTTTACAGATGCAAAAGGGAAAGTACTGTGCGCGCTTCTCCATCTGTAAGATATACTAGCCCAAGAAAAGAGCTGTTCATTTGGAGGGCTTTTTTCTGACTCTAGGCAAGTCAATTGGAGCTTGATTTTTTTTTCAAACAGTAAATTGATGCTTCTTGTCGTTGCTAAGATCAACAGGTACAAGTAGTTCAGCGATCCCTGTTATCCATCAAGTACTCTCCATCACTGATATGTAAAGAAGAGCTTTCCTGGCTAATGGTGGTAACAAGAGGTGACTCATTTGCATCCATTCACACCTGCTGCCAAAGGCTGTGCAATAGGATTAACAGAGAAGAACAAACTTGGAGTAGCAGACTTGTGAAAGTGAAACCCATCCTAAATTTTTCTATATATGAGATTTTCAATAACAACTTTCAAAACATTTATAAATTGTCTCTGTATCATTCTGGACTTTGTATGTTTGAGAAGCGAAGGTCAGCAAAAGAAATGGCATCCTCAATCTGAGTGGATTAAAGTTTATCCTCAAATCATTAGCAATGCAGTCATTGACCATTTGACTCATTCATCAAGTTTTTTTAGAATCCAGAACCAGTGCTCCGCTGAGGCACACAGGATGTCTGTGGCAATCCTAGAGCTACCAGCCTTCATTTTGACGGCTTACTCTGGTCATATCAGGCATGATTCTGGTTAACTTAATGGAGTTCACTGATATTAAACTCATGAGACCAAACTGTCTTCAAAAGTGGCTATATCTGGTGAGGAACTGGCTGATGGGTTGGGGTCAAAGAGTTGTAGTAAATGGGGTTACATCAGGCTCGCAGCCAGTCACCAGTGGGGTTCCCTAGGGCTCGGTTTTAGGGCCAGTGCTCTTTATTGTTTATATAAATTATCTGGATGCAGGAGTTGAATGTACATTAAGTTTGCTAATGATGCTAAACTAGGAGAAGCTGTGAACTTCTGTGTGGGTAGGGGGTCCTTACAGAGAGATCTGGATAGACTAGAGAGCTGGGCAATTAACAGCTGTATTAAATTTAGCAAGAGTGAGCCCTGGATTCTCCACCTGGGACAGGGTAATCCTGGTTATATGTACAGATTGTGGGATGGGAGGTTGGAGAGCAGCCCTGTGGAAAGAGATGTGGGGGGATGGGTTGATGGCAAGTTGAATATGAGTCCACAGTGTGCCCTGGCAGCAAAAAGGGCCAACCATGTCCCAGGGTGCCTCAAGCACTGCATAGCTGGCTGGTTGAGGGAGGTGACCGTCCCATTCCACACTGCACTTAGGTGGCTCCACCTTGAGTATTGTGTGCAGCTTTGGGTGCTCCAATATAAGAAGAACATAAAACTATTAAAGTATGTCCCAGAGGAGGGCAACCAAGATGGTGAAAAGGCCTCAAGGGCAAGACTTATGAGTGGCTGAGGTCACTTGGATTCTTCAGCTTGGAGAAGAGAAGGCTGAGGGGTGATGTCATTGCAGTCTACGACTGCCTCAAGGGGGGCAGTGGAGGGGAAGTACTAATCTCATCTCTGTAGTGACCAGTGATAGGACACAAGGAAATGGGATGAAGCTGCAGCAGGGGAAGTTCAGACTGGACTTTAGGAAAAGGTTCTTGACTGAGTGGGTGGTCGGTCACAGGGAAGTGGTCATGGCACCAAGCCTGCCAGAGTTCAAGGAGTGTCTGGATGATGCTCCTAGCCATATAGTTTAGTTTTAGAGTTTTAGGTAGTCCTGTGAGGACCAGGGATTTGGACTGAATGATTCTCACGGGTCCCTTCCAACTCAAAATATTCTATGTTTCTATGACTCTATAACTATGATTATTGGCACAAAAGAGAGGCAGTGGACTGTGATGGAGGGGTAGGAATAAGAGGTGAAAGCTTCTTAAGGCAGTGGTACAATTGTGTAAAATACACAGGGAATCATATCTCCAGTGAGACAGCACATATTTGAAAGGGGTGCTCTGTAGCTCTGAGAGAGAAACATCAGAGGTTAGCACAAAACTCTCCTGGGTTTGGCAGATGACATGCGGCAGAGCACAGACCATCAGAGCTGGCTCAGCATGAGCCATGATGCTGTAAAAATGCCTCCAGAGGCAGCTGCTCAGTGTCTTTGTCTTGTCTTGGGTGAGCGCTGGTAGGTAGTCAAAAACCAAGAGTGTTGATTTGGACCTCTGATATGTTTTGAGCTTTGCCTTAAAGTCTTTCTATACAGCTGCTTTTAGAGGCACTTTTAAATCATGAGAAGAAACTTTTTACCAAGGCTGGATGCAGATGCTCCTTTGGGCAAAGCTGATCTGCAACATGATTGCTCCTGCTGCATGTGGCACTTCACACCAGAATAGAAGAGCTGCCTGCTCCTTCCTCTGTAAATCCTCATCTGGTCACTTTTTCTTTGCACATCCAGAGAGTAATTTTTTTCATGTGATTTCTTTTTATCCACTTTTCTTTCAGACTGTGGCAACCCCCATGCTTATTTAACTACTTTCATCCAGCACTTTTTTACTTTGTGTATGTTCCTCTTGCATACCAGCAAGGAGAGATAGCCTAGTAATCACTGATCATTACTTCCAATTTTCTTCCAGCATCCTAGTTATTAATATTCTCCCCATTCACAACAGCAACGGCTAAAACCCTGCAAATGTACCTTGGATGCTTTTTTTTTGTCTTGTATCAGAAGAAGAACAATCCCAGTTCTCAAACTGTTGAGATTTTTAGTGACCTTCTTGCTCAAATCACTTCAATTTCGTAGCATGTATCAACACAGATATCATAAGTGATGTGGTTAATCATTTTCCTTAGATCTTATTAATTTCAGTAATGTCTCTTGTTTTTCTTGATACAAGAATCCATTTTATTTAGTCATTTTTCAGTGGAAGACTTTGTGGCTAGAAATCAGATTTTTTGATTATTTTTTTTCCAGGGAGGTATTTTTCCCTTTGGTATAAATTTGAACAGCTCACTATAAATGTAGATTTTACAGTGATGCATTCAGCAGTGGTTTCTGTGGGACATCAGAGAAATTGTGTAACACTGGAAAAGCAAGTTCCTACCTCCCTAAATTAAAAAAAAGAGAAAATCAAGAAAAGAAATAAAATTTGCAATACATTTACTATTCAATACCTGCTTAAGTGGGTATCAACTTGATGGGGAGATATGTGCTGTTTGGGTTTTCATCTGCTTTACTGAAACTGTGACATTTTGCAGGCTTATATGATTTATTTCTTGAAATTCTATTGTTTTGGAATAAGCATTTTAGGAATCCCCTCAGTTAGAAAAAATGTGGTGAAAGAAATGAAATTATTTTGGAAAATGATCTGTTCAGGAGCAAAGGGAGGAGCAGCTCAATGCAAGGCAAAGCTTCTTGCTTTTATGAAAAAACACATTTGTTTTTCAGATACAGTACAAACCCATTAATTTTTTTTAACAACTGCATGTGAAACATGCATTTTTGTGACATTTATACAACATATTAAATTGTTCTCTAGGGCCATACTCATGATCACTGGAGTAAATTCACTCATAACTGACCCGCATAAATAAAAAACCAAAAAGAGGTGTTTCTGAGCAGTCCAGCAGCACTCTGCAGCTACATACTGCTGAAGTCAGGGGTTCAATTGGCAGGATTCAGTTGTAGGGACTGATATTTCCATCTCATCATCACCACATTAATTTGTTTCACTGTGAGTGCATGGAAGCCAAGCTAGCTAATGAGGATCAGGGGATTAAAAGGAAAACTGAGATTAGGAATGGAGAAATAATTTTGAAATGGTTTAGACTGATTAATACTGGTTCCCTACAACTCAGTCTCAACTGATTATTTAAATAAACCTTAAGGATTTATTACCTCCTTTTCAAGTTATACTGGTTTCTGTTCAGCTGTCCTGAGAGGACAAAGACAGCAAAACGATTTCTCCCCTGTCTCAAAAAGGCAGCATACCAGTAATTTTTTCTTCCTTATTTTTCTATGCAAAATACATCCCATATATGCTAGATGTTTAATAAGTTAATGGGAAACTCTTAAATCTTGCTTTGGTTTCAGATCATAGAATAATTTGGGTTTAAAGGGATCTTTAAAGCTCGTACAGTGCAACCCCCCTGCAATGAGCAGGGACCTCTCCAACTAGATGAGGTTGCTCAGAACCCCATCCAACCTGACCTTGGATGTTTCCAGAAATGCATTTACCACCTCTCTGGGCAGCCTGTTGCAGTGTTTCACCACCCTCTCTTCTCCAAGCTAAGCAACTCCAGCTCTTTCAGCATTTCCTTATAGCAGAGGTGCTCCATCCCTCTCATCATTTTAGTGACCCTCCTTTGGACCCGTTCCAACAGGTCCATGTCTTTCCTGTACCTAGGGCTCCATAGACGGATGCAGTACTCCAGATGAGGTCTCACCAGAGGGAAGTAGAGGTGCAGAATCACCTCCCTCAGCCTGCTGGCCATGCTTTTTTTGATACAGCCCAGGATACGGGTGGCCTTTTGGGCTGCAAGTGCACATTACCAGCTCATGTCCAGTTTTCATCCACCAATACCCCCAAGTCCTTCTCAGCAGGGCTGCTCTCAATCACTTCATGCCCCAGCCTGTACTGATATTGAGGGTTGTCCTGACACAGGTGCAGGGCCTTGCACTTGGACTTGTTGAACCTCATGAGGTTCACATGGACACACTTCTCAAGGTTGTCTGGTCCCACTGGATGGTGTCTAATCCCTCAGGTGTGTCAACCACACCACTCAGGTTGCTATTTCAACTGCACTCAGCAGATCTGTGGAGGGTACTTGATCTTACTGTCTGTCATTGATGAAGACATTAAACAGTATTGGTCCCAGTATAGGCCCCTGAGGGACACCAGTCTCCAGCTGGACACTGGGCTGTTGGCCACTACCCTCTGGATGCAACCATCCAACCAATTACTCATCCACTGAGCAATCCACCCATCAGATCTGTATCTCTCCTATTTACAGAGAAGGATGTTGTGGGGGACTGCGTCAAAGACCTTACTGAAGTTCAGATAGATGACATCAGTAACTATTCCCTTTCCCACTGAGGTAGTGGGTAGTCAAAATAGAAGGCCACTGGGTTGGTTAGGCAGGACTTGTCCTTGGTGAAGCCATGATGGCTGTCTTGAATCACCTCCCTGTCCTCCATATGCCTCATTATAGCTTCTAGGAGGATCTGTTCCATGATCTTGCCAGGCACAGAGGTGAAATCTGTCAGGTCAGTAGTTCCCAGGGTCCTCCTTTCCAGTCTTTTTACAAATGGGTGCAATTTTCCCCTCTTTTCCAGTTACTGAACACTTCATCTGACTGCCTTGACTTTTCAAATATCATGCAGGGTGGCTTGGCAACTGCATCAGCCAATTCCCTCAGGACTCTGGAATGCACCTTGTCAGGTCCTATAGATTTATGCATGTTCAGGTTCCTCAGGTAGTCCTGAACCTGATCTTCTCTAAGGCTGAGAGGGACTTGGCATCTCCAGTGCCTGTCTAGTCATCCCTCCACTCAAGACATGTGGAAGACAGATTGCTTGACTGAGGCAAAATAGCTGTTGAGTAATAGCCTTCTGCTTGTCCATCATTACCAGTTTGATAGTCATGTTCATCAGCAGGTTACACTTTCTTTGACTTTCCTTTTCTGGCTGACATAGAAGCCTTTCTTACTATTCTTTGCATCTTTTGCCAAGTTCTGTTCCAGCTGCACCTTGGCCTTCCTGACCCCATCCCTACACAACTGGGCAGCATCCCTATAGTCTTCCCAAGATACCTGTCCCTGCTTCCACTGCCTGTTCGTTTCCTTCTTGCCCCTTAGTTTGACTAGCAGGTCTTGACTCATCCATGCCAGTTTCTTGCCTTCTGTTTGTGATTTCTTACATCTGGGGGACTGAGAGCTCTTCTGCTCTATGGAAAGCATCCTTAAATATCTGCCAGTTCTATTCTGCTCCCTTGCTACTTAGGGCAGTTTCCCGGGGGGGTCCTATTGACTAACTCTTTGAACAACTGAAAGTTTGCTTTCCTAAAATTCAGGGTCCTGGCTTTACTCTTCGCCTGACCCATATCTTTCAGGACTGTGAACTTTACCAGTGCATGATCACTGCGGCCCAGGCTGCCTCCAGTCTTGATGTCACCCATTAGCTTGCTTGCTTGGTGACCAACAAGTTCAGTATCACATCCCCACTGGTAGGGCTGTCTACTACCTGGCTGAAGAAGTTATTGCCAATGTACTCCAGAGTCTCCTGGATTGCCTACAGCTTGCCATGCTACTTCTTCAGCAGATGTCAGGGTGGCTGAAGGCTCCCAACAGGACAAGAGCCTGCAAGTGCAATGACTCCTCTAGCTGGAGTAAGATGGTTTCATCAATAAGCTGCCCTTGATCAAACAACCTGTTGCAGATACCAACCACAAAGTTCCCTTTGTTCTCAGTCTCTGATTCCTATCCATAAGCTTTCAGCTTGCTCACGGCTGTTCTTCAGAGACAGCTTTTCACTCTTTATTAATTTCTTGATGTAGAGGGCAACGCCTGTGCCCCTCCTTCCTAGTCTGCCCCCTCCAAACAGCCTGTAGCAATGGGTAGTTGCACTCCAGTCATGGGATTTGTCCTACAAGTTTCAGTAATGGCAACAAGGTCAGAGCTTTCTAACAGTATGGTGGCTTCCATCTCCTCCTGTTTGTTGCCCATGCTGTGTGCACTGGTGTAAAGGCACATCAGCTGGGCTGTTGGATGTGTCACTCTCCTAGACGAACACACCTTCATTCCAATAAGGTACTTCACTGGTGTTCCCCTGTTGGCTCCTCTCTGTAAGACTTCATGTGTGCTGCAGTGTGCCCAGCACGTCTCAGAGCAACAGTCTGAAGGCCCTTGCTAGCACGGCATCCCTCTAACCTTGATAAGTCATCCCACAGCTTGTCACAGGCAAGCCTGGTATTGTCCCCTTACCCCTTCAAGCCTGGTTTAAAACTGTCAGTCAGTCCCACTAGTTTGTGAGCAAAGACTCTTTTCCCACTTTGAGAAAGGTGAATCTCATCTGATGCCAGCAAACCTGGAGCTATGTAGGCTATCCTGTTATTGAAAAACCCTAAATTGTGGCAGTGACACCAGCCATGGAGCCATGTATTAATAGACTGGGCCTGTCTGTTTCTTCCAGTGTTGCTGTCCACAAATGGAAGGACAGAGGAAAAAATATTCTCTGGATTCCTTTACTGACCATCCCAAGGCCCTGAAGTCTCTTTTGATTGCCTTTGGACTGTGTTGCATCTTCATCACCACCTGCATGGAAGAGCGGAGATGGGTGATAGTCCGAGGGCTGTACCAGGCTAGGAATTTTGCTGGTGATGTCCTTAACTCAGGCTCCAACGAGGCAGCAGATTTCCCTAAGGGGAGGGTCTGTCTGGCATATTTTGGACCCTCTGTTCCCCTCAAAGGGAGTCTCCTACCACTATAACCCATCTTTTCTTCCTTGCGGAGGTGATTGTGATACAGGGGATAGACCTTTCTGACCATCAAATCTTCCAAAAATTAACCCCTTCCTACTATAGGAAGACCAGTGTTTTTAGCTTATATGCAAAATCTAGGGTATAGCTGGGAATGGCAGTGAATCATGGCACTGACCACCATGCATACTCCTGCTAGGACAAATGCTGTGAAGAAAGGGCCTCAGTTCAAAGTCCTGGCTGGATGCAAAGGACCATCACAAGACCTCAGCACATGTTGTACATACCTAGCACCTCGGACAGTTTGAACTCTTTCTGACCTGTCTCCACACCGGAGCTGTGGGAGGATTGATGAGGCTTGGTGACTTAAGCGTCCCCTTGAACCTGTGCTTTGCTATTTTTGCAGGTCTCAGAAGCAGCGTGCATTTAAGATCCCATCATGCTGTCTACAGTTACTTGTGCTTCAATCAAATATTTTTGTAAATCAGTGATCTATTGCTTGGCACAACAGAGTTCCTAGTTACTTTAAAGGGCTGATGTTACTTTTTCATATCCAGACTGAAACGGTTGGAGCTGCGACTGTACTTCAGCCCAGAATGGATCAAGCATAAGGGAAAGTGATGGTTTTATTTAAAACTGTGTTTTTTTAGGTTAATTTGTGACTGAAACGCATTGACTAATAAATAATATTTAAGACTGTAGAGCTTGCAAAGCATGTTGATACCACACTTTTTTTTCTCATGATATTAACCCCCCCCCTCCCATGTTATAAAGATACCAGTCTGATTTCTTCACTTTTAAAGCATTAGCAGGTGTTAATATTTTGGATCACCAGATACAAAGTTAGTATTTAAAACTTTGTCTCTCATGGGTAAGAGTAACACAGCAGGTGTCGATACCTATGTCCCAGCTGAGGTACAACAGAGGGACCCATAGTCATCGGTATAAGGAGGGAAGCTGACCAAACAACTGTTGCTCAAGGGAAAATATATAGTCATCAACATGGTAAAAGCTTATAATCTTCACTAAAAAAGGCACAAGATTTATAAACCATAGCTCCCAGGTGAAACTTAGCTACATATGGAAAAATTCAGTGAGCTCAAGGTAGAGAAAGTCTGCAAGCAGACAGTCCAGTGGGAGTATGTATCAATGAACAGACATTTGCAATGACTGGTGAGGTGGAAGAAAAACCCTTTCATCAACCAGGCTGAGGAGAAGTATCTCAGAGATATATCCAGAGGATTTTTTTTTTCTTTATTTTTAAAAATACTTTGGAAACATCTACTTAAAAGCCAGGCCAATTAAATATTACAGAACTCAGAATTCACTGGAAAATCAAATCGAAGCAGTGATGCAGGGTGTTTGCCAAGTGAAAAATGGAAATCGGTGAGGAAAGGTCTGATGAGGAGCAGAGGCTCTGAAGGAAACCAGAGAGATGTGTCTGGAACCGTTGCACAATGACATGTGACATCAAGGCTGAAACTGCAGCAGGGTGTGCCAACTGTTGCTGGATGCTGGGAATGAGATATAATGAGACGCCTCATGTCTGGCATGCTCTAACACTGCTGGAGATGTTGTTTGCACATGAACTGTTAAGAGGGGTGACCAAGCTGTTGGAGCTGCAGTCATAACAGCTCAGTGGCTTGGTTCCTTTCTGGGGCTGAATGCAGACACTTGCAAAGCAACAGGATGGGCTGTGAATGAGTGCCCCACTGCTGAGGAAATGAACATTGGAAAGAGATTAAGAAAGATACAGGAGGAAGTTTGTCTCTGACATCTGCAATCTCACTACATTGTGACCGTACTCCTGGAAAATTAACATGAGTTGGTGTCAGCTGATACCTATGTGACCACCAAAAAAGAGCAAAAAGGAGGTAGGAAGATTGAGTTCTATATCTTGATAAGGAAGGATGATTTTGTAGTTGGACTCTATAATCTGTGTCTTGGGAAAGATGGCTTTGATTTGTTGGTCTGCTAGATTTTCTGCGTCAGCTTGGGTAAGAAACGGCAGCCACATTATATATGTAATTCTTTGTCCTGGGTTTCCCCAGGCCCTGTACCATGAGCCTAAGATTTAATGTGTGTTGTGCTTCATTCAGTTCATGGTACCTAAACCAGTACAGGATCTGTGTTGCAGCCTGCCAAATTGTGTTTTCATAACCTGAAATGGAGATTTATGTGTTGAGAGTCTTGGGGATGGAGATCTGGGAAGTCCATAGGATATGTTTCACAGTGCAAAATCTGAGGATGTTGAAGAATAGGAACAAGATCTGCTGTCACATTGTCCATATGGCCTTTTAGAAGGGTCCCTGGAGTGAACCAGGTCCACAGCCATAATCAGACTTTGCCTGAGAGAGAACTAGCTGGAGCACACCAAGACAGAGCCATGGAGCAAGCTAAAAACACAGCAGAGTGGACAGCCGGTGTTGAGTGGCTGATATGGCTCCCCAGCCTCTTCTCATTTAACAGTACAGGTATCTCACTGCCTCCCATTGCCTTCCCCAACTGAGCAGTTACTAACTCCCATGGATGTTGTGTGAGGAATACCCAGCAGAGACAGTGAGGCCATTGGAAACTATAGTAAGTGATGCTGGGTTCCCATTTAAATGGTTTTGAAAACTGCAGCATGAAACGCCACCAAAAACAGTTACACAACAAAAATCTGGAGTGACATAAAAGTTCAGAACAAAGAGGAAATGGGTTAACTAGTGGATGAGGTACAAAGACTCTGAGAAGAAGCAGAATGAGGGAGAACTGGGGAAATAATGGGGTTTAAAAATGCTATATGGTATTTGGACTATCTGTACAGGTATATTTGTTTTTTACTGTTTTAGTGCTGGCAAGGATGAACAAACAGATTTAGAAGTATGTCTGCTACATTTGAATTTAATATCTAAAATTATAACTTATATTTTCATTATCTGACTGAGAATCTGGAGGTTGTCCTGGGCTTGATGAAGTGTACCTTCTTTGCAAGGAGATTTTTCAAATTTCAGAAATGGTTTTTGCATGAATTCCATAAATCCCCAAATGCGGTTTGCCATTGTCGAAATCCTGCAGGGAAAATCACTGGTATACAGTGGAACAGCTGGTTGCTGCCTTCTCTGGGACTGCAAGCTGTCTGTGCAGGAGTGCAGCAGTCTGCCAAGGGAAAGCAAGCAAGACATACCTGAAAGGTCTTGTTGAAATGGGACTGTTTCCATCAAATTGTGATAAACCAGCAAAGTCCACTACAAAAATGTTCTCTTGGAAACCTCCCAAGGGGAAACACCCATTAGTGACACCATATCAAAAGCATCCAGGCCCCACTGAATCATCAGCAATAAGATGAGTTTGCTGAAGCATAGAAAATGTAAAGTTGTTGCTGGGTAATGTTTACACTAAGTCCATGACTTTTCAGTTTCTTGGGCCCTGCAAGCCAGAGGGCTGGAGTAGCATAGGAAATTTGGAGGCGACACAGCCAGGACAGGTGACCTGAATAAGCCAAAGAGATATTCCATTTATTATTTATATTTAAAATTATTTATGACACACTGTCCCTGAAAAATGCTTTGCAAAGAGGAAGCATGTACTTGTAAAAGGCACCAGCTCTCGTAAGATGCTTCTCTTTGCCAAAACATAGCGATGGGTGCATTTATTCATGTATCCTCTCATTTACCTGAAGAATATGGCTATTTTTCTGCTAATTAAATCACTCAGGGCTTTTGTGGGAACTTGCTGATGTAAGTTGTGAGGTCAAGATAATATGAGCATTAGTAGTGGCCAAACTTTAGAACATTTCTTTGACAAAGTGGAGTTATGCTGTGCTGACTTTTGGACATCTAACAAACTAGAGAAATGCCAGTGTTTCCTTGAGAAAGAAATACTTCTTGTTGTACTCTTGGTGACAGGCATAACAAAATGGCTTATAAAAAAGAGGTGACTGCATGTGACAGAGAGCAATGAATATAGGTGATATACACATAAGTAAAAGGAAATGCAAGACAGGTACCATTTTAAAAAAAAAGTCAGGATTAAAAGTTAGTTAATGAAATGCATCGGAGAGGAAGGTATTATGGCTGGTGTAGGTATCTTAGATCATAGAATCATAGAATGATAGAATCATTTAGGTTGGAGACGGCCTTAAAGATCATGAAGTCCAACTGTTAGCCTAGTGTCGTGGTTTAACCCCAGCTGGCAACCAAGCCCCACACAGCCACTTGCTCACTCCCCCTCACCCAGAGGGATGGGGAGGAGAGTCAGAAAGAAATGTAAAACTCAAGGGTTGAGAAAAGAACAATTTAATAGGTAAAGCAAAAGCCACACACACAAACAAAGCAAAACAAGGAATTCATTCACCCCTTCCCATGGGCAGGCAGGTGCTCAGCCATCCCCAGGACAGCTGGGCTCCGTCACACGTAACGGTTACTCAGGAAGACAAACACCATAATGCCAGATGTCCCCACCTTCCTTCCTTCTTCCCCCAATTTATATACTCAGCATGCTGTCATATGGTATGGAATACCTCTTTGGCTAGCTTGGGTCACCTGTCTTGGCTGTGTCCCTTCCCAGTCTCTTGTGCCCCCCCCAGCATTCTGGCTGACAAGGCACAAGAAACCAATGTCCTTGACTTTGTATAAACATTACCCAGCAACAACTAAAAACATCAGTGCAGTTATCAACATTGTTCTCACATCACATCCAAAACACAGCACTTTACTAGCTACTAAGAAGAAAATTAACTTCATCCCAGCTGAAACCATACCTAGCATTGCCAAGTCCACCACTAAACCATGACCTTGAAATGCCAAATGTACATGATTTTTACATACCTCCAGGGATGGTGACTCAGCCACTTCCCTAGACAGCCGGTTCTAGTGCTTGACAGCCCTTTCAGTGAAGAAATTTTTCCTAATATCCAATCTAAACCTCCCCTGGTACAACTTGAGGGTGTTTCCTCTTGTCCTATTGCTTGTTACCTGGGAGAAGAGATAGATCTCCACCTGCTTATAACCTCCTTTCAGGTAGTTGTAGAGAGCCATAAATGCTCCCCTGAGCCTCCTTTTCTCCAGGCTGAACAGCCCCAGTTCCCTCAGCTGCTCCTCATCAGACTTGTGCTCTAGACTCTTCACCAGCTTCATTGTTCTTCTTTGTCACATTTTCTAACTTCCAGTCAACTTGGATTTCCCCGGTTAGCCAGGACTGCTGATAAATGATTGAAAGTGGTTTGATGAGCACTTCTGCCATCTTCCTCACACATTTGGGTGGCTCCCATCTGGCTCCATAGACTTGTGTGTGTCTAAGTGGTGTAGCAGGTCACTAACAATTTCCCCTTGGACTGTGAGGCTTCATTCTGCTCCCTGTCCCTGTCTTCCAGCTCAGGGTGCTGGGTACAGGGAGAGCAACTGGTTTTACTATTAAAGACAGGAGCAAAGAGGCATTAAGGACCTCAGCCTTTTCCTCATCTGTTGTCACTATGTTGACCCCCGCACCCAGTAAAGGAAGGAGATTCTCCTTAGCCCTCTTTTTGTTGCTAATGTATTTATAGAAATATTTTTTATTGCCTTTTATGGGAGTAGCCAGGTTAAGTTCTAGTTGGGCTTTGGCCTTTCTGATTTTCTCCCTGCATAACCTCATGACATCCTTGCAGCCCTGCTGACTGGCCTGCCCCTTTTTCCAAAGATCATAAGCTCTTTTTTCCTGAGTTCCAGCCAAAGCTCTCTGTTCAGTCAAGCTGGTCTTTCTCGCCAACTCGTCTTTCAGCACGTGGGGCTGGCCTGCTTCTGTGAGGTTAAGATTTCCCTCTTGAAGAATGCCCAGCCTTCCTGGACTCCTTTGCCCTTCAGGACTGCCTCCCAAGGGACTCTGTCAACCAGGCTCCTAAACAGGCTGTTTTGGGTCTGGCTGAGCTCCCCTGCAGCCCTCATAGCACTGTGCTTGTACTGGTGACTAGAAAGGTGGTGATGACACGCCAGTGTTTTGACTACTGCTGAGCAGTGCTCACACAGCATGAAGGCTGCCTGTCCAACCTTCCCCCTTCCTCTCACCAGCAGGCTGGGGGTGGGCAAGATCTTGGGAAGAGACATAGCCAGGACAGCTGACCCCAAGGGATCAGCGGGATATTCCACACCATATGATGTCTTCTCAGTTATAAAATCTAAGAGAAAGGAGGAGGAAGAGGGGCCTTTCATTATTTACAGTGTTTGTCTTCCGGAGTAATCTCTATACATACTGAAGCCTTGCTTCCTGGGAAGTGGTTGAACATTGCCTGCTGATGGGAAGTAGAAAATAACATCTTTTGTTTTCCTTTGCTTCTGCACGCATGATTTTTGCTATTGCTTCATTAAACTGTATTTATCTTGACCCACACTTTGGTGTTTTTTTAAATTTTATTTTCTCCCCTTTTGTGCTGCTGAGTAACAGAGCAACTTGGTGGGCACCTGGCATCCAGTCAAGGTCAACTCTCTACGTAGGGGCCAAAGTCAACCCTCCAGAATTTCAAGGTAGCAGTTCTGGTGCACCCCCTCCTTACTTCTCTGAGAATCAAAAACTCTATAATTTCATGATTGCTATGCCCAAGATGGCTTCCAACCATCATATCACCCACAAGCCCTTCTCTGTCTCAACATCAGGTCCAGCAAGGCACCGTGGCTCTCTCACCAGCTGTGTCAGGAAGCTATCTTCAACACACTCCAGGAACCTCCTAGACTGTTCACTCTCTGCTGTATTGTATTTCTGTCCTGTTTTCAGCTGGGGTAGAGCTAATTTTCTTCTTAGTAGCTGGTACAGTGCTGTGTTTTGGATTTAGTGTGAGAATAATGTTGATAACACACTGATGTTTTAGTTGTTGCTAAGTAGGGCTTACTGTAAATCAAAGACTTTTCAGTTTCCCATGCTCTGCCAGCGAGCAGGTGCACAAAAAGCTGGGAGGGAGCAGAGCCAGGACAGATGACTCAAACTAGCCAAAGGGATATTCCATACCATAGAACATCATGCTTAGTATATAAACTGGGGGTAGTTTGCCAGGAGGTGCCAATCACTGCACAGGGACTGACTGGGCATCGGTCAGCAGGCGGTGAGCAATTGTGTTGTGCACAATTTTTTTGTTTTGGTTTACCCCTGACCTCCCCTTGGCTTTTATTTCTCTCTCTCTCTGTCTTTTTTCATTTATATTATTATTGTTGTTGTTATTATTGTTATATTTTATTTTATTTCAATTTAACTGTTCTTATCTCAAATTATGAGTTTTACGTTTTGTTTTTTTTTTTTTTTTTTTTACAGTTCTCCTCCCCATCTCACCAGTGGGGAGGGGAGTGAGCAAGTGGCTGTGTGGTACTTAGTTGCTGATTGGGGTTAAACAACAATTTTTGGTAGACATCTGGTAAGTTGAAGTCCCCTGCAAGAACAAGGGCTAGCAATCTTGAGACTTCTCCCAGCATGTAGTCTGCCTCTTCACTCTGCTTGGGTGGTCCATAACAGACTCCTACTACAATTTCTGCCTTGCTGGCTTTTCCCCTGATTCTTGCCCATAAACACTCAAGCCTATTATCGCCATCATCAAGCTCAAAACAGCCAAAATGCTCCCTAACATACAGAGCTATCCCACTGCCTCTCCTTCCTTGCCTATCCCTTCTGAAGAGTTTATAGCCATCCATTGCAGCACTCCAGGTGTATGAGTGATCCTACCATGCTTCTGTGATGGCAACTGTATCATCGTTTTCCCACTGCACAATGGCTTCCAGCTCCTTCTGTTTGTTGCCCATATTACGTGTATTGGTGTAGATGCACTTCAGTTGGGCTATCGATCCTATCACCTTTTTGGAGCAAGAAGCCCTTATTCCTGTTTGACCATTCTCAGGTGCTTCTGTGGTTTCTAACACATCGATAACCCTTGCATCTTTGCAGTTGCATGGCTCTCCATCCCCTACCTCCACTGAGATGACAGACCACAGGACCTCCCTAGCACACCATCCGTCAAACACTGGTATGCCACACCCAGGCTTATCTCAAGTAAGCCTAGTTTTATCCCTTTCTTCCTTCAAACCTAGTTTAAAGCTCTTTTAGTGAGATCCTTTTTCCCTGCTCCCTGCCAGGATGACTTCCCTCTCTTCTGGATTCTCTTGAGGACATAAACTCCCAACTCTGGTCTTCCAGCTTGCATTTAAGTACTTAAAGTTACCTAAAGTAGTTAGTTAAGACCACTCCCACAGCTTCCATCCTTGTTTTACTTCAGGATAATCCAGGGGTTATGGAAAGTTAGCATTTGAAAGAAACACTTTAAATTTGTAAATCTGCATATAGACAGAAAAGATTCCTGTAATCAGAGGTAAGTAAATGATTTCAAAGCTCTCAAAGTGTATCAACTACACCATTGCAAAAGCATTGCAAAAATGAAGGGTAAATAGGGATACTGCACTTTTCTGATAATCACAGTCCTTATTGAAACTGGAAAAAAAAGCTTTAGAAGCTTAAACTGAGTCTGGCAAAGCGCAGGGGAGAGATATGAAGCTACGAACTATTAAGGTCATGCTATTATAATCTCAGAATACAACTACTGCTGGCAGTTGTGCTGCTAAGAGCATGCCAGTATGAGTCCTGACTCCTCTATGATGAATGATTTGGAGACCTCTGGCAGCCATGAGTCATTGTGCTAGGAACTGTACAAACAGGACTGACCCGGCACGTGGTGGGTGAGTGGGTCCTGGAGGGAGGGAGGGAGCAAAGCACTCAGTCCTGCATGCAAGCAGGCAGTGCAGGTGGTGCTGAGGGAGGAGGAACCACCTTAATCCTGCCTGGTATGAGCCCTCACGGGTATTACTGAAAGACAGCTGTTACCCCAAAGCACTGAGTGTCTGGATCTGTCTCTAAATTTATCTTTTCATCATACCCTAGTGAACTTCACATGCAAACCTCAGATCCTCAAGAATTCTGTTGGCTAAAGTGTGCATGGTCATACTTTTGAGGTTGTTATAATGGAAGAAGTATTTATCTCATTCTCCGTCTTTTTACAGAAGATGACTCGCCTATCAGACAAGACATAATGCAAAGGGTATGGGGGTGCTATAGTATGTATTACTACGACATTTTCCAGTTTTCTGTGTAATACTCTACTTTTTTATTCTGAGAGTGGCCAGACGTTATTTTCTCCATGGTTTTAAGAAAAAAAAAACATTAGCTATAATTAAATCACCAAGTATAAGGTAATTTGGCTTCATACATGGTATGAAGATAGCTGTATATTGTAACTTCTTTGCTAGGTATTTATGAATATCTCTTCTTAATGATGTATTATGTAGGAGCTGCATTAGTGTTTCCCTTCAATTTGGTGAATCTCTTAGCACTTAGTGAGCATCTCTACATCGTCTCTGCTTTCCTTCTTCATCTCCACCTGAACCGAAGCATAGCCTCTTCTTGGGGTTTTTCCCCTCTTCTTTTTCTATCTGTCCCTCCTTCAGATTCTACCAGGATTTGACCATTATGTCCATTGCCTCTTTATCCCATTGCTTAGGCCAGCATCACCAGAAAAGCTGATTATTGCCAAATCTGATTTCTAATATTGCTAGGGGATGTTCCACACTGACATGCATGCACACACACTTGCTTTCTCTGTCAGAGGTACATTCTCCATCTCTGGATGCAGTGGTGGAGGTGGGCTTCCACAGCTTAAGGACAGTGGTAGGGCAAGCCCAATTTTTCAGATGTTCTTAGGAAATGAAGTCAAACAATCCTGCTAGCTGACATTGATCCCAGTCCAGAAGAAATGAAATTATATGGTGAAATAAGGTAATGAGAACTTCTTACTGTTCACTGGTTGTAGCCTTTACCTAGTTTCTGCTCCACATGTTTTTGTTTAGCAGCAGTGTGTCACTGGAAGCATGGAGAAAACTACATGCAGAGAAACATGACCTTGCTTTTGAAAGAACCAGCACATGATTAGATTAAACTCAGAAAATGTAACAAATTAAATAAAGCAACCTTTAAGCTGCTTAGACACAGCCTGTGCCTACCTCTGTCTTCATCTGTGTCTTTGCTGCTTCTTGTCCTATAGTGAGAAGCATCATGAAGAGAATCATTACTGGTCACAAACAATTTGGGTTTACTCACAGAAGCAGGAACAGCTTGTGAATTATTTTCAGCTTCTGCTTGCCAAATTCTCAGGTGTCCTGATCTGGTGTTCAATGTTTCTTCCTAGCATTTCACTTTCTTCTGGGGTACCCCAGCATAAATGATTGGATTATTTTTAGCTCAAGGAAGTTTTGACTGACCGGTACCAATCCTCCAAATTCTCAGTGAGTTCTTGTGGTGTAGTGATGGAAGCCACCTTATTTCTTTCCTATTAAAGTTAGACTTTCTAGTCTTTTTCTTGCAATACTACCTATTTAAGGCATCCTTTATTGTGTATCCTGTTCCTTGAACCCCTTCCAGGCATGCTCAGTGTTTCCCTGAGTCTTCAGAGTTGGTGAAGATATCCTTGGAGTTACACGGGCTCCATAGTAGCCATTTGAAACTCATGGGGCCTTCTGGCTTGCTGTGTCTTGTACTTCTGGCATGCCTTAAAATTTTATTAACAAGCATGACTAGTTTCAAAGAAAAGCTGTCATTAGGACCTGAGACTACATGCAAGAATGAGGTAACAACATGTCCTGCTTTTTGCTCATGTTTGCTGGAGAGAACTGTTGTGATCATTGGTTTCATTGTGGTTCCTCACAAAAAACAAGAAGTGACATGCACTCAGGGCACCACCAAGATTCATCTTCCCATGGGTTCAATAATGCACAGGCTCGGGTGTGTCACAGCAGACACAGTTCAGCTTGGGGGTGACGGATGAGGTAAACCTGCCGGGTCTACTTATCTTCATTTTGGGGTTTCAAAACTGTGGCCTCAAAGTCTCAGAACATGGCCTTCATCTCTGTAAGTTTATGCCAAAGTGGTTTACTGATACCTTGTTTTGTCGCAATGATGGAAAGAGTAGTCCATGATAAATCGTAAGGGCTGACAGTGAGTTTGAATTTTGAAACTACTTTCCTTTTGGAAACAGGGAAACAGGACATGTTCAGCAATGACAATCTCATCTATCCCAGACAGCATCCCCAGCCTTTCTGAGTGCCTGTCTTGTTTGCTTTCTATATGCAGGCGAAAGAAATTTTGGAGACACCTAACTCCCTATCCCTCTCACTTCTTTCTTCTCTTTTGCTTAATAATAAAAAAGAATAAAATTGCTACAATCCAAGACGTTAATTACTAAGAACATGGAAAATATGAACAAATTACATTTTTTTTTTGGAAAAATTAGATATCAGGGAAGAGAAGGTTAAAATGATGATTTTTTGCAAGTGTAAGTGTAGTAATATAAATGCCATGGTCAAAATCCAGGAGAAAACCAAACCAAACCAAACCAAAACACTAGTTAAATATTTGCCACTTCTGTAACAAAGGACTAAACAGAAGCATTTGTGAGGAGCAAATCAGCAGCTTTTAGAGTCTGGTTTGCATTAGCGAGCACCAAGTCACTCCAGTCTGCCATGTTGTCTTTGCATGTTGCACAACCGTTTATTTATTTTCTCTGGAACAAAATGCAGTTCTGAGGAAGGGAATCAGACCTCCTTCCATGCCAATGCCCCTAGTTCACCCAGATGTGTCTAAATGAATTTTGATACCATCATATAGGATATATACGAGTGTTATATCAATTAAGAAAAAAAATTTCACTGACTTCAGGACTTGGCAGTGTCTGCTCTGATCTGCCCAGCACAGTGTTGACCCAAAAGAGGCTTCTCTTGCATAGAAGTTCTATCTTAGGGAGAATTTCAATACGAAGGCAGTTGTGGACAGGTGTGGACCTGATGACCTCTGGCAGGTGAGGCAGTACTGAGTGGCAGACAACTCAAGAAGACCTGTAAGCTCATCCTGAGCCAGCACATCTCCCTAGGTAAACTGCAACCTCACAACAAATGGCAGCATGACATTGTCACCTGGAGTCTATATTGGTGTTCTTGGTGTAGGCACGTTCCCTGTGTCTCTTGCAAGATTATATTTTAGATGAGCCAGATAACTTGCAAGAAGAGGTGTCCCAGAAAAATCTGTCAGGTATATAGTAAACAGGAAAAAATGATACAAACTTCTTTTTACAATAGCATTTGAAATGTAAATATTTTAAAAAACATTTTAAAAATTGATTGCAATGGGTAGAAGGCATACAACTGTGCTAAGAAGCTTACCAGAAATACGGAAGAGAAACAACTGTCCTCACTTGGTCTTCTGTAATGTGTGTTATGCTTTGCATATGATACATCTGCGGATAGCTCAAAGGTCCTCAGTGTTGCAAAACTTTTAAGCTCAGGAATCTTCTCATGGATTCTAGATATGCTGGGTCAAGTGGTAACTTCGTATCTTGCCCTGAATTTCATACAGATACAGGCTCTTACTCCCATGCCAAGACACTGACAGGTCTGCATCAGTTTATACAAAGTAAGTTATGCTGTCCAAAACGCGGAACTTCCAAAGGACATGGAAGCAGGAGCTTTCTGGTTCCACAGTTTTGGAATTACTATAATTTTGAGTGATTCTTTTTTTTTTTTTTTTACAACCAAAGGAAATTATAAAAGTTGGTTTAAGGAAGAAACAAAAATGCAGAAGACTGCGTTTATTTTTTTCCTTAAAAATAAAAGCATTGTTTATTTAACCTTGAATTCTTCCCTGACTTCTTCCTGTGCATTTTGTAGGTCTGCCCTCAGAACACATGAATAATCTCAGTAATTTGATTCCTTCTTACCACACTATGGATATTCACCATCTCCACCCATTTGGTAACTTATCTTTTTTCTTTAAGAACATCTGCTCCCTTGGGTAACAGAGGAAGCACTGGTTTTGCTCTAAGCTGAAGTGATGAACAGTGTCATATCCTTGGTTTTAATAATTGCAGCCTATTTTTCCTTCCATGTTCATCCCCCAGGTAATATGTAAATACAAATAGGAACATGAAACTTAAGAACTGGGTTGCTCTGAAATTTGAGCCAATGAAACCAGATTTATTTTGTTGTATCTTTTTCTTCTCCAAGAGAATTTTGCAACTTAGGGGGATTAGAATTTTGTGATTTTAGGGATTTAACATGGATTTAGCATGTTTAGAGAGGAAACCAGCAGCCTGGTGCAGACGGAGGTGCATTGGAGGGCATCAGACATTAGTGGATAAACCTGCAAGTGATAAGCAGAGGGTTAAGGTACACTTTCTGCCCTGAAGAGCTTACAATCTATGTACAAGACATGAGAAAACATTGGTCTGAAGGAAAGTACACAGAAATGAGCCAGGATGGACAGAAGGCATAAGAGTTTATATGGACAGACCTGCTGTTCCCTCCTTGCTGTGCCCTTTACAGGTGTGGGTCTCACCCCACCCCTCCCACCTTACCCCGGGTCAGTGCCACCACAGCTTTGGAGTAAAAGATTTGTGCATATTGCAGTGGGTATCTCTGCATTGATGCTCAAGTTCTGTGCTGATGGAAATGATCTAATATGTTTCCTTTACTGTTTTACTCACACAGTCTTGCAGGGAAGACTGGGATGGAGCAGGGCACTGCAGATGTTCGGAACATCTCCTGCCAGTGCATGGGAGAGCTCATCAGCAGCATCAAGCTTGAACATCCTCCCTGGCCCAGGAGGACTTTCTGGCAGTGGGCCCTCTCCAGGATGCCCCAGGATGGGGATGGGAGTTGGGTGTCTCTCAGAGCACATCCTGCACAAGGCTGCCAGCAGCAGCAGCCTTGGGGGGGGAAATGTCACTCAGCATCTTGGAGAAGTGCCCTTGACTCACGAAGGAGCTTTCATCTTGGGGGCATAACATTATCATCAAAGCCTATGGTGCAAGGGCTACATCCCAGCTGTGCCAAAGTTCACCTTCCCTCCTTTTCTTTGTAGTGCAGGCTTTTAGGGCTTTATGAGACTATTTTCAAGGCATAGCTCAGTTCAGAAATTGCCCTGGTGTTTCCCTGCTCCTCAGTCCCTTTGCTAGCCTGTGTGTATCTCTTGTCCTCAGCCCTCCAGATTCTTCCCCTGACTCTCTCTTCTCCTGCCCTCACTCATGAAAAAAGAAAACATGTATTCCTCAAATGTAGCTAGAGGTTACCAAGCCAAAGTGAATCAATAAGTTCACATGTAACTTTTGTCTTCCTCTGCTCCACTTACATGTTTTTTCTTTTTTGACTAGATCATGGCAATTTTCTGTAAGAGTCAGTAGGCTCCCACAGAGAAGCAGATGTAGCTATTGGGCACTTCGTAGTCAACAAATGACGGCAAAAAGCAGGATGTGGTGACTTTGGGGGCATTATAGTTATTTGTACAGCATGGAGCCTAATAAGACAGGACCTAATAAGTCCTGTCATGCCAAAATGTTTTGTGCTGAGACAACCCCAAAGTCTCTGCCACGGTGGCATTTCTGGACTACAAACCAGATAATCTGTCTGCTGACACCATAAAAGTGTTCTTTTTTCTCTCAGAAGCATCTAGGACATTTTTGATGCTAATGTGATACAAAGCTTAAGTTAGATGTCACACTGTGCCATCATAACATGCTAGAGCTATGCTATTTTCTGTATTGCTTTAGCAGCTTAGGTGAAGGAAACTCAGTTTATAAAGAAATTGCTAGGCTGATCTCTATGTGTTTCTTCCCACTAGCAGTTTTTGGACAAAAAGCTGTAATTCCTATGTTTTTATCTATTGAGTGGCAGACCCAGATGCAATAGAGAGCTCTGGGGAGTGATTGTTGTCCTACCTCAGAAAGGAAGAGTACACTAGTGAGAAGAAAAGTCATAATTACTTAGTGCTTGGTCTAGTTTAAGAACACAATGGGGAGTTAATGAACTTTCTATACTGATTAAAACCCATCATAGCTTTCTTGAGGTAGTATTAAGTGCAATGAATTACAGAGGTAATTCACACACCATTTTAAAGTAGTTAATGAAAATTCCATAAAGCAAATTATTGTTCATGTTTTAATGCAATGAAAATTGTAAAAGGTCATGCAGCATTCAAATTAATACATTTTCCTTGGGAATAAAACTATAAGATTTACCACCTGTTCCACATCCAGTTAGACTTTCTCTGTTTACAGTCCTCTGGGTCTGGGTTCTCCAGTCCTCTGTGGACCATCAGGCTGTGCTCTTTATTTTCTTTTCTTTTCCTTTCCTGCCTCCCTTGACGTATTCCCTGGACACAGTTTCTGTGCGTCTTACCCTTGTGAGTCTTTGCAGACCCCTGGACCAACACTGAAATCTCAGCGGTCTCTCTGTGCCCACTTCTCCATGTGGTCCTCTGTGGATTCAGTGTAACTTTCTAAGACAGGTGACAAATTCATACTACAGACAGGCTTTGCACAGGGCTTAAAAATACACTAAAAAATGTTATGGAAACACCACTGTTAAAGAGATAAATACCTTCAAAATGAAGCATGTAACCTGCTTGCCTTCCATTCCCTGGTTTCCTCTGTCTTCTGAATTTTTTGTCAGGCAGCCAGAGCAAACACTCCTTCTCTAGAAAGTCCCAGTTTGTTTCCGGAGAAGTGACCCCTCTTCAGAGTCACCCCACCTCAGCTTACCTTTCCTGGCCTTGCTAGGTTTCATGGTTACACTGGGTGTCATACAGAAGTCTGTTCATCGTTTTCCCTCCTCTGCCACCTTATGCCTTTTACAACCAACATTAAACTTGTTACATGATGTTGGGGACGATTTGGGGATCCTACATGGTGTCTAGTGTATGTGTGCTCTGTACCTCTTTGACCAGATGTCCCACTTGCTTGCCATTGCAGGGGATTCAAAGGATCTGTCCAGGCCTGTCATCCTTGACCAACACCTTTCTTTTCTGCTTTCTAGGGCAGTTTTCAGTTTACAAAACATGCCAGCAGCATTTCCAGCCAGTCATCATTAGCACACAGATTGTTTGGTCAAAATAAATGCCAGTTTTCCTGGAGCAGAGACCTCCTGAGAAAGGCATGGTATCACGTCCAGAAGCCTGTGCTGTGCTCGTTCCCTTTCCAAACACCCTGTCAGCCTCAGCTCAGCTCCTTTTCTCTCCTAGAATGTCAAATTTAATCCTGTTGCAAAGATGGATTGATTTCTGACCTTTCTCCCTGAGCATCCAGAAGACCTTTCTGCCCTCAAGCCGAGCTAGTTTGCCAGAGTTTGACATTCCAGAAACCCTCCCTTCTGCCGGTGTGCCAAGGAGGCAGAGCTGAGCAGCTCTTTTGATCTTGGTTACTGTGTCTTGCTTTGCTTTCAGCCTTACTCTCTTCCCCTTCTTCAAGACGGCTGCAGCACCTTACAGGGCCCTGTGAGGGATCAGTCAGGTCCCTGCAGAGCAGGGCTCACAGGCTGCCTCCCACTCCTCCTGACAGCATGTCGGAGGCCTCCCTACACGATAGGCCTGGTCTGAAACGTCCACAGAACAGAAACATTGAAGCCCAGTTACCGTGATTATTTGTTAAAATATATCAAATGAATCATTTCATGTATTTTGTGAGGAAGTCCTGGAAGGTCGCCAGTAACATACATACATCGTATATAAAGCATCACATTATTAAAAGCAGCAAAACAAGATTAACATCAGAGGCCTGTGGGGCTACACTGACTTTAATACTTTATATATTCAAAGGACTGGTGTACAGTTATTCCTACTGTGACACATGATATTGTGCTGAATTTCAACAGAAATTGAAATGACTCTTAACATCACAGCTGTGCTAGGAAGGGAGAGGACCTGATGGGTGGGAGAAAACAATGTGTTTAAAAGGGTAAGGAGTTGACAGACTAATTCCTGCTGCAGACTAAGTGGAAGACTGCCTGTCCTTGTCACCTGACAATTCTGGCCACCGCTTTCTTTTCTGATTTGTAACTAGAGGTTCATTTCACAGAGTGAAATCTTGGTCCCACTGCAGCTGAAGACAAAACGCTCATTGTCTTCCATGGAATAGTTTTTCCCTTCATTGACTTACACGGACATTGCAGGCCATGTCCGGCTTCTGCTTTTTCAGCAATGAATGTTTCAGTAGTCTTTGTAAATCATTAAGTACCTTCCAAATTCACACTCTATTACCTGCAAATCCAGCTGTCATAGGCCATCTGAAAACATAGGAGACAAAATCATTAGTGGTTTTAAAAAATCTGACAAAATCTGGCATGCTTTCCTTTTGGCATATTCCATATAGAGAGCAGGAATGCACACAGCTTTCCCTCATGACCACAAGTTACTTAAAAGCACCCTCATCTATTGCTTTATGTAGCCCCATGTGGATAAGCACTTTTTTGTTTATTCTAGTAGTCAGCATAAAATTTGCAGAAATTAATTATCTTTTTTTTTCCCTCTGGCAATAAGCAACAGCAATTTCAGCACTAATTTTTTTTATTTATTTATGAAGCCTCAGTTTAGTTTTGGAAATATTTATCCTACAAGTCATATAGTAATTAGTCATTCCATTCCACAATCTTTGCAGAGATGTTGTCTGCAGAAAATGAGCAAAGCTCATCTGGTGAGCATCCACATAAGGATGTGAGGCACACTGCTGACCCAGATGAAAAGCCTCTCAGACTGAATGGCCTCTTCTACTGTTTGCACCCTGGTGTGAGCTGTGCAACATCAGCCATCTCCAGTGGGCTTATATATCTGCAGATAAATAAGAGACAAGAGAAAGCACATCAGGTGACGCAGCTCACAGGTTTTAAAAATGAACTTTTTTTTTTAAGACTGAGGATAAGAAGTGGAAAGAAGGTGAAAGAGGGAAAGGAGTCATTTGTTTTCAGCACCGGAAGACACAGATTGATAGTTTCTTAACTATATTTGTTCAGCCAATTTATTTGGGTATCTTCTCATGTATAGCACAAAAACATTGGACAGATATAGCAGGAAATGGACTTTGTTAAAGAGAAATAAAACATGAAGTTATTTTGGCTCTGCAATTACACAGGCCAGAAATGAAAAATAAGATAAGATTGTTGAATGGAAACTTTATATATGTTTCTGATTACCTTGCATTGCCAGCTCTTCAGATTATCCTGCTTCCCATGCCAATTTGCACTGAATTTGCAGGAGGAAGTTGTGAGGTACTGTCTCATCTCTAGGCTGGGAGGTTTCATACATTTTCATTAGGCACACTGCATTCTGACAGGAGCATTGTCTCTTGGAGAAACTCACCTCCCTTTCTGAACCTAGTGCCCCTGATGTACAGCTCACACAATTTTTAGATACAGTTATAAATCGACACTATATTGCTTATCATTTAATTATAAAGTAAAAAAGCTGTTAATTTTATTCTCTTCCCTTCACCCATTCTTGTATGTCTTTTTGCTTCTGACACACATTTCCCTATTAGCTGATTCTCCCTGTGACCATCTTCCCCCTTGCCCATGCAGAGTTTTCCTTGGGTCTCCTCACTTGGCTGTGTTGCTTCCTCTACCATGCTGTCCAGAGACTCACCTGTTTTACTTCTAGGTATTGCTGTTATGCTGGTGGATTTCTTCCTTTTCTAAGCTGCCATGCCTAACTAGGACCCCATTTCGTGGGAGAAGGTCACATGCCTCTCTGTAGAGATAAATGAAAAAATCACCAAGAAGTCATGAGTTTGGAAATACTGCCAGAGGGGTTGTTTTTCTTTGTGGAGCTCCATGACGAGGAGGTGCAGCTTGTTGCTATATGGACTGGGGCAATTTTTTGTGTTTTGTCTTGTTTGCGCAGAGTGGTCCTGGCCTGTGACTGTAGCTCCATAGCTACCACAACAGAATGCTTAAATTGTTATTTCATAATAACATGCCTTAGGTTTGATTAGGGTTTTAGTAGAAAGATCTGAGACAGTAACTCAGGAAATCAGAGCCAGTCATAGCTTGCAAGTGACGTCTGAAGTATCTTTCTTAAAGCAAATGTTTTAGTTTGTATGTTGTCAGTGGAGCAAAGTTATGATCTTTGAAACTGCCAGAGGCAGAACCTCCTGCACTTGATAGCTGTGCTTAAACCCACACAAGATTTCTCTGGAACACCAACAGCACCTGCCATTTCATCGATTAAAGCATTTAAGGTCATACTTGGAGAACAGCTACATCATGCCCATATAATTAGATTTGCAAGCCAGGGAGCTAAGTCAGAGAGTTTGATCTCAGCTGGGTTTTCAAATGTGTTTCATACTGTGTTGGGTACAAGCAACACTGGAAGATTCTCCACATAGGTTAAGGGTCCCCAGTTTATAAGCAGCTTCTGTTCAACAGTTCTAAATTAATTCTAATCTCTTCTTATTTAATGTGCCTACTATATTTGTTTTCCTGCTTATGAACATATTAATAAATATTAATTAATGTATATTCAGCTTGGACCCTTTGGCTAGCAGTGACTTCTTCCAGATATTAACTTAATTCTAATCATATTCTTCATTCTCTCTGTCCTCTCTGGATCTCAGTTCAGAGTTTCACAGTTGGAACGTCTTGTATGTCTGTACATGGATAAAGCAATACTTACGTACTTTATAGTGAAGCTATGAGTTCTAGTAACCAAGGCTTTTCTGAAAGCCTGCAACTTGAACAGGGAAATGTCAGCTTGATTTACATTTTCTATTGAATCAATGTAATCCAAGATAAGGTAAAATCAATTTAGCAAGACTTTCAATACCTGCAGAGCTTAAAATATTTTAACATACAGTTTCTGATTGACTGATGTCAATGGATATTTCAAGTCTGTTTATAATATATAAAAATTATATACATCCCAAATAATGCCTAAAACTGTATGACTTAAATTCAGCTGGTCTTATATATAATGTAATCGAATAAAAAAGCCTGAAAGCTTAAAGGGAGCTATAAAAGCATGGGACTTACTCAGCCTTACAAACGAAAAGTAATAGAGACCAATGTAGAGAGATATACGTAATCCCTTTAAGGTTTATATATCCAGGGAAGTTATCTGCAAAGCCACTGACTAAGTTTCAAGGTATCTGAGTTTAATTTGCTGTATGAAAAATACAGTTTCTTGCACTTTCATAGCAGTTTCCTGTGGAAACTACGTTGTCTTAGGTAGATACACTATTACTGTTAAAGGCAGGTTTCACTGGTTTAGGTGATGGGAAGATTCTCCCTTTGCTCTCACTGTTTTTCCAGTAAAATAGCTATTAATACGCCAAGTGAAGTAAAACAGCTCCCTTCTAATATCTGGCTGTGTCATATACAAACTAGGAAAAGGAAAGGAAAACAAAAGGAAAAAGAAAAATCAGCTGTTTTTTCAGAGAAATCAGCTGAAATTTATTATTAGAAAAATGTAGTTAATAAGGTGCGGCTGAATTATTTATATGAAATCAAAGTTTTGCTTGTATTACATAGACGAGTGTGAAAATCTTTATTGGGTGAGAAAGAATTGCTCCACATCTAAGCTTTTCTGAAAACAGAGTAAATCTGAGAACTGATGTGAAGGTGAAGCGTTTCTTGGAACAACATCCATGAAAGACATGAGCAAGGTGGGAATCCTAACTGTGTGAAATTTTCAGTGACAGAAAAGCCAGACTGATGGGGAGAGCAACAACCTGACTGACAGAGGCCAGAGGGCTTCCTATGAAATTTAAAAGTCCAAGGAGGCTTTGGTCAGTTTGGATCTTATCTGAATCTAATACATGAACTATGAGAGCTCAAGTAGCTGATGTGACAGCAGAACCACCAATGAATTGATTCTGCACCTTATTTCATCAGAATGGGTTATCCAAAGGTTTGAGGTGAAATACTGAATCCAGAGAACTGCAGACTTGTGAAAGTTTGAGGATCCTGACATTTGACTGGCCTCTGTGTCTCCAGAGTCTTGCGGAAACCTTTATTTCAATACTTTGTAGGGCTTGAGCTGCCTGATTTGTACCAATTACATATCAGAGGCCAACCTACTGCAAAAAACGTTGACAGTTTTTTACTGCCAAAATTTGGAAGGAGCAAACATAAGTGCATCTGGGCAGTGCTTGTGGCTGGGTCTCAGGCAGTGACCCATGAAGATTCTTTGTATAGATTTCCAGACCTGGACTATTTGGGCTCAGAACCCTAGTCTTTGAACCCTTGAGATTTGTGATGCATGGTCATAAAGGAACATTATAACAGAAGAGCATTTAATCAGATTTCACACTTTAGGAGAAGGAGGGAGCTTTGCTGAGGGAAAACTCAGATGCTTTTATCCCATGTATTCTTCTGTTTTATCTTTTCTTCCCTTTCTCTTACTGTTTATTTCCTTTTTTCTGTGTTGGAGTGCAGCTTTTTCCTTAACAGTCAGAATTACACATTACATAAGGATGGTAAATGAGCATCGGGAGGAGTTGCTACTGTGAGATAGCTGTTTTAGTCAGCTATAAAACCACTGTGAAACTGCTTGATGTACCAGCAAAGTACGGGTAATGTACTTACAAATGGATAAGTGTTTGCTGACTTCATTTCTGAGGCAGAGGCTAAGGGACAAAGAAAATGCAGAATCGGAGAGCAAAGAATAGCCACACATGTGTGCAGAAACACTGAGAGAAATTTGGTAAGAGGATTTCAGGGTCCACAGGTCAGATGAAAGATGTTTGCAAATGTGAGCAAAAATCTATTTTTGATCCCTGCAGTGCAGAGGAAAGGGGGCTTTTCTTTGCTTTAATTTATTGCAAATAAACATCTCTGCAATAAAGACCCTTGACTCAATTTTCAGTTTTTCTTAGCAAAAAGAATTTGGAAGACCTTGAACCTTGGCTGACCACTTGCAGGAGCTAACATGATTTTAGCGTGTATGTAAACTTCTAATATTGACTTTGTCTGCTGTTAGAAAAGGTGGTGACTGAAGGGATATGGAAGCAAAAGAAAACTGATAAATGTTGGAAGCTGGGTTCACCTGAGTTCTTTATGGTATGTTTGCATTACAAAGCTCAGGGCTGTGACGATGGCCATCTCTGAAGGTGGTGGCTTATGCCATTGTAGCTGGGTGAGTAGATCCAGCTGGTACCAGCAGTGCCGTCACAAGTCAGATATTGAAGGCAAACCTTTAGTGCAGTGTTAAATACAAGAGTCAGTACCTACTCAGGCAGTGAGAACTGAGTAAACTTTCTGCTGCCAGAGGGTGGACAGGCAGGTTCTGTTTATCTGTGCTCATGCCCAGATCTCTTGCTTTCTGCTGCCAGAATGGCACAACAACCTGGCCCTTGGGAAGAGATGACACATTGTTGGATTCTTTCTGCTCCAAGTATTTTAAGTGTCTTAGTGTTACATACAATATAACAACTGCAGCTGCAATTACTTGTGGCTGCCTGTTGCATGGATAGCCCTAAAATTATTTTACCCACTCATTTGAATCCAGAAAGTGGAATTTAGCAGTAAACTGTACTAGCAAATGAATTGAGTCTGAAAGGGAAATGAAGGGGTCTCTGCTGTCAAACTTGTCTTTGTGAAAGGAAAAATTATCAAAGAATAGTTACCACACAATAAACTAGACTAAATGATACTGAAGGTAATATTTTGAGGTTAGAATAGTGTAATTGTTTTAAGATGAATGCTGGAGCTGTAATGGTGAAATGCAAATGTTGTGCTTTGGCAGCTGTGTATTTCTGTTCGACTTGCCTAGACGTTTTTTCCATGAACCAGTCATTGTAGATTCATTGTGGGTTTTCTTTCTTGTGAAAAAGGTTCTGAATTCAAATAAAAGATATCGGATAACTTGTTCCAAGACATATCACAGCATCACAGTGCTGAAGAGATCCAGAGAAGAAGCATTAGGAATAGCTTTTAGTAACAAATTAAATCCTTGCCTCTGTGACACTGGTGGAAAACCCCTGTTGAATCCTGTGAAGACAGGCTGTCTCTTTAACAACTAAAATATTATTCCCCTCAAATACCCCCTTCAAAAACATGTTCCTAAAATATTCAATGGCATTTTCTCCTTCTGTACATTGGCATATCTTCTGCATATCTCTTACATTCACTCTACAGTAATAGCACGAGGTTGAACAGAGGCTTTTGGGAGGCCCAAAAGACAAAGGGGAGTTTTGATCACATTGTAACTGGAGTCAGGAGTCTTTCCATCAAATGCCCGCAGTGAGATAAAACTGCCTCCACACTGACAGAAAAATTTCCTTCAACAATAACTGTTAATTACATATGTGACTAATCATCTGTCTTCCTTCACCAGGACTTTTACTGAGGTTTCACAAAATCAGAGTGAAGAAATCTTGTTTCAGTGTTTACTTCAGTGAAGAGGTTCATGTTACTGTATTAAGAAGGCATTTTTTGGTATTCTGGGTCTCTTAGAGCTTCTTAGAAATTATGCAATTCTTGGAAGTAATTTAATTTTCACCTCAGGTATATTTTTAATGATATTATTATGGAAACTGAAATTAATTTAAGTTTTCATCACTTTTACCCAATGACATTAAAAGTGTGATGTTTCAAAAGGAATACAGACAGATTTTGGCTCTGAAACTTAGAAAATGTAGCTTACAACATTCCTCAGGTATTATTTCATCTAGCATTTGGCAGATAATAAATCTTTTTAACTGAATTTTTTTTTCCCTGATATTACTAAGAGATCTGAAGAAAAGGGCACTTCCAAACACATTGATTTAACTGCTGGAGAGTGTCTTTACTGCCTGTCATTACTGCCAGGAAGAAGATGCTAATTGTGTTCATTTGGAGTCATGGCAGGAGAACAGAACAAGATAAAATTTAAATTCCGTGTCACACATGTTAGTTGCAAATGTCTTAATCATTTAGGAAGCAGATACTTCTCTTTTTTCACATGCTCTCTTGTCCACCAACTTCTGAATTTATTAGGTGAATGGATTTAAAAATTATTTTGCCTATTACTATGAAAAAAGCACAGAATATGCAATAGTTTAGTTTATTCAAATCAGTAATTAGGTCATCATTCTGTTTTGTTTCAGTGGAAAGGTAACCAAAGCCATAAGTACTTAACCAAAAGCCCAGCATGATTCCCCAAAGAAGCAGCTGCATGCCTAAGTTTTAAACATAATGTTTATTAATTTGTAGGCCTAAAAATGTAATTTAAAAGTAAGTTCTTGTCTAGCCGTATAAAGTTTAACTTTTATATCTGAAAGATGTATCTAAAAATACCTTGACATTTTCATGGCAGCAGGAGGTGCACAACAGCTATACTTCTTGTGAAACAGGCTGCTTTTTCAGTATCTCAGACTGGATGTGTGATTCTTGGCCTTACTTGTAAAGCATTATGACCCCAAATCTCTCAGATTTCCACAGAATAATAGATGGAATGAGATGGATTCTTTCCTATTGCAATTGATAAAAATAACTGAGATACTCTTGCTGCATAACATCCATGTGGTTTGCTCTTAGAAGTCCCCATGTGTTAGAGCCCCAAACGTGATTCTGTCAAAGGTGCTTTTCCGCTACAGCTCACCAGACACAGAAGAGGACTATGGAGTCTGCAGCTCTGAGATGCATGTGGATCTGAAGCAGTAAATTGCACTGCACAGCTTCTATAACTCCGGTGTTAGACAATTTTGATGGGGCTTCTTTCAATTCATGGCCACATGGTGCAAGGCTCCACTAGTTACAGGGCAGTGCAACAGAGCCTGTACTGGCAGCCTGCTTACGTGCACTGCCTGCTTGTCTGACTGCAGAAACACAGACCTACCCTGCCAGCTTGTGCCTGCTGCAGCTGAGAGATGTTGTAGGGTCTTTAGGAAGAGCTGGCAGAGGGACTGAGTCCTATGCTGAGTCCACGAGGCTTGACACAAGTCTGATAGCATACGGTGCCTGGCCTGCGAATGCCACCATCAAGCCTATCCTTCTGGTCTTCTTTAAAGCTACAGAAATTATCATCCAACTTCAGAGTCACACATGAACATGGAATATTTTTGGTCCAGTTCATCATAAAGTTAGGGACCATTTGCAAAAGAAATAGACAGAACCATACTTCAGACTCCTCTGTAAAGCAATGCTTGTTCAGAGTCATTATTTTGCTTCAAAACCATTTCTACTTACTCTGAATAGGGGGAAGACATAAAAGCAGTTTTAATAATGTGATAAAATTTTAAAACAAATATGGTCTTTGAACATTGAGTTCACTTTAATGATTTTTTTTTTCTTAAACATAATCATATACATGAAAATATCTTTTCTGTTACTTTCTTAATATTCTTTCTAAAATCCTGGTCAGCAAAAAGTAGCAACACTAGAATTTTCCCACTGTCTTTAACTTTTTGGAAAACAGTTCTAAGATTTAGTTAAAAACAAAACTGGAAGATTTTTAAAAATGGAGAGCAATCTTGAATAGAAAAATTTAAAAGCCTCATTTTGCAATTGTTAAAAGATATACTGAAGAAAAGCTAGGTCTTTAAAAGGAAAACAAACACACACAAAGTTTTCAAGTTGCTGAATCTGGATCTTTTTCTGAAAAAATCATGTTTAAAAGTGTTTGCCTTATTTCTGAAACCTCAGCTGATACATTTCTAGAGCAGCAATACCAAACGCCTTGGATCTTGTTTTTCCTCTTTCAGGAGAACAATGCACAGCAGCACTTTTAACCCTCAGTCTCTAATACAGTGTCATAAACTGTGAGTTGTAGCCTGGTTTGATTTTTACTAGCTAAATAAAAATCAGTATAATCCACTGAAGAAATTGGACATATGTAGAAAAAGTCTATATTGCCCTGCACAGCTGTTTCTAAATCCTCAGTAAACTGCATCATCCAGGTTTTTCACAGTTAGAAAACAATGCATTGTGGAAAACATAGGGCGTAAGATTATAAGGGATCCCTTGTTCACTGCTCCACATGCTTGGCTGCCACAGGCTACTATATAACTGAAACTATAAAGATATCAAATTTAATCTTTAAATCTGTTGGGTTTGAGTGTATTTGGTTTCCTAATACATAATTTTTAACTTTTCAGTAGCAATTACTTTGTTCATTGTAGGTGTTACTTAAGTAATATAAAGTCACCTACTAATGTACAAGAATGAAAGTATATACAACACATTTGTATCCAGTTTATGCAGATTAAATGTCAATGGAAGGTAATTTTGTAGAAAGTATCATTTCAGGGAAAAGGATACAATTTGTTTTTCTAGCTACAAATATTTTGCCAAGGAGATAAAGGAAACATTTGGCACTTGTGCTAGTAAAGTTGTTTCTACTAACCACTACTCACTTTCTGAGCATTTGCTGGATAGGTTGCTTTTATGAGATGGTGGTAAATCCATTGGAGTAGACAAAAGAAAAAATCCACTATTAGGGTCTATAAGACAATATGCAAGTGGTTTCTGCTTCATTTAGTTTATCTAAGAAAAATTTGGACGAACGATTTTTGGCTCCAAATAAAAGACTTTACTACTTCTAGGAGGTAAATCAAGTGGGGGACTGTTTCGTAGTTCACTGACAAAGCAATTTTCTCAGAAATAAAACCAGTGACTGATTCTGAGATATATTTTTTTTCAAAATTGATTTTGAGCACGATCATCACCTCACTGGGTATGGTAAACACCATGAGGTCAAAGAGAAATTTGCTCAGCAGGGACTGTGCAGGACAGAGTTCTAAAAAAATGTAAAAAGGAGTCATAAAAAGAGATTTCCCAAAGTTTATTATTGAAATTAATTAGACTATCTCACTTAAGTTTAATATGCAAATCATTCACATTGCTTGTTGTCCCAATTGTTTTCCACTTTGTGGTTCTGCTTCACCTCTTGTACCACTTCTACAAGCCTGTAATGCTAAGGTTTATAAATGCACCCTGTACCGTTGGATAAGGGGTAGAAGAAGGTACATTCCTCCCTGTTCTCTTTTCAGACCTGCTGTCAATCAGTTGGATCCGATTTTGAACCTGCCAATATCAGACTGGGTCTACCCAACCTCCTGCAGCAACAGACTGCAGAACGGATTGCCTTCTGGGCTAAGAAGTATCTCCCGGTGCCTATTTCAAACTCATCTCTTACCAGTTTCAGTGAGTGCACCCCAGCTGTAGAAATGTGGGGTTTGGTGAATGACAACCTCGCATTTGCCCAGCCCACTGCCTGCAGTTCTGCAGCTTTTTATTAGTGTCCCGAAGAGCGTATCAATAAACTTGCTAAGTGGAAAAAAAAAAAAAAAAAAAAAGACAGTCTATCCCAAACGTGAAACATTAGGTGCAGGATCAGATGACCCCCAGAGGTGGCACAAAGGAGCCCAGGAGTGCACAGGTGGAGTCAGCAGGAAGAGTGAGGCCAGTGCCACCAGCAGTTAGATGGGTTCAGGCATGTCTGGAAAGGTAACTTTTAATGTCAGCTTGCACACTTTTTTTTTTTTTTTTTTTTTTTTTTCCCAGCAAATCAGTTGCAAGCATGGGTCTTCTGCATTCAGATCAAGCAAACAGAAAACCCTTATGACATGGTTGCACAGAAGTGTGCTAGATGGTGCTAAACAACAGAGCAGGACTCTTTTCACTACTTCTGACAGTGAAGTCCCTAACTTCATTTAGAGTCAGTGGATGGAAAGTGGCACATCTCTGGCTCAGCTTACTGACTTAGGTTGGAATAAGTAAAGCTGGCCACTAGTGCATGTTTCCCTCTGCTGACTGTAAGAGGCATCCCAGCTCCACAGAGCCATCAGCACTGCAGTGTTGAGACCCATCCCTTGGGTTTACCACATATAACACTGAAGGTACCTCAGTTTACTAGCTGCTGAATGAACTCCAAGGGTTGGTCAACACGTAGCTAGCCCCCAGAAGAATGGCCAAAGAAGATGCTTCATGCTGAGTCAGGAAGGACTAAGGGTGTTGGGGTGGGATCTGTGAACTACTTCTCATAACATTACATAACTCTTCCTCATTAATACTGACTGCTCTCTGCTTGATGTTGCTAAGATTCCATTGCCTTGTGCATAGCTCCAGGTAAGGCGATTTTCAGCTTCCTGCTAATATTAAAAAGCTTAAAATGGCATAGATTATTATTTTATTTATTTTTTTTTTTTTGGCTACTTGGGTAACCTGACAATTTAAGGGAAGTGAGAAAGCAGGATGGGAATATGGAGACTGTCATTCCATGCAATTTTTTTTTCTAGCAGTGAAGTGGAGGTTCCTGCCCTTTCCTGCCCACTCTTACCTTTGAGTCGCAGTTTTCTGTTCCCTCCGCTGCACTGATACAGCAGAGCAGGCTGGGGCTAAGAACAGGCTAGCTCCAGGTTTGGCAAAAGCATGGTCTGTCCCTCCCATGCAGGCCGCACAAAGGTCTCTCCTGACAGGATGGCTGTGAGGGTGTGGAACTGCTCCCTGCTCTCCCTTCCCATATGGCCTGCTTTTGCCTTGTCTGTCTGGAAGCACTGTGGCCTCAGTTGTGCCTTTTCCCGGGACTCAACACCCATAGCAGGTGGGCAGCTACCAGCAAACAGTTGGTCTGCCCCACACTTGTACATGGGCATTCGCGTGATCTGGTGCCTTTTCTAAATACGCTTCCCAAAATCTGTCCACAAAGGACGTCATATTCCTGTCCTCTTTCCTCCTACAACTGTAATGTAGGAATTAATTTTGTCTCTTGGGTCCAAGGTTAGATGATATTGTTCAAAAAAGCATCTATAAGGGAAAAAATTAAAATTATTTTCTTAATAACAGGGTTCTGCTGATTAAGAGAACCAGGCCTTGAAATCTAATACTCCAGTGGGAAAAAACAAAGCTAGCAAAAGTTACAGCAGGGCATGAATCGACTGATTATATAAAAAGTACTCCCCAAAACTTTTTGTACCTCTTAACGAGTCCAGACTGAAATGAGAGTTTCTGAAGCAAATTTATATGCCTTTCTTATTTCTTGATATTTATGTCCAGTTATTGCTATAAGTTAGTCAATGCACATGAAAACACTGGAAAAAAGCCATTCTTGACAGTGTTTCCACTTTCAGAAACACCCTCTGTTTTCTTCCTGGGGTTTAATTTTATTACATAACTAAAAAATGAAGAGAAATTATTATTAATTGAAACCTTTCCCAGAATGGATGCTGCATTCGTTCTATCTCCAAAGATGCTTATATTGAAATTGTTTCAATTTATAAAGCCTTTTGATCCTTTAGAAAGCTTTTCAGTCCTCTATAATGCCTCTTAACCTTCAGATCCAGCTGGGTAACAACTCCCTCACAGCAAGAAGCAAGTAGTGCTTTAAACAAGTTACCACATGACCAGCTTTGCCAGCCTGTTGCTTTTGGATGAATATCTCAACTTAAATGATCCACTGTGTCAAAAAATTGTGCCTGTGCAGAAAATCTTAAAATTCTGACACAACCGCAGCTCAGCTGTGGAAAAAACAGCATCAGTTTTGCTCAGCCTCTGGGACTCAAGGATTTGTGTTCATTCCTTGTCTCTGATGGGAAGACTTTCAGGATACCATTCTTCAGACCAGATATAGATATCTACAATACAGATATTTTCATCTAAACTGCTTGTATAGTCAACGGAGAAAAAAGGAGTTTTTTAACAATGAATCATCTCACCCTGAAGTGAGAACCTGCGTGCAGTCAGACAAGTCACATGCTCAAAGTGCTTATTTTCTCTACATTGACTACAAAGGGAGTCAAGGCTGAGCCCCCCAGGGGCTGGGGTACGAATGTTTACACTGCAGCTGTCTAGAGGACAATAAGATGGAGCATTTATTTGGTGTGTCCCATATTACTGCGATGGAAAGCAGGCCACTAATGAACTGAAGAGGCTGAAGAATCATTCTGAACATTCAGTTCCTACACCTGGCCATATGCTTTCTCTGAATTAAGTCCTGTTTGAAATGCAGCATTTTTATTTATTTATTCTTTAAATCTTGACTTAAAAGTGTCATTAAGAGATGTTGGTAAATCATTGCAGTATGTCATTTGACTGCTCCAAAGAGAAACCAGACAGGCTAATTCTTCCTAGAAAGATAATTTTGTCATAACTCTGTGAAGTCCTCCATTATCAAGCTTCTCTTCCCTGTGCAAATAATTACGGCCTGTGAAAAAGAAGTACTGCTGTGTGCCTCTGAGTTACCTGGATTGAAGTAATTTATTGTGTCTTTCAGTCTCAGACAAGTTCTTAAGCCCTGTAATGTAGTGGTTTCTGAATGAATAAGGCTTTGTTGTTCCCACTGGAACTGCAAACTCAGAAGTGGAAATGGATGAGGGATTGAAGTTCTGGGAAGAGGGTCACAGGGGATAAAAGTCCATGACCCACTGCTGTAATCATTTGCAGAGCTCTACTCTGAACCTCTTCCAGCTGAGCAGCCTTTGGCTTGAACCCAGCATCCAGCAGCCCTGTGCCAGCTATGTGACCAAGGACAGTTTTCTTTTCTCCAGCTTCCAGGTCATTGCTGGAGCTCTCAGGTTGGTTATCTACCATGGCCCCCAAGTCATTCTCAGACATGTTTCTTCCAAGGATAGAGTGCTCTGTCATAGATTTGTGTCTTCAAGTCTGGTGATATTTGAAAAGCATGTTTTTCTTTATTTTTCTTGAAGTTGGTAACATCAGCTCTTTATTATGAATTGCACTTAATCTTAGTGTTATTTGCAGTCTCTAGCAGTAAGGGCTTATGTTTATAGTTCATTAGTAGGAAAATCATGTGGCATCAAAGACATGCTTGCAGGACCTCACCTGGACAATGTCTGTATAATATGTATTTTCCAAATACCTGCTGACAGCTACATTTTGAAACCTGTCAGTTAGGTACAGGACCAATAATAAATCTAGTTTCTTCTCAGAATTCTCTTTTCTGTACCTTGAAGACTTTAGCATTAACATTTCCTTAAGACATGGAAAACCCTTAAAAATTCCCCACGGTTATTGCCATATTAAAGCTCTTTCTGTATAGACTTATACAGAGAAAGCAATTCTATCTACAGTGGTGTTACTGGAAGATAGCACAAGTGAGATCTAAAGTCAGAACTGCAGTTAGAACTTGTAGGCTTAAAGAACGATGAGCTATGCATAGTGCCGAATAATGAGTTATGTACTGTGCTGAATGCTTTTAGATCTGGAAAAAAGTAAATTAAAATGTCTTTTTAACATTTTTGTTTAAGAAAAAAACAGAACAGAATCTGAAAATATATTTATAATCCTTACACATTTGACTGGTCAATTAAGTGCATTTTTCAGGGAATTAATAGTTTTACTACTGATTAATGAATGTTATAATTTTTACATTACTTGGCTGTGCTTTGTTTTTCTCAGGAAAGGAAACACAGCTGAATTGCTGCCATGTGAAAATCACATGGGAAATAGGTGAATTGCAACATGTTTTGCTAAAGAATTGCTTTAATCAGTAAGCATTAATGTTTAAATTCATCCGTTCCCCTTGAAAACAGATGTTTAAATGCTTTCATGACTGACTCATCCTTTTGACCTTTAACAGCAGACAAACCATGTATTGTTGTAGATCTTCTAAATAACATCTTAATAAGGTTAAGTTATCAGTGCCTCTGTGAAAACCAAAGGAGAATGGGTTTGTTCTATATCCTTGTTCAAATAGCTTTCTTTCTGTGCCTTGGTTATTTGCCTACTTGTCGCCTTTGAGAAAACTTCATTTAATGCTGCTTCTTAGTAGCTCTGAGAAGCGCTTAAACTGTAGGACTGTTGATAAACATTTCTCATTGGAAAGTGAAGGTTTTATTTTTAAAATATTTATTTGTTTTCACACAAACCACTTCAAACTTCAAAAATTTGAAAGAAAAAAGAAATATTTTGATCCTCTTGTAGTGCTAGTGCAGTGTTTCATCACACTTGGTGTTGGCTGTAACCTCTTTGCATTTCTATGCCTAGTATTAGACTGCAAACTTTATTACCAGTCATGCACCATTGCCTATGACAGAACTGATTAACTGTGATAGATTGTGGTGGATGATGGGAAATGTAGTTTAGGAAAGACACGGTCTAGACATGAGGGTGGGATCATGAATTGTCCTGTTAAGTACTTTTGTGAGGCATTCTGGCTAAATTTCAGAAATATTTTGGAACCTGTGTCTCAGTTCTGTAACTTTTCTGAAGTCTGATTATCTTCCATAACAAAAAATCTCAGTTTGTACTTAGTGTTTTGACAGAACTTGAATATATATACTTCATCATTAAGTAAAACTCACCATAGACTTGGTGACTTGTGTCAAAGTTTTGATGGATTCAGGCCTTGATCATTACTTGTAAATACTATTCCAATGATAAGACACAATAAGACAGCTTACAAACTACTTCCTAAGTTGCTTATGTGTAAGTATAGTATTATAATGACAGAAAAAGAAGATATGAAAATTTGGAAAATGCACAGTAAAGTTGGTGGAGTCTTGGGATCAGTACTCTTTAATACCTTCGTCAAGGACCATAGGATTGAGTGTACCCTCAGCAAACTTACAGATGGCACCAACCTGAGTGATGTGGTTGACACACCTGAGGGACAGGATGTCATCCAGTGGGACCTTGATGAGCTCAAGAAGTGGGACCATGTGAACCTCATGAGGTTCAACACAGCCAAGTCCAAGGTCCTGCACCTAGTTGGGGCAACCCCCAGTATCAATACAGGCTGGGGGATGAAGCCATTGAGAACAGCCCTGCTGAGAAGGACTTTGGGTAGTGGGGGATGAAAAGCTGGAGATGAGCTTGCAATGTGCTTCTGGGCTCATAGCCTAGAAGGCCAATCATATCATGGGCTGCATCAAAAGTATGACAAGCAGGCCAAGGGAAATAATTCTGCTCCTCTATTCTACTCTGGTGAGACCCCACCTGGAGTACTGCATCCAGCTCTCGAGTCCTCAGTACAGGAAAGGCATGGACCTGTTGGAGTGGGTCCAGAGGAGGCCCACCAAAATGACCAGAGAGGGATAGAACACCTCTCCTTTGGGGAAATACTGAAAGAGTGGGGGCTGCTTAGCTTGGAGAAGAGAAGGCTCTGGGAAGATCTCATTGCAGCCTTTCAGTACTTAAATGGGGCTTATAAGAAAGATGGGGACAAACCTTTTAGCAGGGCCTGTGTGAGAAACTGCATTGATGAGACTCACCATCGCCACAGCAGATGTATTGTCTCGACAGTGCTATGGCAGGGACCTCATGCCATCACCACTGTGAATGACTACTGCCACAGAAGAGATTTAAGGCAGGAAGATAACACCACTGCCACTGCAGAGACTTATCTATACATTGTTAAAGGAGGAAACCGACTGATGCCATGGAGCAATGGGGAAGGCTGACCCTGCAAAACTTGACCAAACCCCTGTGCATGTACCCAGACTTGGAGTCAGGGGAGTCAAGGTGCCTGGAGGCCCCTTGATGTTGGACATGTACACCATTGCCGGGTGGAGGGTGTGGTTGAGCAGAACGGCTTGTAACAACCTTATAAAAAATGGAGCCAACTGGCATTGGGCGGAACATTTCCCCACTGGACTTGAAAATGAATCGGACTGTTGGGATGCCGCAGCCCTGGGGCTCTTTCCTTTACTTTCCTTCTTTCTTTCCTTCTTTTCTCTCTCTTTATCTCTCACTCTCTCCCTTTGCATTCACAGATTTATTGTTGGGCAAATAAAGTTCCTTGGCTCTTGTCTCCATTTTGAGTCTTAATTCTGTTCCTGAGAATACAAATAGAAGCATGCTTTGGTCTAGACTGGCATGCGACAGCCTGTTGCAATAGGACAATGGGTAATGGTTTTAAACTCAATAAATTTAGATATAAGGAAGAAACGTTTTACAAGAAGGTTGGTGAAACACTGGAATAGGTTGTCCAGAGAGGTGGTAGATGCCTGATCTCTGGAAACATTAAAAGTCAGATTGGATGGGGCTCTGAGCAATCTGATCTAGTTGGAGACGTCCCTGCTCATTGCAACGGGGTTGCGCTGTATGACCTTTAAAGGTCCCTTCTAACCCAAACTATTCTATGGTTCTATGATTTTATGATTTTATGATTCTATGATTCTATAATTGGCATCACTGAAATCAGGCAGAGTTTTGGGTTTGGTTTTAGTTTTAGTAGGATCAGAATTTAATTCTTTAAATTACTTAATAGAACTCAGCATATGCAAAGAGAGTGGCAGAATTTGACTATTGGAAACTGGCACTTTTACAATAACTTCCTTTTTAAAAGCAAATAAATTGAAGCAGTGTGGCACAGGGCTCCTTTGGGAAGTATATGCTTATTTTTCTGCAGCAGCTGGTGATATATTCTGCTTTTTGTGAGCAGGGATTCTGTGCAGAGGTACCACTTCATATCAGGTAAGGGCTGTAGTTGTCTAACTTAGAAGCTAAACTCCTTGCTTAGTCAGGAACAGATATGAAGAGAGATAGTAGGAATACTTTACCACACTTTAGATATCTGGTTTTGGTACCTTGAGTGTGTAGTTGATCTGAATGCAGATGCTTATTTCCTTCCATTGCCAATGAAGAGTCTAGAATACTGAGTGTAGCTCAGCTAACATATATTTATACTGTGGTTATCTAAAATTAGATGACCTGAGTCCTGCTCATCCAAGTGTTAATCAATCATGTCTTTTCATTTAATATGCAGGGACCCTAAAGTATCTATAATGTTAAGTACCTCTACCTAAGTGCCTAAATTTGCCTACAGCTCCTTTTCTGCAGGAACTAGCAATAGAAAATACTTATAACTCAGTGGAAGATGGTTATAGAAATAATGTAACCTGAAAGACATTTTCGGCTAATACTAAATGGGTCCTGAGAAGCTAAAGAAAGGAGGAAACTAAACCAGGGTGTCTCAGTTTTGCCACTGACCATACAGCACAAGACCCCACCTCAGTGTGGCTTATTGGGAAGAAATGTGAGAAGAGGGCAAGATAAAAAGGAACTCTTATTCACAAGCTACAGACAAATTCTTGCAGAAAGAGTAGCATGGGTCCGGGGATGGTTAGGACTCTCCAGGCTGTGGTCAAAACTCAGAACAACCATGCATTCAGGTCTTCTTTGAACTAATGCAAGGGGCTGTGATACAGATCTTTGTCTGTAACATCTTTGGGGAAGAGATTGCATTTATTTTTTTTTATTATAGCTTTTGTCCAGTGTTAGGCATAGAGTGGCCCCTAAACCCTGGTAAGTGAAAACGCAAAAGCCACAATAAAACTTTTTTTCCTAAATATATTGCACAGAAATGAACTTGAACTGATTATTTAAATAAAGAAAGCTAGTCAGGCTGGTTTAATTGTGAATTGTAACTAGTTCATGTTGTATTTCCATTACTGTGCTATATCCGTATAATTTTTTATATAAAATTGATGTTTACTATCATATTGTACTGCTATATGGCTTTCCATTTTATATGAGTAAGTTTTATTGGGTTCTTTCTCCTGCACAAGCTATTTCCCACAATGTTTTGTAATTCATATAAATGTTTACTTTAGTAAAGATTCTGAGGAATCAGATTCACTCACAGTGTGCAAAGAAAGTTGCCTGAAAACTGTTGTTCTGCTCCCAGGAAATGGTCCCTGTGTCAGGTCTATAGTGGTTCTGTGCTGGCAGATGATGCTTGAAGCAAGTTATGGTGATTCTGCCTTGCTAACTTCAGGATATCATTCCCCTCAGTGCAAAAAGCATTTTAAAGCTCCCAAGAGCTTTCTTAAAACTTCTCACAACGTAACTTAAGTTTAACCCTGAAGGTACAGCAGATTTCTAAAATTTTGTACTTCCAGCTTTTTGGGGGCATCTGTTTTCATTTTTTCTTCCACAAAACACAACAGCAGCCACATCCAGACACTTGATCTTGATCTTTGGAATCACAACTGGTAATTACGTATGCTCTTGTGCTGAGAAAAACAGCTCCAGCTTAATTTCAACATTTTGAGGAGACTGGGAGATGAAGTAATGACAGGGAAAGAACTAGAGATCTGCCAAACTACTTGAAATTGCTGACATTTTCAAAATTGCCTCAGGCAAAGTTTCACTTCAGATGATCTAGTGGGAAGCACTTTGGAAGTGCTCTAGTAATCAGAAGGAACCATGTGGCATTTTCAGCAAGAAAAAATTCTCAACTTTAAAATCAATTGATGCAGTCTGATCAAAGGTTCTTGAGGGGCTGCTGCTAGATTGAAAACCATTGGAACTATCCTTGTATTTGTAACAAAATCTTATGTTATGCTAACCAGAAACTAGTTCTTAATATCTAATACTTCTCAGCTTGCTATTCTCCATTCAGAAACTGCACAGTGAATGGACCTATCTGGAGACGATCAATTTCCCTGCACCTTCCAGCAAGCTCTTTTACAAATTCTCTTGAAGTACAGAAGTATTTTAAGTTCCCATTGCTGGTTAGAGTATGGAACTGAGGAGACCGTTCACATGTAAGCAAGCAAAATCTCCCTATTTATCAGTTTTAATAAAATATTTATGCTAATAGTCTTTCATAAACAATGTTTGTTTCATAACGCCTAACTCAAGTGATGGATCCACACAGCAAAGTGCAGAACCCTGTGGGAAATATTCTCACGGTTCATGGTTGCATTGGGCCCATCATGGAAATACCTGGGTGAAGAGTGCATTCTTGGCAAGATTAATTGGGCATGACATGGTGCTGTGCTGCTGTGCTACTGTGCTGCATTGCTTGTGGTGATATTTAACCTCAAAAACTTGTTGAACTACAGTGCTGTACTGGAAATATTTGCTGTCCTTGGAAGAATTGCATAGGGCTCAGACCTCCCAGAAAAACAACAATGTTTTACATTTTTTTCACTATGGACTTGTTGCTGTTATCTCCTTTTTTATGAGTTTTGGCAAAATCGGAATCATAGTGTAAGAAACAGCTCATCATAATGCATTAAACAAAAAAAATCATACTGCATTAAATTCTTACATTGTACCAGAATCTTTCAGAGGTTATACAATGCATATTAATATTGAGAAAATAAGAACAAAGCAATAACATAACACTATCTGTGTATTTGTTTGTTGTAAGCACAAGTATTCACACATCCTCCAGGTTTGCTTCTTGTCGGAAAAGGGAGAAAGAATGAATAGAGAGCTTCATCCAGTCTTCCCCATGCTTTTAAAAAAGGATTGTATGCACTACCTTTTAACTATTATTTTAGTTAGTCCAATAAAAAGTTATTAGTTATGTTTACATTGTTGTGTTCTTTGTCTTACTGACTAAGAGATAAAATGTCAACACGCCGTTTACTTGCTAATGTAAAATCAGCCAACTGGCATAGTGCCAACAGCATTGGTCATCTCTTTTCGTGATGGTGGGATAGATGTCTGTGAATGTTAATAAGGGGTTTCTTGTTTAAGGCTAGCTCTAGTACTACTGACCTCAAAACCTAAACTGAATCTGGTATATATGAAGTTCAAAATCAAATAGACATGAAAAAATGACTGGATTTTTCATTTCTAATTAGTTCAGATATCATTTCCTGTAAATTTTATAAACCTTTGTAGAGATTGCTGGGAAAGGGTGAAGTCAAGAACGTGATATTCAGATGTTTTGATGGTCAGTGCTTATCTTAAATCCAGACCACTCAAACTAGTTGCTGAAGTCCGATACAGTGGCATCTAAAATGAGAGTTTTGGACTTAAGTTGTACTGATTTTCTGTGATGCTACAAGTTCCTCTCTGAGTCCCAGTTTGTATTCAGGACATGCAGCCCATAACTTTAAAAAACTTTAAACCATCTGGCTGAACAAGGAGGTGTCTTCTGTTTGAGGTGGTGTTTCTGGGAGCCATGAAATAGATTGAATTCCTGTCTCAGGTTAGGTGCTTCGAATACAGCTGATGGGTGTTATAATTGTAAAGAGTGTTGAGACAGATCAACCCAGATACATGTGCTCATTTGTAAAGCATTACAGAGAGTCATGTCAGCAAGATGATGGTTAAAAAAAAATATAAAAAGAGCCATACAAGTAGTAATGAGAGCAATGTATAAGCTGTTTGAACAAACTGCTTGGTGAGGAATAAATGAGAAAATGTAGAACCAGTCTGTACAGGAAGAGGTTGGATGGCAGAAGTTATTGTCTAAAGCTGTGGTAAGCTAAAGCATAAGGCAGAGCACAAGAATGAGGGCACATGCCTGGACCCTTCCGCACTTAGACTATAAGGCAGAAAGGAAGGGTGGGCCACATGACTTACATTTTCTTCTTGACAGTCTTGCTACTTGACGTTAATTATCTTGGTATATTTTCTTCTTCTTCAGCTCCTGAAATAATTCAGTTATTTCCTTTTTAACATGGGCAAGCATTAAAGAAAGCCAAATGACACAGCAGTTTCTGACCGCTGGAGGCTAGAATGCAGACAACTTTGCAGACATCCTAATAAGAATAGGAAACTAGGAGTGTTTCCTTTGCGATTTAAAAACAGCTTAAATATAATTGCTCCTGAGGACAAGTTAGCTGGGGGAATTGCTATGTCTATAAGGAACTCTGCTTCATTAGTCTTAAATTTGCCATGACTAAAAATGACCAAGGGCTGGATTGGGAATGCGCTGGTTTGCTCAGTCCATGTTGAAGGATGTATGTCCCTTTATTAAGAGCAGTTTCTGATTTCCACCTTCTGGCACTCTGAGCAAGGAAGAAGTACTTACATCTCTGAAGGATGACACATATCTACGAAGAAAGGGCAGAATGTGAGGAAATTTGCACTTTTGAAATATCAGTTACATTCAAAGCTTGTAAATTTGCCGTTTGAAGTGACAGCTGCTCTGGATCCAAGACTTAAAAACTATCAGAATACTATTTGTCTGGTAACTACAATGAATTTTATTAGGATAATAGAGATATTCCTGCAATGACTCCTCTACTGCAAATGGAATTTCCTTACTGTGGCCAGGACATGCCACAGCTGAGCCAGGACTAAACACTGCTATTGCCCAACAGTACATCAAAAATATCCCAAGACAACCCAACAAAAATGGGAATGAAATGCAGTCTAGGTATTGTAGAGAGAGCCAAAAGGACTTGTTTGTCTGGATTGCAGTGCTGGTAGAGTAAGACTCTGAGCTGGGCTTTCTTCTTGTAGAAGAAAGCACTGAATTACAGGACAGACCTTGACACTGTGATTGCAGAATCTTAAAGTCCTTAGACCACGGCATAAGAAAAGCAGATGAGTTGCATTAACCATTATGTCCGTGGCTTCAAAGCTGGGATCAGCTTGTGCTTCTTTCTAGAAGAAAAGATCTCAATGTCAGAGCAATGTGACTGCTGTTGTGTACATGTATGGCTATCAATATATATGTACAAATATATATCTATATATAGCATTGCTTTTGGAATACACTAGCACATAAATATACAGTTAATAAATCTTAGAAATAGGAATTGGTAAGATCTGGCTGCTTTACTAAATAAGAGGCCAAAATATGTCATATGGTCTAGTGGCTAACATAGAATTAACAGTTACAGGATGAAGGAGTCACATGCCTTTTGCACAGTAATTCAAGCATGCATATTTCAGCTGTATTCAAGGTCTCTAATAAGGTACTTTCTCTTGAAGAAGGATTATGTGCAATATTTAAGGTCCATGAAAGCATATTCTTATTCCTCTATAATTCAAACTGTGGTCATAGGGGAAAATATAACCTTCTTGTATGATAGATAATATAAAATGTTTGCTCAGCTTTTACTGTGCTTTTTTTGCTGTCCTGTATGCTGCACTCTGAGTCAGGCAGATGTACTTGAAAGCAGGAGGTTGCACTTTCCACAAGATGATGTTTTGGTTTTTTTTTAAACCTAGCTTTAGAGACTGTAAACATTCAATATCTTTGCTTTACTCACTAAAAGAAAGGTGGGGCAACATCATCCCCAGGATCTTGCTGTCTTGGCAGTTTTATCTTGTCTGGAACCAAGTTTGTAAATCACTTCTGTTAGAAATAGCAATAGAGCTGGGAAAATATTTCAGGTGAACAACATATTTCCGTTTGAAATAGGTGTGGGTCGTGTTACAAAAATTTACAACTGGCCTGTGCTGACTGAGGAGAGAGACTAGAACACTAAGTATAGAATTAAAAGGGTAAGGATTTATTCATGCACATGAAGTGTCCCAGACAAATTGCAGCACCCGAAAGGTGGCTTTACATAGGGTTCTTACACCCTTCAAACGGTCAGGTCCAACACAATTTGACTGATCACTAACACACATGCTACTGATTACTAATCGTAGTGAAACTTCACAAAGCAACTATTTTTTCTGCAGCGTTATCATCTGTCAGCATTCTTGCTTCTTGTCTATTGATTCAGATGTCTCTGGATTTGGTCTTTCTGTAGTTACTCTCTATGTTGCCAGACAATGCTGGGAGGGTTTCAAAGATGTATTAGGATGCTAGTGTTAACTTGGTTGCCCAGGGGTATCTTTTATCCTTCATGGACAATTGTAGGATTCTGAGAAGCAAAGTACTTATTTCCAGGGTTGTACTGTCCTTCTGGTCCTTGCAATGAGGTGGTGTCCTTCAGTTTGTTTTACTTAACATGAACAATACCAAAATCACCAGTAAAATTCCCCTACTCCATTACATTGCAGTGTGTAATGTATATTAGCAAAGTTAATACCAGTTCATACTATAAAGACTGACTGATGCAATAGTTACGGAAGGAAATTTTCATAACAGTCAACTGGGACCATCATGACGAATTTAGAAGATTCCTTCAGTTAAAAGATAAAAGGTGTTATGGCATAATTCAGTTATCTTAGCAATGCCTGGGGCCATTTAAGATGCCTTAAGGGATCCTGCCTGACCATCAATAGCCATTCCAGAAAGTCAGGTGAGTCTCCTTAGGTCCTCTTTCAGCACCCTGGACAGCCAGGCAAGTTTCTGTTGCCAGTAGGCACCAGTGGTTAGAGAAATGAATCAAGGCCTCAGTCAAGACAGCTAAATGGAGTCTGGAGTCAGTTCAGGTGGCCAAATGTTGCTGCGTTCCAGGCTCCATTGACTGTGTTGTCAAGCTGCCCTGTTTATTTAGTTATCTAACACCAGATATATGCAAATCTGGATTTGAACCCCCACCCTAAATCTAGCAAAATTTTATGTTGAAAGAAAACAACTCTCTCCTCCCTATGTAGTTATTTGCTTATGCCTATTTATAGGAGCTTATTAAACATCTATTGGTATTATGTAGGTTTATGTATAATTGTTATGTTCCTGTGCCTTAAATGCCAGGAGATAGGTCCAGGTAGATGTAACCCAAGTGTGAAAGCTTCACTCAGAATCATATACCATGACGAGCCTATGATGTAATAAGATGTCCTTCCAGATGGAAAGCTCACCGTTCAATAGCAGATACCTATATGTCTACACATACATATTTCAGTTCCCTTCAGATTTTGCTATATTGTAGAAATCACTTTATATCTCCCCCTGCGACATGATATCTAAGTATTTGGTTCAGATTTGTTTCTGAAGACCCAGCTTTTCCCTCACCTTTAGCTTTCTCAAAAGGAAAAGGAGTCAGAAGACCTGTTCATTGTTGCTTCTTGATGATTGCGGCATGAAAATGAAGTCTTTAAAAATATTTGGTTCAGACTGGGAAAAGTAAGTGATCCATAGGATATATCATAGATCTCCTTGTCATATGAGACTCATGCAGCAGAAAATACTCTTCTGCCTCCTGTGGTCCTCTACAAGACAAGTCTAAAGGTAAAATTTGGGTTTCAGCAGGCAGAACAGTATGAGGAACAGAGCTGTTCCAGGATATCCTCTTTGTCCAAATGGTGGCTCCACTCACAGCTCAGCAACCTGTACAAAAGTTCCCCTCCAAATTTATGAGGTACCAAAATTGCTGGCTTGTATACACATCTTCCTTGTGGCTTCACTCTGAAGCACTGCAGAACTGGAAGAACTCAGTTACAGGCTTAAAGATCTGGAGTTTTAACTTCAGTAATTCTGTATTAGAGAAAGGATGGCATGCAAAATTATGAAGACTTATATTTTTAAAACATTATCAGATACCACCCACATACTGTTCACATCTCAGAAGTCTCAACATTGTGTTCAGTAACACAAAGATTTCATCATCCCTTTTATTTTTCGACTAGTCTTCTGAATGACCCTGTGAGTAAACTTGTGTAAACTGTTTACTTTTGCTCCAATCCAGCTGTGAAATTTCTGCTAGACTATTCCTTCTCTTCCACCAGCTTTCTCCCCTTTTCACACTGCCAGTTCTTTCTTTCTGAACAACAACAGGTTTTGTTTTATTTAAAGATATGAGGTCTACCTGAGAAGGCAGTACATTTTTTAATAAAAACACTTTCCCTCCATGTAACAAGGTCAAAACACGTGTTACTTTTCCCTGCCTCTACTTAAACTCTGTACTCAGTGAATAAGAAACACTGTACAGTTATAATAAATACAGAAAATTCCTTTCACACACACGCACGCACGCACGCACGCACGCACACACACACCCACACACCCACACACCCCCCACCCCCCCCACCCCCCCCACCCCCCCACCCCACTTTTTTATTTCTTTTTTTTAAAAAAAAAAAAAATATTTGGTGATTGTCAAATGCTGGAAGAGATTACCCAGTGAGGCAGAGAAATGTCAGTCTGTGAATTTATTCTAAACCTGAGCAAACATTAATGGTTCTGGACAATCTGCTCTAGATGACCCTGCTTTGAGCAGGGGAGTTGGACTAAATGATTTCCAGAGGTGCTTTCCAGCCTCAGCAATGCTGTAAGTCTGTGATTCTGTGTATTACATGGCAAGACTGAACTTTTGGTACCTCAAAGGGCCAAAAAATAGATGAGCCAGGACTTCTTCTTTAGGAAATGAAAGTAAATGTTACAGGCTAAGAGAAATACAGTATTTCCCACTGGAACACAGGTGTTGAAAGTTATGTGCTGTTCAAGGAAGACTGAGGCACAAGTAAAGGTAAGTCAGTTAAATGGTTTACAGATTATAAAGACATAAGTGATAAAACAGATTAAAAAATAATCTTTTCTTATCAAAATCAGTCGGAGAAAGTAGAACTTAGTAGTAGTGAACAGGACAATAGATTTAAGTACATTTATAATTCATACCTTGAACTTCAATGAAAAATATAGATAAACAAAAGGAACAGGCTAATGACATTACATGTTGAGCTCTAGGACTGAAATACAAAGGAAACTCTGAATTTCTTCAAGAAATATGTGCAAAAACTATCTGGAATTTATATTCAAATTAATGGAAAAAAGTTGTGAGAAAGATATCCTAACTTAATTGGATGATTAACCACACAGAATTATATCAATGGCAGAAATAAAGTATACTAAGAGTGGAAATTCAAACTGATCAGAAGAAAAGTTTGTTCTGAATGTCAAAATGCATGAGTACAAAGTGTGAAATTATGAAAGGGGAGGACGAGATAACCTTTGCAGTTGTGAGAAAGTAACTGGTGGCTCCTGACAGTTTGATATGTGGTTATTCCTGTCTGGGTAAAGTATAAATGGCAAGGCAGAAGTATGATCCTCGTTGTGGTGTAGGGTATGAAAGTGATACATGCTCAAGAAAGAGGAATTCAAATTGGATGAACTAGGAAGAAGTTGCAAGAGAATGTTGTGGAGGTGGGACCTACAGCTAGACATCTAATCATTGTCTGTCCAAATTAAGAGAGAAGCAGGCTGCCTGGCATGCCGTGGAGGACAGGCAGCTGCAGAGGGCAATCTATTTGCACTTACTGCTGCCTTGGCACTTGGGGTTGGCGGGCGCTAGGTCTGCTGACAGCACTGCGGTGATACACAGTGCCCTGTGTCATCTGGAGGCTTCCCTGCCTGCAGTGGCAGTTGCAAGCTGACTCTACTTGCAGACAGCAAATTCCTAACTCTGTAAAGCCATTTGGGCTTTAAAAAGAAAAATGGGCCATGTCCCTTAGCAATGTGTCTTCACTGTATGAACCTAATCATTTTACAAATTATTTTCTTTTAAGCATGTTGAATCCAAGTGCTCAAGATTTCTGAGGAACATATAATACAAACAAACAAATTCATTTGTTGTTGAAAATTTCCTTGCAGATTATAATTTGTTTAAAAATATTAACAGATGTCTTTTGAGATAGTATTCTGGTAATGACAAACAGGAACAGTATGGGGAGTGTCTTTATTTGTTTGTACAGCAGTCTCTATATCCAGGATGAGCTAAATTGAAAATAAATTAAAAGGACTCATTTTATGGGAATAAGAACCAGAGCTTTAATTTACTCTGCTTAAATAGATTCATTTTTTTACATAAGATTATAATACTATACAACTATATCACATTTATCACTTGATTAAGCACAGTAAGCAAAACCACAAAGACAACAGGAGTGCATCAGTGCTGGACAGCTAGGAGCCAAATGTAAAGACTGAAGAACTGTGATTTCCTTCAAATGTTTCTGTCTCTGCCTGTGTGTCTTTTTACCCCTACACAAATCAAGAAATCACCCAAGTCTTCATTCTGGTTCCACTGCTTCTGAGCTCTGGAACAGGGGTTTCACCTGGAGGCTTTGAATTTGTTCTCAGCACTTATTCCAATGACCAGGAGTTGTATGTAAATTCTGCTTTCAAAAGGTTGGATTACATGAGAACACACTTGACAAAAGAAAGACAGCGGAACAAAGTAGTACATAGGCAGGGACTATTCCACTGAAATCTCCACTTGTAAGGCCTCACCTCACTTGGATAGATATCATTTGAATATCCAACTAGAGAAAAATCCTATCTCCAATCCATAGGTATTAGCCATTAGGCCTTCCTTAGCAAAAATGCTATTTTCAATAAACCTGAGGAGGTTAAATTGATAAGGAATTTTGTTTGAATAATATGAAATACTATATATATGAAATCACATGTATATATATATATATATGAAATAATAAAATATGAATTTTATTTGAGGCTTTCGGTGAGCATGTAGGGTTTTTTTTTCTTATTGGACCATTCAAAAATATACACAACAACATGTATTAATATATATGTGAAGCATGACTTTACTATGAATGAGGGATTTGTAATAGAAAAATTTATATGGTTGTTCTGATTCACTTTGGTTAGCTGAGTGCCCCTAATTTCCTACTGAATGTGTTTTCGGCTGGCTTCACCTTTTTGGTTTTTGTATATGCTACCTCAGAAATAAATCTAAAAATACTCCTCTAGACATTTCTGCCATACAATGTGTCTGGAAGGACAGATTCACCTATTTGCGTCTCTGAATCAGACTTTCCTGAATCATACTTTCCTGCAGAAAAGCCAGAAGAAACTGCAGAATACAATTAAATATCCAAAAATGAGAAATGCAGAGACACTGGGTTTCACTTGAAATATCTCTTGCAGTCCTGTAAGACTGTGTTACAGCCTCTGGAAAGAGAAAACAAGAAGGGAGTGTAACAGATTTACCATCCAAAGGCCACATGATCTCTCTTGTACCTGCTGCTTTGGGCATCTCTTTACATTATTAACTAATAGTTAGTTGAGCCCAACAGGGATGTTTAAATTGTCATGCTGCTGTATCCACTAACCCAGCTGCTACCTTTAGTGCACCTTGACTTTCATTCCCAAGTGGGAAAATAATATATAGCTACTCACACAAATTAATTAAAAACCAGTGGGAATAGATGCAGTATGATGTGGATTTACTGGGAAAGCAGGAGAGGCAGGAGTGTTTTGTTTCTCACCATCCCTGTGAGCTGATGTGGCATAAGAATCTGAATCACATGGTGGCAGCTGTGCAGTCTGTGTCTCTCCTGCCCCATCCCTGTTCAGCTCTGCATCTCCCTTTGTATGCATCATACCCTGGGCACAGCATTAAGTTTTCATGCGGTGCCATCTCCTTTCCATGCAGAAGAATACCCAGGGAAGTATTTCATACTCCAGCACTACAGCAAAAGAAATTACTGTCTGAGATAATGTACTTTTTAAAAAATATCTGAGAATGCAGTGTTCAAGACTAACTAATTCAGTGACATGTAGCAGAGTGGGAGAGTTAGAATGGGAGCTCCATAGGAAATGCTAATATTTCAAAATGTAGGTTTGAATTCTAAGAAAATTCTCAAACAATTTGAATTTGCCTGAAAAATGAATTTGTAATAGACTGCTTCCAGTTATTAGAAAAATTGGTGATGCAAAAAATATTTTTTTAAATGAAAGTTTCAGGCTTTCTGTTACAGCAATGTTAAAACATTTATTATAACAAGTTCTAATTTTTTCATTACTGTTGTGTTTGAAACTGACCAGCAGAAAATTTTGTTTTATATGAAACCAACATTTTCTGAGAAAAACCCGTTCTAGTGAAAACTGTTTCGGAACTAATGACAGTTGCGATACCCATAGGTTTAAATCTTACACATGCAGCTCTGGGAGTAAGATTCATAATGTTGAGTAAGACATCACAATCCCAGCAGCTGAAAATAGCATTAGGCCCACCTTCTTTAAGAAAAGAAATTAAAAAAAAATCAGTAGAGGGAAAATAGGATACCTTCTGTGTATACATAGGCTTACATTACTTTGCTGACTCTTCACCACAGCAGGCATCTATCTATTTCTTTCCAAGTAGTTTTCCTTCAAGTGCAATACAATTGACCTAATTCCCCAGTAGGATCTAGTTGCAGTTTATTGCTGGAATGACATGACATTCTTGTAAATGTTTGTGCATCATCCAGTTAAACTGATTTTAATGTAGAAATAAAGCTGTGTAATTCTGTATGTTTCTCTCTCCCCCCCCCCCCCCCCCCCCTTTTTTTTGGCTCAAAATACCCTTGCTAATTTGGCACAAATCAATGAGTAATTGTAGTAAAGCCATATCTTTATTACTGTAGGTAAAGATGTTTGTCTGAGATGTGCTGTTTATTTAGAGTGAATAAAACACATTCAGGAGTCTTAAAAATTATTTTTTTAAAATGGAAAAAATAGTACAGCAGCTATTTATGCAATTATATAGAAAAGCCAAAGAAACCTGCAGCAGTCAATATATATCAACAGCAGTATTGGGGTCACCATCAGCAAAGAGGCCTAGCAACTTGATCTTTAGTGTCTTTGAAGGTTTTTAGATTTATTGGAAGCCAAAAATCAAAACTGAACTATAGAAATGTAGTTCAGGTTCATAAAATAGAAAACAAGTCTTTCTATCTTTGGTCAAACTAAATTTCGGAGTAGTCTAAAGTACTTTTGAAAAACTGTATAGCTTTTCAGGACCTTTTCCAGCCTGTCTTCAAGCTGTCTTTACCTGTCACCAGCCTACTTAGTCTCCAGGTAGTTCAAGGTTCTGTTAAATCTAATCTCTTCGAATTGTCCTATTTGTCACAAAATGTCAAAATGTATATAGTACCTTTCTTGTTGCCAGATACACTGTTGATCACAAATACGGTAATAATACTTAACACCAGCTTTTGTGCTGGAGACTGTTCTAGATAACAGAACGCGGAGTCAAATCTGTCCGCCCAGTCGTCTGTGCCTCTCATCCATATTACAGGCAGAGGATGTGAACAAAGAACTAACCAAAATCTTTACGCTCAAACCTGCTATGACAGTAAGAGTATTTAACAGCTGTTTCTAAGAACATTCCTGTGTAGGAAAAATCATGGTAATATAGAGTTATGTATCAAATAATTTGTTAATAATACAAGTCAGTTCTATGACAGCAAGCAATGAAAAGATTAATGATACCACATCCATGTTTACAAATCTCTTTTACTGCTTATTTTGGCACTGGAAGGTTTTGAAGTAATTCATGTGCATGCAAAGCTATTAATTTATACACAGTACTGCTTAGATTCTCCAGTTGTAACTCATAGCTAATGTACTTTTTGGTGAATAAGCATGACATTTAAACTTTTGTGTTCTGGAATGTTTAAAATCTGTTCTTGTTTTTGCTGACCTTGCCTATTTGACCTCTACGCTGTTAAATAGTCTCTGATTCCATTGCGAGATTGGCCAGTTCATATCATCTGAGTGACTACATGACTGTTGGGTACTACAGGGAAAGCAGGTTGTTGTATAAAAGAAATTGTAAATTGGTGTGTCATTTTTTTCTTTTACTAAACAATGTTTGCGGTGCTGGTGACTGTTTGTCCAGAGATAGAATGAGCTGATCAAAGCTCTGCAGTTGCTGTCCTCAACACTGCAGTCCCTGCAGCTCTCCTGGCCACCATGGCAGGAAGAGGAAACTACCTTTCTTATATACTGGAAAGAAGCGAACTTCTCAGATACTGACATGTAATAGAAGTATAGAATATGAAAAGACCTCTCCCAAATATTTTTTACTCATGGTTTGTTTGCTATGCTTCCTTATACATCCCATCTATATCTATATCTATATCTATATCTATATCTATATCTATATCTATATCTATCTATATCTATATCTATATCTATATCTATATCTATATCTATATCTATATCTATATCTATATCTATATCTATCTATATCTATATCTCTATCTAGATCTAGATCTAGATCTCGATGTAGATATAGATATAGATATGTCATCTCTAGCAGTCTTTTCCTTCCCCTATATGGTTTCTTCATTCTGTTTCTCATTGATAGCTTTTGTTTCCATTTGAAATTGCCATCCTCAAATAGAATCTTGCTATCACTGCAGCATTCTGGCACTCCAGGGAAAGTACCAGAAACATGTCTTCAATAAAGGAAGAGCAAACAAATGAGTACCTACTACAACTAATGCACATCTGGAAGTAAAATCTAAATTTTGAGAAACTTAGGAGAAGCCCTGGAACTAGATCACATGAAGAACTGAAAGCCATTCACCTCTGGAAACAAAGCTTTCACAACTGATTTATCTGGGGAAAAATCTTGAGGGATTCTTGCTTAAGACCATTTCCAGAGTCTGGAAGATGCCCAAGATCTGATTTCAGAAGTATACGCACAGAAACTCTTCTATATTTCAAAATGTACAGATGGACTCCCATCTACCAAAAATGGTGTCAGGCCGTAGACTTTCTGTCTCTTGCTAGCTTGACTTTCTAGGACACTTTAGGTTTGGTTTCAAAAGAAAAAGTGGATGGATGTGTGCATGTGTGTGATGTGTATGTATGTATATACAAAAATACAAACACCCAGACATATGCAGACATGCATAAATATGTATGCTGCCAGGAAGCAAAATACAGCTTTAATTAAATGGAAATTCTTTCATTTCCTGAAGGCCAGTCTCTGTCCAAATAGTCTGGAACATATATGAACTACTCTTCCATTTTCTATCTGGGAGACAGACAACATCCAGCATTGTTCCTGTATACTATTTCCTATTAATATATCATCTGGAATATAGCTGCAATATGGAGTGGATAAAGCAGAGACAAGTAAACTAAGATTAACCTTATTGAAACAGTGTGTTTTTCAAGACTTGAACAAAAGCCTTGAATGCATAGGTGCTGCCTAAAGTAGAACTGCACCTGATATTGCTTTGGAGCTTTACAGTAAATCTACACAGTGAGTAAACGCATTGCACTAAATCATGTGTGTCTCGGGTTAGGACTGAACTGTAGAAAGCTTCCCAAGGGACCCCAAGGTAGTGCTACCGGGTAGCCAGCCTTACCCAGTTTCTTCTTTCTACCTACTTCTGTTGAAGTTTTTCCATGGCTCTGTGTCTGTGTGTGTGTAGGTAAGTTTACCTCTTCCTTAGTCTGCTGCCACTAAGAACACAAGTGAAGTGGATGTGGGCAAACTTTTACCTGCATAAACAGATCTATAAGCCCAGTATCTTATTCCTCCACTTAGATGCTATCAAGAGCAGACTTTGAGGAGAGAATTGCTGAGGAGCTGGTTGCATAGTCCATGAGAATATTGGTCAGTGTTAGGTCAGATGCTCTCTGATAGATCATATCAGACACCCTGATAGTAAAAGAGTGGGGGTTTTTCCAGGGTGTTGAATACTCAGGTACCTGCTGCCAGTGTTGCTATTCTTCAGAATCATAGACTGCATCCTTTGAGTTTTCATCCTCAATGTATTTTTGCAGCTTCAGAAGTTTGGCTGATCCTGTTGTACTACTCCAGTTAAAACAAACTACTTCCTGGGAAGAGAACTGACAACAGTCTTATGGTCAGAAAAGCACATTTGGAATGTTTTTCACTTCTTTTTAAAGAGACAGTATAAGGAGTTCTTATTATTTCATTGGCATCAGTACATACTAGAAACTCACAGACCCATCTTAATTTATTCCAGACCATAGAAAAATGTTTCTATCTAAAGTAACATACTCTCCATAGGAAAAATGAGTCAAATCCTTTCAACTTCTATGTGGAGTATTTTTAACATGAGGTAATTCAGGATAGTATTATGCTTAGGAAAATCCACTGTGCTGTTGCCCTGAACTTTCTGCCATAGGACTCAACAACTAAATTCAGTGGGTCTGTAAATCTTTAAAGAACCCACAGGTTCAAATAAAAAAAAAAAGAAAAAAAAAAACCCAACAAATCCCCAACCCTAACAGAGGCTGGTTTTCTGAATGGAGACATTAGAGCAGTACAACATGAAAAACTAGAACATAGTTGTTGACTTACAGTCATTGTCTTAATGTAGAAGTGGAAACCAGTAACAAGCGTTGTCCCTCAAAGGTCCATATTGGGACCAGTACTATTTCATAATTTCAGTAATGCTATAGACAGTGGGACTGAGTGCACCCTCAGCAAGGTTGTAAATGACACCAAGCTGACTGGTACAGTTAGAATCATAGAATCATTTAGGCTGGAAAAGACCTTTAAGATCATAAAGTTCAATTGTTAACTCAGGACTGCCAAGTCCACCCCTAAACCATGTCCCTAATCACAACATCTATGTGGTTTTTAACCACATCCCTGGGCAGCCTGTTCCAATACTTGACCACCCATTCAATGAAATTTTTTTCCTAATATCCAATCTAAACCTCCTCTGTCGTAACTTGAGGCCATTTCCTCTTCTCCTGTCACTTGTTACTTGGGAGAAGAGACTGACCCCACCTGCCTAGAGCCTCAGTTCAGGTAGTTGAAGAGAGCCATAAGATCTCCCCTCAGCCTCCTTTTCTCCAGACTAAAAAACCCACAGTTCTTCAGCCACTCCTCATAAGATTTGTTCTCTCAGATAGGTGTCATGTTTGCTAACTTTCAGTCTTCTGGGACCTCCCCAGTTAGCTATGATCATTGACCCATCATGGAGAGTGGCTTGGAGAGCTCTTCCCCTAGCTCCATCAGCATACTCAGGTGAATCTCACCTGGCCCCATGGACTTGTGTGTGTCCAGGTGGATCAACAGGTCACTAATTGTTTTGTCCTAGACTGTGGAGACTTCATTCTGTTCCTTGTTCTGGTCTCCCAGCTCAGTGGGCTGAGTACCTTGCGGGTAACTGATCTTACTATTAAAGTCTGAGGCAGTGAAGGCATTAAGTACCTCAGACTTTTCCTCACCCTTTGTGTCGATGCCTACAAGAAACTAAGTTTTACTCTCCAGATCTAGTTTGTCTGAGGGTTAGAGGCCAAAATATTTTCCTGACTTGTGCCCTTCTTTGTATTGCACAGGGAGGAGCCCAGGGTGATGCTGGGACTGGCTGAGGTGCTTCCACTGCATGGATCCAGGTCAGCTGATCCAGGCCTTGGAGCTATCGTGCACAAAGGCATTCTGGCTTACACTGAAACAGATATTAATGATGTTAAGCATGCCACACCTGTGGCCTGGCAGCATGTTCAGAGCTGGCTATCATTAATACATTGTTTGCAACAGATAATAAATCACTTCTAGTTATTAACATTGGAAGATATAATTAAAGGCTTAAACCTAGCCCTATGTATGCCTCAGGATTTACAGAGTAAACATGACAAATTCATCCCTTATTCCACTTCCATCAGGAAAGTTACACTTGCAGGAAAGATCTAGGTTTACATGGGGACACAATCTGTTGAGACAGGCAAGATGGGGGTCTGTCCCATTTCCTTCAAAGGGAGAAAAGTATCTTGTCCCAACACCCTACTGAGAAAGACAAAATATGTGCTACTTAAAAAGCACCCTGCTGCTGTCTCGATTCTCCACTGGCACAAGCAGGAATGGTGACAAGGCACAAGGTTATTAGAACAAAGAAAATAGTTAATTTCTTGATTTTAAAATATTACAAATAGAGTTATAGCAAGAGAAAAGTGAAATAACACAAACCAGTTTCAGGAAATACTAAGCTGTTGCTTGAGGCTTATCTTAACTGTGAACAGAGGGAAAATCAGAAATGCTAACACCTCCCTTCTGAGATGCTGTCTCAAACAGTTTAACTCCTCCCTTCTAGGGCTCCCCTAGAAGTGTCCCCTTACCAGACACGTCTTTTGTTGTAGTTACTTTTGCTTTTTTAAAAAAAGGTTTTGGTTTTTTTTTAATGTTAAAAAATATGACTCATGTGTCCAATAGCAGCATTGCTTCTCATTTGATGGAAAAACTTCTGTAGTAATACACACTCTCTTCTGCTCCCTGAAATAGCACAATCCAAAAGCAGCAGTGGTGATGCTTCTGCCTCCCATGAGCTTCTCTAAGCTCATGGTCACAGATATTCCTTAGTAAATACACTTCTGTGAGCTTCAGTGGTCTCTCTGTTCAACACAACATTTTCAACATGTCAACGTTTTACGTATTGTATATTATAAAGTGTGTTTGCTGTGCAATCTTATCAAACACACAGCTCCCAAGTTGCTTCTGGCTCCTCACAGATGCCACACTAGCAATGCAGGTGACTAGTTTGGCATTTGGAATGCCCTCACTGAATAGATTCTCTGCTCTCCCTCTTTTCTCAGTTTTAGGTGCTGCAGTTATTGTGGATAGGAAATGATAAATACTGGTAATAGCTCTTTTCTTAAGTGGAAAGAGTGGTCAGAAGGAACAGCAAAGGCAAAACCAATGCCTACATAGCCACTCAGTCTTATTCCTTCCCAGATTTCTCCTAAAAAAAACCTTGGAACTTTATTATCATTTCTCTACTTGCCAAATTTTGTGACAAGAGGCAGGCTTTCTCTAGCCAGGAATCTCACAAATAGAAGATAATAAATTTAATGAACTCTTCTCTGCTTCAAAATTTACATTATAATCTCTCTATTGAACTAATAGAGCACAAAGGTAATAATATAGGGTTTTATTTAATAATTAATTAGTCCTCTAAGGAATTAGAATTTTATTTGAAAAGCAGCTAACAGAGAAGTCAACAATGCCTTGAAACACTTACAAAACAGAATGTGCTGTCCACCATCTGACTTTGATTAAATTACCCAGAGAACCGTCATATCAAAGAAAACCCTCACGTCCCAAATATTTGGAATCACTGATGATAGTAGCCATTATATTCTTAAATTAAAAGCTTCTGTCTCTTTGAGAATACATTAATCTCAGATTGTCTGACAAAGAAAAACAAATAAATACACCATTTAATAAAATTACGCATTTGAAACAAGAAGGCAATGTTAGATCATCTAGTTTCCTCTTATGTGTGAAATAGGTCAAAAAACCCAACTATATTAATTTTTCTTCTACATCCCTAACACGTTTGGCTAGCACTTATCTTTCAAAAACACATTTAATCTTCATTTGAAGACACAAGAGGCTTCTATGACTTTCTTTGGTAAACTGTTCAGATGATTGGTTGTCATCATCACTACAAATCTGTGTCGGATTTGAAGTTGTCTGGCCTCAGCATCCAGCCATGGGTTATTGCTGTGCCTTTATTTCCTCTGTAAAAGAAGTCTTCAGCACCCCATCATTTTTCTGATGAAGAATAATGGAAACAAAAATAAATCTTTCTTCTTATTGAACTGTGAGTGGGCAGGTCACCTAATAAATGTCATCTACAGGTTAGTCACCTAATCTAAACTAGTCATCATCCTGCAGGTGAACACATGTAGTCCATGGGAAGGGGGAAGTGATTCAGCCACAGGTCTTCCACTCCTGCCCTGAGGACAAGAGGAATCACTGCTAAAGGTAATCCTCTGTTTCCATGGATCTTCTGAGAGCCTAGCTGAGATGCCAGCACAATCTTTTAGATGGCTAAAGCTAGGTCAAATGAACACTGCTCTTTATCTACACCTTTTCCCTGGTCCTAGTTCAGAGAGAGGGATTTACTGGGAAAGGAAAAAAGGGAGAGGGAGGGTTAATGCAGCTGTATAGGTGTCCGTCAGATCACTGCTTGGTACAGAGCATGTTTCGTGTAATGTGGGAGAAAGTCTGTGCTTCCCTCCACTTTACCCCTATCCTACCACCATCCCTAGTGTCACCTCTTTTGGGACTTCATCTAAGAACTACAAAAAATATTTAACTGTAAGAAAAGTATAGATCTATTTAATGAGCTTCTCTAAATTAAAAGGCATTTTTTTTGTTAAATAATATAACAGTTAGCAGCCACAGCCATTTGCCTCAAATTACCAGTGCTCAACTCTCTAACACATGAAAATTAATCCCTGTATTTTTGGGTATGTGAACTGAATTTGTTCCTTTTTCAATAGCTGAAGTTTTGTAGTTAGTGCAGCAATACTGTATTGCTACGTTTGAATTTTTTTTTCCTATGTCTGATTTGGGAGATCTATAAAGAAAGAAAAAGTTTTCAGAGTATGTTTACTTCCTTGGTCTTTAGAACATTATTTCTTAGCAATCCCAAGACTACAACACTGATTTTTCACACATTTCCATGGTTAAAACTCACCACCTTACTTTGGTAGCTTTCTTGATAATCAGGCAATCAACAAACAGTTTAAGAGCTGAAAGCCAGCTTGCAGACTGCACTTTGACATGTAGGCAGGTATTTGAAAAGCTTATGGGAACAGACCTTACTGGGACTCAGGTGGAGCAGCCATGACAAAAGAGCATAAGGTTTCTAACCTGGGCTAACTTGTGATTGCCTGTTTCAAATAATGATGTTTTAAGCAGCAGTGATACTCTGTACCACATATCCCAAAAAAGTATTTCCAGGCATTCCTCTCTTCTGAGCTGAATAAAAATAGATACCCCACTGAGGAAATGAGGAATATTTTTTCTGTGATTAACTAATAAGCCATAAAGAACCCACACTTTGTTTCTCAGGTCTCAGGCACATTATGTGATAATTTTTCATGTGCTCAGCAAAACAAAGACATCTGTCCCTGATGGGATGCATACTCATGCAAAGTAATTGTTCAGCAATTAATGAAAAATATAAACATGGGAAGAACAGAGAAAGATGCTTGTGACATCAAAAACATACTTCCATGTCCTCTTTTTTCTTTCATTGAAAAGGGAAAAGCAATGTCACTTCTTTCTACAGCAGTAGAATGTAAATATTGATCTGAGTATTTTTTTGCAGCATCAAATGAACCCTTTACAGGCTTCATATCAAGCTGATTGCTTTAGAGCTGTTCCCAGATCTTTCATGTACCATGAATCCAGGACTAAGAACTCAGAATATGTGCTGAATTAATTGATATGTAATAAAAATGTGTGTTAAGGGCCATGTTTATGTGATAAATTTGACTAAGCGCACAAATCACATTAAAGCCACGGAGAGGGATTCTGTTCTGGATCCTAAAAGGTCCTGGGGAATGAAGAACAAATGAAGGAGATTGTTGGAGGAGGGAGTGGGACACTTGGATAAATATTTTAGTCAAGAGGGAGTTCAGAAAGCAGTGTGGCGATGTGATGGCAGGAATCAGATCTACAGAGAAAAGCAAAAAATGAAAAGAAACAAGAAATACTAATCAGAAAGAACACTGGATTAACTGCACCCAGATGATTGCTCCTTGGCTGGATTATTTACTCTGCCTTTTTCTAACTTTTCGTTCTGTTTTCACTACTCATCTACATTTTACACCTTTCCCCCAGGGATCTGTGGTGCTTCTGGCAATTTCTGGATTCCTTGGGTGATACAAGAGAAGGAAAAAGTCTTTTATGGCCTTGTACAGTTTTGCAGTGTCTGTGGAAGAGCATTTATACTGAAACATCTTCAGTGTTTACCTCTCCTTGCTGTACCTAAATGCTTAACCTTCAGATGTAATTTGCTTAAATCATTG